>NC_134265.1:199101226-199421405 GCF_031893055.1 Leptodactylus fuscus
CTCTAAAAACCCCAATTTGGACCAATTCATGGTGGAGGGAGCCTCTAAACAGCCCAGTTTGGGCAAATTCATGGTGGAGGGAGCCTCTAAAAACCCCAGTTTGGACCAATTCATGGTGGAGGGAGCCTCTAAAAACCCCAGTTTGGACCATTTCATGGTGGAGGGAGCCTCTAACCAGCAGAGTTGTGGGAAAGCAGGGTGGAGGGAGCCTCTAACCAGCAGAGTTGGTGGAAATCAGGGTGGAGGGAGCCTCTAACCAGCAGAGTTGGGGGAAATCATGTTGGAGGGAGCCTAGTATTAGCAGAATTGTGCAACGCTTATGGTGGATGAGTATGAGGATGCGGAGGAATTGGAGAGGTTGAGTACAGACATGGAGTTTCATGTTGGGGTGCTTTACACAGGTGGGCACAAAAATGAAGGCTCTATCCAGTGGTGGTTCATTTTTATCAAAGTGAGCCGGTCGGCACTCTCAGCTGACAGACGGGTGCGCTTGTCAGTGATGATGCCACCGGCTGCACTGAACACCCTCTCAGATAGGACGCTGGCGGCAGGACAGGACAGCACCTCCAAGGCATATAGGGCAAGTTCAAGCCACAGGTCCAACTTCGACACCCAATACGTGTAGGGCGCAGAGGGGTCGGAGAGGACAGGGCTGTGGTCGGAAAGGTATTCCCGCAACATGCGCCTATACTTCTCACGCCTGGTGACACTAGGACCCTCTGTGGCGGCACTTTGGCGAGGGGGTGCCATCAAGGTGTCCCAGACCTTAGACAGTGTGCCCCTTGTTTGTGTGGACCGGTGAGAACTTGGTCGCCTACTGGAGGAACTGTCCTCCCTGCCGCCAACGTCACATGCTGGAAACATCTCCATCATATTCTGCACCAATTGCCTGTGGCAAGCATTGATGCGATTGGCCCTCCCCTCTACCGGAATAAAAGACGAGATGTTGTTTTTATACCGGGGGTCAAGGATAGCAAAGATCCAGTACTGGTTGTCCTCCATGATTTTGACAATACGCTTGTCGGTTGTAAAGCACCCCAACATGAACTCAGCCATGTCTGCCACAGTGTTAGTTGGCATGACTCCTCTGGCCCCACCGGAAAGTTCAATCTCCATTTCCTCCTCATCCTCCATGTCTACCCATCCGCGCTGCAACAATGGGACGATTCGAAGTTGCCCGGAAGCCTCCTGTATCACCATCACATCATCGGACAACTCTTCTTCCTCCTCCTCCTCCTCCTCCATTAAACGCAGTGAAGCGGACAGATGTGTGGACCTACTCTCCAGCTGTGACGGATCGGATGCTATCCCTAACTCCTCTGTGTGATCTGAGTTATCCCTGATGTCAATCAGGGATTCTCTCAGAACACACAAGAGCGGGATTGTAAGGCTCACCATCGCATCCTCAGAGCTCACCCTCCTTGTGGACTCCTCAAACACCCGTAGGATGTCACAAAGGTCTCTCATCCATGGCCACTCATGGATGAGAAACTGAGGCAGCTGACTTTGTGGCACCCTAGGGTTTTGTAGCTGGTATTCCATCAAAGGTCTCTGCTGCTCAACCACTCTATTCAACATCTGAAACGTTGAGTTCCAGCGTGTGGGGACGTCGCACAAAAGCCGGTGTTGTGGCACATGCAGGCGTTGCTGGAGAGATTTTAAGCTAGCAGCGGCTACTGTCGACTTGCGAAAGTGGGCGCACATGCGCCGCACTTTCACCAGTAGCTCTGGAACATTGGGGTAGCTCTTTAGGAAACGTTGCACCACTAGGTTGAAGACGTGGGCCAGGCATGGAACATGTTGGAGTCCGACAAGCTCCAGAGCTGCTACCAGGTTCCGGCCGTTATCACAAACGACCATGCCTGGGCCCAGGTGCAGCGGCTCAAACCATATTGCCGTCTCATCGAGGAGGGCATCCCTCACCTCGGAGGCAGTGTGCTGTCTGTCCCCCAAGCTGATCAGCTTCAGCACAGCCTGCTGACGTCTACCAACGCCAGTGCTGCAACGTTTCCAACTCGTAGCTGGGGTCAATCTAACAGCGGAGGAGGAGGCGGTGGCGGAGGAGGAGGCGGTGGCGGAGGAGGAGGCGGTAGAGGAGGAGGAGGAGGGGGGTGTTCTTCTCGTGTCCCTGCCAGGAATGTTAGGCGGGGAGACGAGGTACACCGGGCCAGTTTGGGAAGCAGTCCCAGCCTCAACTACATTCACCCAGTGTGCCGTCAGTGAAATGTAGCGTCCCTGTCCGCATGCACTTGTCCACGCGTCGGTGGTCAAGTGGACCTTTGTGCAAAGCACGGAACTAAGGGCCCGCCTGATGTTGAGTGACACGTGCTGGTGCAAGGCGGGGACGGCACACCGGGAGAAGTAGTGACGGCTAGGGACGGCATAGCGAGGTGCCGCAGTTGCCATCAGGTCCAGGAAGGCGGGAGTTTCAACAAGCCGGAACGCCAACATCTCCTGGGCCAGCAGTTTAGCGATGTTGGCGTTCAAGGCTTGCGCGTGTGGGTGGTTAGCAGTGTATTTCTGCCGCCGCTCCAATGTCTGAGAGATGGTGGGTTGTTGTAAAGAAGCGCCTGATGGTGCCTTTGATGGTGCAGGAGAAGGAGATAAGACAGGAACAGGGGAGGATGAGGGAGAAGTCAACAAAGTGGCGGAGGCAGATGAAGTGGTGTCCTGGCTCGTCCTCTGGAGTGCATCGCCAGCACAGTCAGCAGTGGCAGAGGCAGTGGCGTGAACGGCAGGCGGCCTTTGTCCTGCCGTTGCTGCCTGCCACTGATTCCAGTGCTTGGATTCCAAATGACGGCGTATTGAAGTGGTGGACAGGTTGCTCTTCTCAGAGCCCCTAATCAATTTCGAGAGGCAAATTGTGCAGACAACACTATATCTGTCCTCGGCGCATTCCTTGAAAAAACTCCACACCTTCGAGAAACGTGCCCTCGAGGTGGGAGTTTTTCGGGGCTGGGTACGAACTGGAACATCTTGGGAGATTCCGGGTGTGGCCTGGCTTCGCCTAAGCTGCTGACCTCTGCCTCTGCCTCTAGCTACCCTTTTTGGTGCTGCACTTGCCTCAACATCCACACTACTTTCCCCACTTGACATCCCCCCTGTCCAGGTCGGGTCAGTGTCCTCATCATCCACCACTTCCTCTTCCAACTCCTGTCTCATCTCCTCCTCCCGCACAATGCGCCGGTCAACTGGATGCCCTGACGGCAACTGCGTCACATCATCGTCGATGAGGGTGGGTTGCTGGTCATCCACCACCAAATCGAACAAGATGGAGGAGACTCTAGTGTTTGAGCATCTGGACACAGATGCTCCTCTGTTAGGTTCGTGGAATCGTGACGTGGAGAGGCAGGTTGAGGGACAATGAAAGGAGCGGAGAACAGCTCTGGGGAGCAGGGACAGTTGGGGTTATTGTTCTGTGAAGCTTGGGAATTTTGGGAGGAAGGAGGACAAGACTGTTGGGTAATAGGAGGAGAGGAGGCAGAGTCTGACTGGCTGCTGGACAATGTGCTGTAAGCGTTCTCTGACAGCCATTGCAAGACCTGTTCCTGGTTCTCGGGCCTACTAAGGTTTGTACCCTGCAGTTTAGTTAATGTGGCAAGCAACCCTGGCACTGTGGAGTGGCGCAATGCTTGCTGCCCCACAGGAGTAGGCACGGGACGCCCTGTGGCTTCACTGCTACCTTGCTCCCCAGAACTATTCCCCCGACCTCGCCCACGGCCTCGTCCACGTCCCTTTCCGGGAGCCTTGCGCATTTTGAATTCCCAGTTAGAAATTGGCACTATATACCAGTAGCAAAAATTGTGGGTGCACGTAACCCCAATATATTCTTTGAATTCCCAGTCAGACAATGGCACTATATACCAGTAGCAAGAAATGAGGGTATTTATAACCCCAATATATTCTTTGAATTACCAGTCAGAAACTGGCACTATATGGCAGTAGCAAGAAATGAGGGTATTTGTAACCCCAATATATTCTTTGAATTCCCAGTCAGAAACTGGCACTGTATACCAGTAGTAAAAATTGTGGGTGCACGTAACCCCAATATATTCTTTGAATTCCCAGTCAGACAATGGCACTATATACCAGTAGCAAGAAATGAGGGTATTTATAACCCCAATATATTCTTTGAATTCCCAGTCAGAAACTGGCACTATATGGCAGTAGCAAGAAATGAGGGTATTTATAACCCCAATATATTCTTTGAATTCCCAGTCAGACAATGGCACTGTATACCAGTAGTAAAAATTGTGGATGCACGTAACCCCAATATATTCTTTGAATTACCAGTCAGAAACTGGCACTATATGGCAGTAGCAAGAAATGAGGGTATTTGTAACCCCAATATATTCTTTGAATTACCAGTCAGAAACTGGCACTATATGGCAGTAGCAAGAAATGAGGGTATTTGTAACCCCAATATATTCTTTGAATTCCCAGTCAGAAACTGGCACTGTATACCAGTAGTAAAAATTGTGGGTGCACGTAACCCCAATATATTCTTTGAATTCCCAGTCAGACAATGGCACTATATACCAGTAGCAAGAAATGAGGGTATTTATAACCCCAATATATTCTTTGAATTACCAGTCAGAAACTGGCACTATATGGCAGTAGCAAGAAATGAGGGTATTTGTAACCCCAATATATTCTTTGAATTCCCAGTCAGAAACTGGCACTGTATACCAGTAGTAAAAATTGTGGGTGCACGTAACCCCAATATATTCTTTGAATTCCCAGTCAGACAATGGCACTATATACCAGTATCAAGAAATGAGGGTATTTATAACCCCAATATATTCTTTGAATTCCCAGTCAGACAATGGCACTGTATACCAGTAGTAAAAATTGTGGGTGCACGTAACCCCAATATATTCTTTGAATTCCCAGTCAGAAACTGGCACTATATGGCAGTAGCAAGAAATGAGGGTATTTATAACCCCAATATATTCTTTGAATTCCCAGTCAGACAATGGCACTGTATACCAGTAGTAAAAATTGTGGGTGCACGTAACCCCAATATATTCTTTGAATTACCAGTCAGAAACTGGCACTATATGGCAGTAGCAAGAAATGAGGGTATTTGTAACCCCAATATATTCTTTGAATTCCCAGTCAGAAACTGGCACTGTATACCAGTAGTAAAAATTGTGGGTGCGCGTAACCCCAATATATTCTTTGAATTCCCAGTCAGACAATGGCACTATATACCAGTAGCAAGAAATGAGGGTATTTATAACCCCAATATATTCTTTGAATTCCCAGTCAGAAACTGGCACTATATGGCAGTAGCAAGAAATGAGGGTATTTATAACCCCAATATATTCTTTGAATTCCCAGTCAGACAATGGCACTGTATACCAGTAGTAAAAATTGTGGGTGCACGTAACCCCAATATATTCTTTGAATTTCCAGTCAGAAACTGGCACTATATGGCAGTAGCAAGAAATGAGGGTATTTGTAACCCCAATATATTCTTTGAATTCCCAGTCAGAAACTGGCACTGTATACCAGTAGTAAAAATTGTGGGTGCACGTAACCCCAATATATTCTTTGAATTCCCAGTCAGACAATGGCACTATATACCAGTAGCAAGAAATGAGGGTATTTATAACCCCAATATATTCTTTGAATTACCAGTCAGAAACTGGCACTATATGGCAGTAGCAAGAAATGAGGGTATTTGTAACCCCAATATATTCTTTGAATTCCCAGTCAGAAACTGGCACTGTATACCAGTAGTAAAAATTGTGGGTGCACGTAACCCCAATATATTCTTTGAATTCCCAGTCAGACAATGGCACTATATACCAGTAGCAAGAAATGAGGGTATTTATAACCCCAATATATTCTTTGAATTCCCAGTCAGAAACTGGCACTATATGGCAGTAGCAAGAAATGAGGGTATTTATAACCCCAATATATTCTTTGAATTCCCAGTCAGACAATGGCACTGTATACCAGTAGTAAAAATTGTGGGTGCACGTAACCCCAATATATTCTTTGAATTACCAGTCAGAAACTGGCACTATATGGCAGTAGCAAGAAATGAGGGTATTTGTAACCCCAATATATTCTTTGAATTACCAGTCAGAAACTGGCACTATATGGCAGTAGCAAGAAATGAGGGTATTTGTAACCCCAATATATTCTTTGAATTCCCAGTCAGAAACTGGCACTGTATACCAGTAGTAAAAATTGTGGGTGCACGTAACCCCAATATATTCTTTGAATTACCAGTCAGAAACTGGCACTATATGGCAGTAGCAAGAAATGAGGGTATTTGTAACCCCAATATATTCTTTGAATTCCCAGTCAGAAACTGGCACTGTATACCAGTAGTAAAAATTGTGGGTGCGCGTAACCCCAATATATTCTTTGAATTCCCAGTCAGACAATGGCACTATATACCAGTAGCAAGAAATGAGGGTATTTATAACCCCAATATATTCTTTGAATTCCCAGTCAGAAACTGGCACTATATGGCAGTAGCAAGAAATGAGGGTATTTATAACCCCAATATATTCTTTGAATTCCCAGTCAGACAATGGCACTGTATACCAGTAGTAAAAATTGTGGGTGCACGTAACCCCAATATATTCTTTGAATTTCCAGTCAGAAACTGGCACTATATGGCAGTAGCAAGAAATGAGGGTATTTGTAACCCCAATATATTCTTTGAATTCCCAGTCAGAAACTGGCACTGTATACCAGTAGTAAAAATTGTGGGTGCACGTAACCCCAATATATTCTTTGAATTCCCAGTCAGACAATGGCACTATATACCAGTAGCAAGAAATGAGGGTATTTATAACCCCAATATATTCTTTGAATTACCAGTCAGAAACTGGCACTATATGGCAGTAGCAAGAAATGAGGGTATTTGTAACCCCAATATATTCTTTGAATTCCCAGTCAGAAACTGGCACTGTATACCAGTAGTAAAAATTGTGGGTGCACGTAACCCCAATATATTCTTTGAATTCCCAGTCAGACAATGGCACTATATACCAGTAGCAAGAAATGAGGGTATTTATAACCCCAATATATTCTTTGAATTCCCAGTCAGAAACTGGCACTATATGGCAGTAGCAAGAAATGAGGGTATTTATAACCCCAATATATTCTTTGAATTCCCAGTCAGACAATGGCACTGTATACCAGTAGTAAAAATTGTGGGTGCACGTAACCCCAATATATTCTTTGAATTACCAGTCAGAAACTGGCACTATATGGCAGTAGCAAGAAATGAGGGTATTTGTAACCCCAATATATTCTTTGAATTACCAGTCAGAAACTGGCACTATATGGCAGTAGCAAGAAATGAGGGTATTTGTAACCCCAATATATTCTTTGAGTTCCCAGTCAGAAACTGGCACTGTATACCAGTAGTAAAAATTGTGGGTGCACGTAACCCCAATATATTCTTTGAATTCCCAGTCAGACAATGGCACTATATACCAGTAGCAAGAAATGAGGGTATTTATAACCCCAATATATTCTTTGAATTACCAGTCAGAAACTGGCACTATATGGCAGTAGCAAGAAATGAGGGTATTTGTAACCCCAATATATTCTTTGAATTCCCAGTCAGAAACTGGCACTGTATACCAGTAGTAAAAATTGTGGGTGCACGTAACCCCAATATATTCTTTGAATTCCCAGTCAGACAATGGCACTATATACCAGTATCAAGAAATGAGGGTATTTATAAC
This sequence comes from Leptodactylus fuscus, assembly GCF_031893055.1. NCBI lineage: Eukaryota > Metazoa > Chordata > Amphibia > Anura > Leptodactylidae > Leptodactylus > Leptodactylus fuscus. The sequence continues at coordinate 199,108,945 of NC_134265.1, forward strand.
CCCAATATATTCTTTGAATTCCCAGTCAGACAATGGCACTGTATACCAGTAGTAAAAATTGTGGGTGCACGTAACCCCAATATATTCTTTGAATTCCCAGTCAGAAACTGGCACTATATGGCAGTAGCAAGAAATGAGGGTATTTATAACCCCAATATATTCTTTGAATTCCCAGTCAGACAATGGCACTGTATACCAGTAGTAAAAATTGTGGGTGCACGTAACCCCAATATATTCTTTGAATTACCAGTCAGAAACTGGCACTATATGGCAGTAGCAAGAAATGAGGGTATTTGTAACCCCAATATATTCTTTGAATTCCCAGTCAGAAACCGGCACTGTATACCAGTAGTAAAAATTGTGGGTGCACGTAACCCCAATATATTCTTTGAATTCCCAGTCAGACAATGGCACTATATACCAGTAGCAAGAAATGAGGGTATTTATAACCCCAATATATTCTTTGAATTCCCAGTCAGAAACTGGCACTATATGGCAGTAGCAAGAAATGAGGGTATTTATAACCCCAATATATTCTTTGAATTCCCAGTCAGACAATGGCACTGTATACCAGTAGTAAAAATTGTGGGTGCACGTAACCCCAATATATTCTTTGAATTTCCAGTCAGAAACTGGCACTATATGGCAGTAGCAAGAAATGAGGGTATTTGTAACCCCAATATATTCTTTGAATTCCCAGTCAGAAACTGGCACTGTATACCAGTAGTAAAAATTGTGGGTGCACGTAACCCCAATATATTCTTTGAATTCCCAGTCAGACAATGGCACTATATACCAGTAGCAAGAAATGAGGGTATTTATAACCCCAATATATTCTTTGAATTACCAGTCAGAAACTGGCACTATATGGCAGTAGCAAGAAATGAGGGTATTTGTAACCCCAATATATTCTTTGAATTCCCAGTCAGAAACTGGCACTGTATACCAGTAGTAAAAATTGTGGGTGCACGTAACCCCAATATATTCTTTGAATTACCAGTCAGAAACTGGCACTGTATACCAGTAGTAAAAATTGTGGGTGCACGTAACCCCAATATATTCTTTGAATTACCAGTCAGAAACTGGCACTATATGGCAGTAGCAAGAAATGAGGGTATTTGTAACCCCAATATATTCTTTGAATTCCCAGTCAGAAACTGGCACTGTATACCAGTAGTAAAAATTGTGGGTGCACGTAACCCCAATATATTCTTTGAATTACCAGTCAGAAACTGGCACTATATGGCAGTAGCAAGAAATGAGGGTATTTGTAACCCCAATATATTCTTTGAATTCCCAGTCAGAAACTGGCACTGTATACCAGTAGTAAAAATTGTGGGTGCACGTAACCCCAATATATTCTTTGAATTCCCAGTCAGACAATGGCACTATATACCAGTAGCAAGAAATGAGGGTATTTATAACCCCAATATATTCTTTGAATTCCCAGTCAGACAATGGCACTGTATACCAGTAGTAAAAATTGTGGGTGCACGTAACCCCAATATATTCTTTGAATTCCCAGTCAGAAACTGGCACTATATGGCAGTAGCAAGAAATGAGGGTATTTATAACCCCAATATATTCTTTGAATTCCCAGTCAGACAATGGCACTGTATACCAGTAGTAAAAATTGTGGGTGCACGTAACCCCAATATATTCTTTGAATTACCAGTCAGAAACTGGCACTATATGGCAGTAGCAAGAAATGAGGGTATTTGTAACCCCAATATATTCTTTGAATTCCCAGTCAGAAACTGGCACTGTATACCAGTAGTAAAAATTGTGGGTGCACGTAACCCCAATATATTCTTTGAATTCCCAGTCAGACAATGGCACTATATACCAGTAGCAAGAAATGAGGGTATTTATAACCCCAATATATTCTTTGAATTCCCAGTCAGAAACTGGCACTATATGGCAGTAGCAAGAAATGAGGGTATTTGTAACCCCAATATATTCTTTGAATTCCCAGTCAGAAACTGGCACTGTATACCAGTAGTAAAAATTGTGGGTGCACGTAACCCCAATATATTCTTTGAATTACCAGTCAGAAACTGGCACTGTATACCAGTAGTAAAAATTGTGGGTGCACGTAACCCCAATATATTCTTTGAATTACCAGTCAGAAACTGGCACTATATGGCAGTAGCAAGAAATGAGGGTATTTGTAACCCCAATATATTCTTTGAATTCCCAGTCAGAAACTGGCACTGTATACCAGTAGTAAAAATTGTGGGTGCACGTAACCCCAATATATTCTTTGAATTACCAGTCAGAAACTGGCACTGTATACCAGTAGTAAAAATTGTGGGTGCACGTAACCCCAATATTTTCTTTGAATTAACAGTCAGAAACTGGCACTATATGGCAGTAGCAAGAAATGAGGGTATTTGTAACCCCAATATATTCTTTGAATTCCCAGTCAGAAACTGGCACTGTATACCAGTAGTAAAAATTGTGGGTGGACGTAACCCCAATATATTCTTTGAATTACCAGTCAGAAACTGGCACTATATGGCAGTAGCAAGACATGAGGGTATTTGTAACCCCAATATATTCTTTGAATTCCCAGTCAGAAACTGGCACTGTATACCAGTAGTAAAAATTGTGGGTGCACGTAACCCCAATATATTCTTTGAATTCCCAGTCAGACAATGGCACTATATACCAGTAGCAAGAAATGAGGGTATTTATAACCCCAATATATTCTTTGAATTCCCAGTCAGACAATGGCACTGTATACCAGTAGTAAAAATTGTGGGTGCACGTAACCCCAATATATTCTTTGAATTCCCAGTCAGAAACTGGCACTATATGGCAGTAGCAAGAAATGAGGGTATTTATAACCCCAATATATTCTTTGAATTCCCAGTCAGACAATGGCACTGTATACCAGTAGTAAAAATTGTGGGTGCACGTAACCCCAATATATTCTTTGAATTACCAGTCAGAAACTGGCACTATATGGCAGTAGCAAGAAATGAGGGTATTTGTAACCCCAATATATTCTTTGAATTCCCAGTCAGAAACTGGCACTGTATACCAGTAGTAAAAATTGTGGGTGCACGTAACCCCAATATATTCTTTGAATTCCCAGTCAGACAATGGCACTATATACCAGTAGCAAGAAATGAGGGTATTTATAACCCCAATATATTCTTTGAATTACCAGTCAGAAACTGGCACTATATGGCAGTAGCAAGAAATGAGGGTATTTATAACCCCAATATATTCTTTGAATTCCCAGTCAGAAACTGGCACTGTATACCAGTAGTAAAAATTGTGGGTGCACGTAACCCCAATATATTCTTTGAATTCCCAGTCAGACAATGGCACTATATGGCAGTAGCAAAAATAGTGGGTGTATATAGCCCCAATTCTATTGCTAGGGGACTTGCAGGGTATTTCTGGGGTGAAGGTGGGGGGGCACACCGTTGGAACGGGTATCGGGGGTATATATCGGGTATACGGGAATACACTGACAGTGTATTCCATTCAGGATCCTGGGAAAGCTGGGTTGCGGCGATTGAGCCCGTCAGTGCCACGTTACACTGACAAGCTTCTCCCTGGAATTTAGCTCTTACAAGAGCTGTTGTGGTTGTCTTCTCCTTCCTATCCTAGCCTGTCCCTGCCTACCCAGAATCTAAGCCCTAGCTAACTGGACGGAAACCTCCGTCCTCGGTGAATTGCAAGCTCAGAATGACGCGAACCTGGGCGGCACTGTTCTTTTAAATTAGAGGTCACATGTTTTCGGCAGCCAATGGGTTTTGCCTACTTTTCTCAACGTCACCGGTGTCGTAGTTCCTGTCCCACCTACCCTGCGCTGTTATTGGAGCAAAAAAGGCGCCAGGGAAGGTGGGAGGGGAATCGAGTAATGGCGCACTTTACCACGCGGTGTTCGATTCGATTCGAACATGCCGAACAGCCTAACATCCGATCGAACATGAGTTCGATAGAACACTGTTCGCTCATCTCTAGTATGCATCCATCTGAGTGTCTTTGCATGCATTTGTGGTCCGTGTGTGTGTGTGTGTGTGTGTGTGTGTGTGTGTGTGTGTGTGGTGTTGGTGTTGTGTGTGTCTAGAGTGGTCTTGTGTTTGTGTGGTGTGTTGTGGCATTCGTGTGGTGTTGTGCTTGTGGGTTGGTGTATGTGTGCTGTCTGTGTGATGTTTATATGGTGTTTGTGTGTTATGTGTGGTGGTGCGGCCCTTTTAGCTGCGACTCTTTTGCGCCATTGCTTTAATCCGTCTGTCAGTCACAACTGTTGTTTTCCCCTCAGCGCTTTCACTTTCACTTTTCTCCATTATATGTATAGGGCCTAAATTTAGGGGCCCCAATCTCATGACGGGGGGACGCTAGCGAGATGTAACATGTGCAGTATTCTGCTCCTGTGTGTGGAGAGGGGGCATGCCGAATTTCAGCCAAATCGGGCGAGAACTGTGGATTTGTATAGAGCAGACTACTACAGAATTTGAATTATATACAGTCCTATGAAAAAGTTTGGGCACCCCTATTAATCTTAATCATTTTTTGTTCTAAATATTTTGGTGTTTGCAACAGCCATTTCAGTTTGATATATCTAATAACTGATGGACACAGTAATATTTCAGGATTGAAATGAGGTTTATTGTACTAACAGAAAATGTGCAATATGCATTAAACCAAAATTTGACCGGTGCAAAAGTATGGGCACCCTTATCATTTTATTGATTTGAATTCCCCTAACTACTTTTTACTGACTTACTGAAGCACAAAATTGGTTTTGTAACCTCAGTGAGCTTTGAACTTCATAGCCAGATGTATCCAATCATAAGAAAAGGTATTTAAGGTGGCCAATTGCAAGTTGATCTCCTATTTGAATCTCCTCTGAAGAGTGGCATCATGGGCTACTCAAAACAACTCTCAAATGATCTGAAAACAAAGATTGTTCAACATAGTTGTTCAGGGGAAGGATACAAAAAGTTGTCTCAGAGATTTAACCTGTCAGTTTCCACTGTGAGGAACATAGTAAGGAAATGGAAGACCACAGGGACAGTTCTTGTTAAGCCCAGAAGTGGCAGGCCAAGAAAAATATCAGAAAGGCAGAGAAGAAGAATGGTGAGAACAGTCAAGGACAATCCACAGACCACCTCCAAAGAGCTGCAGCATCATCTTGCTGCAGATGGTGTCACTGTGCATCGGTCAACTATACAGCGCACTTTGCACAAATAGAAGCTGTATGGGAGAGTGATGAGAAAGAAGCCGTTTCTGCACGTACGCCACAAATAGAGTTGCCTGAGGTATGAAAAAGCACATTTGGACAAGGCAGCTTCATTTTGGAAACAAAAATTGAGTTGTTTGGTTATAAAAAAAAAAGGCGTTATGCATGGCGTCCAAAAAGAAACAGCATTCCAAGAAAAACACATGCTACCCACTGTAAAATTTGGTGGAGGTTCCATCATGCTTTGGGGCTGTGTGGCCAATGCCGGCATCAGGAATCTTGTTAAAGTTGAGAGTCGCATGGATTCCACTCAGTATCAGCAGATTCTTGAGAATAATGTTCAAGAATCAGTGACGAAGTTGAAGTTACGCCGGGGATGGATATTTCAGCAAGACAATGATCCAAAACACCGCTCCAAATCCTCAGGCATTCATGCAGAGGAACAATTACAATGTTCTGGAATGGCCATCCCAGTCCCCAGACCTGAATATCATTGAACATCTGTGGGATGATTTGAAGCGGGCTGTCCATGCTCGGCGACCATCTAACTTAACTGAACTTGAATTGTTTGTCCAAAATACCTTTATCCAGGATCCAGGAACTGATTAAAAGCTACAGGAAGCGACTAGAGTCTGTTATCTTTGCAAAAGGAGGATCTACTAAATATTAATGTCACTTTTCTGTTGAGGTGCCCATACTTTTGCACCGGTCAAATTTTGGTTTAATGCATATTGCACATTTTCTGTTAGTACAATAAACCTCATTTCAATCCTGAAATATTACTGTGTCCATCAGTTATTAGATATATCAAACTGAAATGGCTGTTATAAACACCAAAATATTTAGAACTAAAAATGATTAAGATTAATAGGGGTGCCCAAACTTTTTCATAGGACTGTATATATATATATATATATATATATATATATATATACACACACTCACCGGCCACTTTATTAGGTACACTTGTCCAACTGCTCGTTAACACTTAATTTCTAATCAGCCAATCACATGGCGGCAACTCAGTGCATTTAGGCATGTAGACATGGTCAAGACAATCTCCTGCAGTTCAAACCGAGCATCAGTATGGGGAAGAAAGGTGATTTGAGTGCCTTTGAACGTGGCATGGTTGTTGGTGCCAGAAGGGCTGGTCTGAGTATTTCAGAAACTGCTGATCTACTGGGATTTTCACGCACAACCATCTCTAGGGTTTACAGAGAATGGTCCAAAAAAGAAAAAACATCCAGTGAGCGGCAGTTCTGTGGGCGGAAATGCGTTGTTGATGCCAGAGGTCAGAGGAGAATGGCCAGACTGGTTCGAGCTGATAGAAAGGCAACAGTGACTCAAATAGCCACCCGTTACAACCAAGGTAGCCAGAAGAGCATCTCTGAACGCACAGTACGTCGAACTTTGAGGCAGATGGGCTACAGCAGCAGAAGACCACACCGGGTGCCACTCCTTTCAGCTAAGAACAGGAAACTGAGGCTACAATTTGCACAAGCTCATCGAAATTGGACAATTGAAGATTGGAAAAATGTTGCCTGGTCTGATGAGTCTCGATTTCTGCTGCGACATTCGGATGGTAGGGTCAGAATTTGGCGTCAACAACATGAAAGCATGGATCCATCCTGCCTTGTATCAACGGTTCAGGCTGGTGGTGGTGGTGTCATGGTGTGGGGAATATTTTCTTGGCACTCTTTGGGCCCCTTGGTACCAATTGAGCATCGTTGCAACGTCAAAGCCTACCTGAGTATTGTTGCTGACCATGTCCATCCCTTTATGACCACAATGTACTCAACATCTGATGGCTACTTTCAGCAGGATAATGCGCCATGTCATAAAGCTGGAATCATCTCAGACTGGTTTCTTGAACATGACAATGAGTTCACTGTACTCCAATGGCCTCCACAGTCACCAGATCTCAATTCAATAGAGCATATTTGGGATGTGGTGGAACGGGAGATTCGCATCATGGATGTGCAGCCGACAAATCTGCGGCAACTGTGTGATGCCATCATGTCAATATGGACCAAAATCTCTGAGGAATGCTTCCAGCACCTTGTTGAATCTATGCCACGAAGAATTGAGGCAGTTCTGAAGGCAAAAGGGGGTCCAACCCGTTACTAGCATGGTGTACCTAATAAAGTGGCTGGTGAGTGTATATATATATATATTTCAATTAGAACAACAGACTCAAAATTAATAGAATGACATCTTGTTTTTAACATTACACTTAATGATAACAGAGGCAGACAGAAAATGCTCCATCTGCATCCATTATTCTATTAGGTTTTGAGCCCACTGTTGTAATTCTATGATGGATCAGAACAACAGTTCAGAATAAGGTAGTGTGAACATAGCCTAATCTATAAAATCCTAATTAAGGGATAAGCAAACATGGAATGTCTGTAAATGTTAAAGGCAACGAAACAACAATTTTCCAATTCCACTTATTTTGTTCGTTAATCTACAATATTTGCAGTGATCGTTATTTTCTCTGTGGAAAAGTACTGCAAATATTATTTGTGTGTGCAAACAAGTATATTTTTTCTGATGAAAAAACACATTGTATTGGGCAATCACTAGCCAAGTAAAATGCAAAGCCAGTCCTTAATCTGTTACAAGGGTAGGATTAATTGTAGCAACATGGGCCATTTTTTTTTAACTTTGTGGTAGCATTAGCCATCTTCTTCGGAGTGGCCTGCTGGAGGAGTAGCATACCAGCCAGTGACAGACATAGACTTGACAGGCTGGTTGGAAGGGCCAGCTCTGTTCTGGGGAGCCCCCTGGACCCAGTGCAGGTGGTGGTTGACAGAAGGATAATGTCCATGGTGAGCCCCATGCTGGAGAACAACTCCCACCCCATGTATGAGACCGTGACAGGACTTGGCCCCAAGTGTCAGAAGGAGTGCTATCAGAGATCCTTCCTCCCAACCCTGGTTAATGTGTATAATCAGCATCAGGCCAAGCGGAGATCACAACACACAGAGAACTAAATGATCCTGAAGTCTTTCTTTTTAGTTGCTATGACTCCTAGTATCTTTTTCCTATCTGCTATGAGCTTGTATGTGTTCTTTCTTGTAATATATTACTGTATTATGCATGCTGCTGAATTGACACACTGAATCTCCCCAAGGTGAGACTATTAAAGGATTATCTTATCTTAACACACAGCAATAATCATTAGTATTATGTGTATGGGCACCTTAAAAAATAATTAAAAAACAATGCCTACCTAGCTAGGGAAAATTTTATGTGAATATACTATAACTCCTAGAAAGGGGTTATCAAAGAATGAGGAATAATGCCCTATCCTTGCAATAGGTCATTAACTTGACATTGATGGGGTGCCAACACCAAGAAGCATCTTACAACTCAATTCCAATTCATAGCTCCATAGAGCCATGTGTGAAACAAGAGAATCTGTGTAAGGTCTGTGTGTCAGACCTCCACTGATCTCAAAAGTTAATGACCATTTCAGTAAATAAAAAATTTATAAAAATATTACTCAGTGCTGACCATTGTTTCTTAAGGCTACGTTCACATCTGTGTCAGAATCTCCGTCGCAGTGTCCATCAGAAATTCCAGAGAAATAGCTTTGCAAGCTGAACTTTTTTTTATCTAGCGATTTCAGTAAAAAAAAACCCCACACCTAACATACCACATGATATCTGTTGTTGGTGCCATTTCACATGGACCAGAAGAATTGAAAGAACAACACGAGTGTGGCAAGTAAGCAGGGCTCTATGGGATCTGGGCTCTGCTCCCTTTGGGAGATAGAAAATACAAAACCAAATAAAATAAATTTTAATGTTCAATACCCTAATAAATAGTATTAAACTTGGTGGAAGTGAAGAATATAATGTAACTATCTCTGGTGTTCTGGTACAATGACATAGTTAATAGAGATGAGCGAGTACTGTTCGGATCAGCCGATCCGAACAGCACGCACACATAGAAATGAATGGACGTAGCCGGCATGCGGGGGGGGGGGTTGGGGGGGGTTAAGCGGCCGGCCGAAGTCAAAGCGGAAGTACCAGGTGCATCCATTCATTTCTATGGAGCGTGCTGTTCAGATCGGCTGATCCGAACAGTACTCGCTCATCTCTAATAGTTAATTTTAAAGGGACTCTATCATTGGCAAAGTCATTTTTAATTAATCACATTCTTGCATATCCTTTAGAAAGGCTATTCCACACCTACCTTTTGTATGTAAATCGCCTCACGCTAGGTTCACACCTGCGTTCAGGGTCTCCGTTCTGTGATTTTCGTCTTCTACATGCCAGAAGACGGAAACCACAGACCGGGTCCGGCCGTGAGCGGCGGTGAGCGTTTTATGCTCTCCGCCGCGAAACCGGTTTTTTTAATCCGGACACAGAGTACTGCATGTCCGACTCTGTGTCCGGATTATAAAACAGTCAAATGAATGGGTGAGAAAGAATCCTGCAGGTTTCCATATCCTGCCCCTGTTTTATGCAGGAAACGGAAACCTGCAGTACGGAGAGGAGAACGCAGATGTGAACGAGCCCTCAGTAGTGTTTGAATAAGTCTGTTTTTATTCACATGCTAATTAGCCCCCTCGGTGCACAGGAAATTGTCAGCCAGCTCTCCTCTCTATGCTGTGTGTTGTGTGCTGTGTGTGAGAGCAGGGAGGAGGATTCAGCAGCAGCAGCTTGTGCTATATATACAGCAGACAGTGCACGATGAGACTTCCGGGGTGCACAGAGAGGCTAATTAGCATATGAATAAAAACGATCTCATTCAAAAACTACTGAGGCAATTTAAATACAAAAGGTACATGCGGAATAGCCTATTTAAAGGCTACGGAATTATGTGATTAGTTAAAAATGACTTTTTCCAATGATAGAGCCCCTTTAAGATCCATGTTGCATGGTAGGCGAGTAGTGCTGCATGCATGGTGTCATGTAAGTGGTTACTCATTTATTCAGGCTCCAGCATTGTCCTGCCTATAACAAGAGGCTGAACACTGATAGATCATGCTTCCGCTCATTTTAGACATAAGTAGACAGATAGGACTATGAAGCTACACAATTCTTTAGCTCAGGGGTCAGCAACTTTTGGTGCTCCAGCTGCTGTCAAACTACAACTCCCAACTTGCTCCATTCACTTCTATGGGAGTTCCAATACCAACAGAGCAAGTATGCATATTGGGAGTTGTAGTTTTATAACAGCTGGCGTGCCGAAGGTTGCCTATCCCTGCTTTAGATAATGGAGCAAAGCGATTCAGGTGCTCTCTGTTGGAACATTAAATGGAGCTCCCAGGGGGTCTGCATTCCTGATTAGGAGTATTATAATTTAATTATTTATTTCTCTTACTTGTACAGCGGCAACATATTCTGCAGTAGCTTTTGTGTGAGTCAATGATGTGGACCAACCTAATGAGGTTTTGGATTCATGGAGGCAGTCTTACCCAACTGCAAATAAAGACTGTTTTAATCTCAACTCTTCCTGTCCCTTCACACTTGAATCAGCGTCACACTATGCTACACACTGTTGCTATCACTAAACTGTCACACAGCATAAGGCATTACAATATCCCCCTTATACAGGTAGTTTTGAAATATGCCACAATTTTTCCCAAAGATTCTCACAATATATAAACACACACATATGACACATTGAGGTGCAGTAGACTATGGACACCATTTTAGAATCGGTATGGCTGTATGTGTGATTCATACCTGTGCAAGCAAACAAATACAGCAACATTGTGTTGAAGCATTACATACACTTTGCAGTTTGAAACATATCACTGGCAGGGTGCTAAATAAAAATGCAGTATTTCTACTTTTCATATGCAACCATAAAATCGATGACTTGGTGCATTTTGTCACACAATGGTTGCGCTATGTACTCTATGCATTTCGGGACAATACTGCAACGTGATTATAAAGGACATGTTCTTCTACATTTAAGAAATTTCTGCCATTACCTGGAGTCTGAAAATTGATGCGTCTCATTTCCACTGGATCAGTAGGATGATGAGGAGGTATTTCTGCATTGTTCAGCAGGCATTTGGTCCTGGGTTCTGAGTTTTTTCTTTTGCTTAAAAATAAAAAAAAGAAGCAATTATTTTTGTCCCACCAAAAACATAGCCACATGATAATGGCCACAGGGCAATAAATGTTTGTCAAAAAGAAAACAAAAAAAGAGTGTCAACATGCATGTGTGACTGTCTGTCCATTGAAACAGAGAGCTGTGGATAGGTGATACGTTGTTAGAGTTCGACAACCTTCTGCTTCTATTTATCACTGTATATGTAAAAATAGAATAATCAAGAAAATTCTTACCTATCAGGTTTGCTGTTGATGGCAAGTAAGAGAGAACAACAAATTAAAGTTTTAGAAAAGAAATATAATAAAGCAAATTCAATGCATATACAATAAAAAGTGTACTAAGTGAAGTGGAAAAGCAAAACAAGAGCTATTTCATGTAGGACATTTTTTTAAATGGCAAAAAATGCTACATACAGATTTTAGCTAAAAGGCAAGCAATGATTATAAAAAGTGCAGCGTGTGGCATTTTTTTGGGTGTGTTTTTGGCTCTGTGGCATTAAGTATGCTCTTGGTATGGCATTTTGTTCAGGTGTTTTCTCATAATCTTTGCTATAGGGAAAAAAAATACACCAGAAAACCAAAGAACCCCAAATCCCCCCCCCCCCCCCCCGCCAAAGTGTGTGCTGCAGCAAAAAAAAAACAAAACACCAATATAACAGCAATGATACCATCCAGAACTGTCAGAATACTGTTCACAGTTTTTAAAATATGTATTGTCAAACTTGTAAATGGTGTAAATGATAATTAAATTTGTCAAAATGTAATAGAATTTATACTAGGGTATACCTGGGCCCTCCATATAATGCAGAGGTAGAGATGGAGGGGACATGAATCTGGGGGCAGAGATGGAGGGGACATGAATCTGGGGACAGAGATGGAGGGACATGAATCTGGGGGCAGAGATATGGGGACATGAATCTGGGGGCAGAGATGGAGGGGACATGAATCTGGGGGCAGAGATGTGGAGACATGAATCTGGGGGAAGAGATGGGGGGACATGAATCTGGGGGCAGAGATGGGGGGACATGAATCTGGGGGCAGAGATGTGGAGACATGAATCTGGGGGCAGAGATGGGGGGGACATGAATCTGGGGGCAGAGATGTGGAGACATGAATCTGGGGACAGAGATGGAGGGACATGAATCTGGGGTCAGAGATATGGGGACATGAATCTGGGGTCAGAGATGGAGGGGACATGAATCTGGGGGCAGAGATGGAGGGGACATGAATATGGGGGCAGAGATGGAGGAGACATGAATATGGGGGCAGAGATGGGGGGACATGAATCTGGGGGCAGAGATGGAGGGGACATGAATCTGGGGGCAGAGATGGAGGGGACATGAATCTGGGGGAAGAGATGGAGAGGACATGAATCTGGGGGCAGAGATGGAGAGGACATGAATCTGGGGGCAGAGATGGAGAGGACATGAATCTGGGGGCAGAGATGGAGAGGACATGAATCTGAGGGCAGAGATGGAGGGGACATGAATCTGGGGGCAGAGATGTGGAGACATGAATCTGGGGACAGAGATGGAGGGACATGAATCTGGGGGCAGAGATGTGGGGACATGAATCTGGGGGCAGAGATGGAGGGGACATGAATCTGGGGGCAGAGATGGAGGGGACATGAATCTGGGGGCTGAGATGTGGAGACATGAATCTGGGGACAGAGATATGGGGACATGAATCTGGGGGCAGAGATGGAGGGGACATGAATCTGGGGGCAGAGATGGGGGGACATGAATCTGGGGGCAGAGATGGAGGGGACATGAATCTGGGGGCAGAGATGGGGGGGGACATGAATCTGGGGGCAGAGATGTGGGGACATGAATCTGGGGGCAGAGATGGAGAGGACATGAATCTGGGGGCAGGGATGTGGAGACATGAATCTGGGGGAAGAGATGTGGGGACATGAATCTGGGGGCAGAGATGGAGGGGACATGAATCTGGGGGAAGAGATGGGGGACATGAATCTGGGGGCAGAGATGGAGGGGACATGAATCTGGGGGGAAGAGATGGAGGGGACATGAAACTGGGGGCAGAGATGGAGGGGGGACATGAATCTGGGGGCAGATGAAGGGTGTATATGAAACTGGGGGAGAGATAGAGGGGGAACATACAGTTAGGGCTAGAAATATTTGGACAGTGACACAATTTTCGCGAGTTGGGCTCTGCATGCCACCACATTGGTTTTGAAATGAAACCTCTACAACAGAATTCAAGTGCAGATTGTAACATTTAATTTGAAGGGTTGAACAAAAATATCTAATAGAAAATGTAGGAATTGTACACATTTCTTTACAAACACTCCACATTTTAGGAGCTCAAAAGTAATTGGACAAATAAACATAACCCAAACAAAATATTTTTATTTTCAATATTTTGTTGCGAATCCTTTGGAGGCAATCACTGCCTTAAGTCTGGAACCCATGGACATCACCAAACGCTGGGTTTCCTCCTTCTTAATGCTTTGCCAGGCCTATACAGCCGCAGCCTTCAGGTCTTGCTTGTTTGTGGGTCTTTCCGCCTTAAGTCTGGATTTGAGCAAGTGAAATGCATGCTCAATTGGGTCACGATCTGGTGATTGACTTGGCCATTGCAGAATGTTCCACTTTTTTGCACTCATGAACTCCCGGGTAGCTTTGGCTGTATGCTTGGGGTCATTGTCCATCTGTACTATGAAGCGCCGTCCGATCAACTTGGCAGCATTTGGCTGAATCTGGGCTGAAAGTATATCCCGATACACTTCAGAATTCATCCGGCTACTCTTGTCTGCTGTTATGTCATCAATAAACACAAGTGACCCAGTGCCATTGAAAGCCATGCATGCCCATGCCATCACGTTGCCTCCACCATGTTTCACAGAGGATGTGGTGTGCCTTGGATCATGTGCCGTTCCCTTTCTTCTCCAAACTTTTTTCTTCCCATCATTCTGGTAGAGGTTGATCTTTGTCTCATCTGTCCATAGAATACTTTTCCAGAACTGAGCTGGCTTCTTGAGGTGTTTTTCAGCAAATTTAACTCTGGCCTGTCTATTTTTGCAATTGATGAATGGTTTGCATCTAGATGTGAACCCTTTGTATTTACTTTCATGGAGTCTTCTCTTTACTGTTGACTTAGAGACAGATACACCTACTTCACTGAGAGTGTTCTGGACTTCAGTTGATGTTGTGAACGGGTTCTTCTTGACCAAAGAAAGTATGCGGTGATCATCCACCACTGTTGTCATCCGTGGATGCCCAGGCCTTTTTGAGTTCCCAAGCTCACCAGTCAATTCCTTTTTTCTTAGAATGTACCCAACTGTTGATTTTGCTACTCCAAGCATGTCTGCTATCTCTCTGATGGATTTTTTTTTTTTTTCAGCCTCACGATGTTCTGCTTCACCTCAATTGAGAGTTCCTTTGACCGCATGTTGTCTGGTCACAGCAACAGCTTCCAAATGCAAAACCACACACCTGGAATCAACCCCAGACCTTTTAACTACTTCATTGATTACAGGTTTATGGGGGAGACGCCTTCAGAGTTAATTGCAGCCCTTAGAGTCCATTGTCCAATTACTTTTGGTCCCTTGAAAAAGAGGAGGCTATGCATTACAGAGCTATGATTCCTAAACCCTTTCTCCGATTTGGATGTGGAAGCTCTCATATTGCAGCTGGGAGTGTACACCTTCAGTCCATATTATATATATAATTGTATTTCTGAACATGTTTTAGTAAACAGATAAAATAACAAAACTTGTGTCACTGTCCAAATATTTCTGGCCCTAACTGTATAATTTACGGGTGACTGTAGGAGGATTATACTGTGTGCGGGCACATGAAAAATTTATGAGAATGGGCGGAGTCAACACAAAAGTGGGTGGGGCTAAATTTGCAGTAGCGCGCTACACTACTCTATTCTATGGTACCACTGGGAAGAAAATAGAAGATGCACACAGGCTGTGTATAGGAGGAGGTCCTGCTGCAACCTTGACCCCTATGCTATGTTTCCAGTGGGAAGAAAATAGAAGATGCACACAGGCTGTGTGAAAGAGGAGGTCCAGCCCACTCCATCACTGCTCTGTAAGTACAATCTAACTGTACAGAGCAGCTGAATATTGAATGTAGGGGAGGTGGGCTGTTACCTGTGGGGGGTGCTATTAGGCAACTATTACTATGAAAGTGCCCCCCCAAAGTAATAGCATTACTTATGTGTGTGTGTGTGTGTGTGGGGGGGACTATTAGAACATTAAAACAGAAATAGTGCCATTGACAGGTAACAGCATTATTTATGTGGCTGGGCTATTACCTATGGGGGCACTATTAGGCCACTATTGCTTTACTTATGTGAGGAGGCTATTACCAGTGAAGGGGGCACTAATACATATGGGTTGGCCCTGCAACCTAAATTCCACCCTCAACCAGCACCCCCTGGTCCTTGGTGCAAAAGGAAATGGGGGCCGCTGCTTTAGCTGACCATGTGATGCTGTGCTGAAGTATCATGGGATTGACAGCAGAGCAGGAAAGAATCATCAAATGACCCAAATGTGGAGAAGGATGAACTTTTAGACAGAAAGCAACAACTAAATAAGGGGATACTAGCTGAATTATATGTATTGGTGCAATTGGTTCATAATGAACGAGAAAAATCACCTCAGTGCTTCTTTAATATGCCATATAAAAAGCCTAACCTCTATAAATGAGCAAATGTTATCTGTCATCTGACACACAAGATGGTTGGTAAGTTGCATGTGTCTTGTGAAGTTAAGTTTTTTTTTCTTTTGACTCTGAAACTATTTATCCTTATGTAAAAACTTATTATATAGCAAGTAAAAACTGAGTTACTATTTTTTTGTATGATTACCATCCCAAAATATGTACACACAGTTAAAGTTAGGAAAGGGAATTAAATAGTTTTATGTATTCCTAGGTAACTAGGTGGCTAGTTAATCATTTAACTATATACCTGTATTTTCACTGTTTGATCAGTTTATTACTTGGCTACCTAGTCATCAACCAGAGTGTGAACTCCCCAGAATATTTTGTAATTATATTAGAAGTATTCATCTAGTTCACAATTAGTAATATTACTAATACAGATTTTTTTTTTTTTAATTAGCAAAACTTACTTTTTGTAGAGAAGAATAGCAATGACAATGCAGATGATAAAAACAACAGCTAGGACTGGTCCGATGACCCATATTAAACCTTCTTCACCATCAATAATTGGCTGGGGATCAGGATCTTCTATAAAAATGGGTTCTGAATATGGACTTGCAGCAAACATTTTCTACAGAGGAAAAACATCTCCATTCACAAAGGTGTGTTTTACCAATTGCGATAGTGAGGCAGAGTTATGATTATTTTTGCTAAATACAGTACCGTATCGGAGTCATACATTTGTCATATACACCAAGAAAGATCACTTTCCACATCACCACTCTCTACAGCAATCCATCAAAATCCAGAGTTTATTTGTGGATTCAAACTAGGCACTAAAATGACTGCTGGCCAAAGCGATACTCTACCTAGATTACTGCTTAATTCTAAACCTTAGGAGTTTCTCACAAGGCAAATGCTATAAGGATGTCCTTAGAGAGAGTGCTATGCAGGCTAAGAAGACTTATGGGCCATGCAATGCTCCCCTGGAAAAAGGCACTTGATTAAATGAGATCTTTCCAAAAAAAGAAACGTTGTGCCTCAAGTACCAGCCATTGGATGTAATTCTCTCTTGAATTGCTTTATGCACAAATAACTAAACATTCAGACATTGGTTGCAAAAGGATTTAAAGTCTGGATTCATCGAGCAAGTTCAAAGAGGGTCTGGATGCCTTTGTCAAACAGAAAAATATTATGGGTTATGGGTTGTATAATTTGTTAAGGACTAGAGATGAGCGAACACTAAAATGTTCGAGGTTCGAAATTCGATTCGAACAGCCGCTCAATGTTCGTGTGTTCGAATGGGTTTCGAACCCCATTATAGTCTATGGGGAACAGATACTCGTTAAGGGGGAAACCCAAATCCGTGTCTGGAGGGTCACCAAGTCCACTATGACACCCCAGGAAATGATGCCAACACCTCTGGAATGACACTGGGACAGCAGGGGAAGCATGTCTGGGGGCATCTAACACACCAAAGACCCTCTATTACCCCAACATCACAGCCTAACAACTACACACTTTACACACTCAATACCACATCTCTGACAGTAGGAAAACACCTTGAAACATGTGTATTTGGCACTTGCAGTGAGGAGAGCTTGTCACCAGCAGTGAATTTGGCCCTTGTAGTAAGTTGAGGTTGGCACCAACATTTGTTTTGAAAATCAGGGTGGATTGAGCCTCTAACCAGCAGAGTTTGGGCAAATTCATGGTGGAGGGAGCCTCT
This sequence comes from Leptodactylus fuscus, assembly GCF_031893055.1. NCBI lineage: Eukaryota > Metazoa > Chordata > Amphibia > Anura > Leptodactylidae > Leptodactylus > Leptodactylus fuscus. Next base: position 199,126,591 of record NC_134265.1, read on the forward strand.
AAACACCCCAGTGTGGGCAAATTCATGGTGGAGGGAGCCTCTAAAAAACCCAGTTTGGACCAATTCATGGTGGAGGGAGCCTCTAACCAGCCCAGTTTGGGCAAATTCATGGTGGAGGGAGCCTCTAAACAGCCCAGTTTGGGCAAATTCATGGTGGAGGGAGCCTCTAAACAGCCCAGTTTGGGCAAATTCATGGTGGAGGGAGCCTCTAACCAGCCCAGTTTGGACCAATTAATGGTGGAGGGAGCCTCTAACCAGCCCAGTTTGGGCAAATTCATGGTGGAGGGAGCCTCTAAACAGCCCAGTTTGGACCAATTCATGGTGGAGGGAGCCTCTAAAAAACCCAGTTTGGACCAATTCATGGTGGAGGGAGCCTCTAAACAGCCCAGTTTGGGCAAATTCATGGTGGAGGGAGCCTCTAACCAGCCCAGTTTGGACCAATTCATGGTGGAGGGAGCCTCTAACCAGCCCAGTTTGGGCAAATTCATGGTGGAGGGAGCCTCTAAACAGCCCAGTTTGGACCAATTCATGGTGGAGGGAGCCTCTAAAAAACCCAGTTTGGACCAATTCATGGTGGAGGGAGCCTCTAAACAGCCCAGTTTGGGCAAATTCATGGTGGAGGGAGCCTCTAACCAGCCCAGTTTGGACCAATTCATGGTGGAGGGAGCCTCTAAACAGCCAAGTTTTGGGAAATTCATGGTGGAGGGAGCCTCTAACCAGCCCAGTTTGGACCAATTCATGGTGGAGGGAGCCTCTAAACAGCCCAGTTTGGGTAAATTCATGGTGGAGGGAGCCTCTAAAAAACCCAGTTTGGACCAATTCATGGTGGAGGGAGCCTCTAACCAGCCCAGTTTGGACCAATTAATGGTGGAGGGAGCCTCTAAACAGCCAAGTTTGGACCAATTCATGGTGGAGGGAGCCTCTAAAAACCCCAGTTTGGACCAATTCATGGTGGAGGGAGCCTCTAACCAGCCCAGTTTGGGCAAATTCATGGTGGAGGGAGGCTCTAAACAGCCCAGTTTGGGCAAATTCATGGTGGAGGGAGCCTCTAACCAGCCCAGTTTGGACCAATTAATGGTGGAGGGAGCCGCTAAACAGCCCAGTTTGGACCAATTCATGGTGGAGGGAGCCTCTAAAAACCCCAGTTTGGACCAATTCATGGTGGAGGGAGCCTCTAAAAAACCCAGTTTGGACCAATTCATGGTGGAGGGAGCCTCTAACCAGCCCAGTTTGGACCAATTAATGGTGGAGGGAGCCTCTAAACAGCCAAGTTTGGACCAATTCATGGTGGAGGGAGCCTCTAAAAACCCCAGTTTGGACCAATTCATGGTGGAGGGAGCCTCTAACCAGGCCAGTTTGGGCAAATTCATGGTGGAGGGAGCCTCTAAACAGCCCAGTTTGGGCAAATTCATGGTGGAGGGAGCCTCTAAACAGCCCAGTTTGGGCAAATTCATGGTGGAGGGAGCCTCTAAAAACCCCAGTTTGGACCAATTCATGGTGGAGGGAGCCTCTAAAAACCCCAGTTTGGACCAATTCATGGTGGAGGGAGCCTCTAAAAAACCCAGTTTGGACCAATTCATGGTGGAGGGAGCCTCTAAACAGCCCAGTTTGGGCAAATTCATGGTGGAGGGAGCCTCTAAAAACCCCAGTTTGGACCAATTCATGGTGGAGGGAGCCTCTAAAAACCCCAGTTTGGACCAATTCATGGTGGAGGGAGCCTCTAAAAACCCCAGTTTGGACCAATTCATGGTTGAGGGAGCCTCTAAAAAACCCAGTTTGGACCAATTCATGGTGGAGGGAGCCTCTAACCAGCCCAGTTTGGACCAATTCATGGTGGAGGGAGCCTCTAAAAACCCCAGTTTGGACCAATTCATGGTGGAGGGAGCCTCTAAACAGCCCAGTTTGGACCAATTCATGGTGGAGGGAGCCTCTAAAAACCCCAATTTGGACCAATTCATGGTGGAGGGAGCCTCTAACCAGCCCAGTTTGGACCAATTCATGGTGGAGGGAGCCTCTAACCAGCCCAGTTTGGGCAAATTCATGGTGGAGGGAGCCTCTAAAAACCCCAATTTGGACCAATTCATGGTGGAGGGAGCCTCTAAACAGCCCAGTTTTGGCAAATTCATGGTGGAGGGAGCCTCTAAAAACCCCAGTTTGGACCAATTCATGGTGGAGGGAGCCTCTAACCAGCCCAGTTTGGGCAAATTCATGGTGGAGGGAGCCTCTAACCAGCAGAGTTGTGGGAAAGCAGGGTGGAGGGAGCCTCTAACCAGCAGAGTTGGTGGAAATCAGGGTGGAGGGAGCCTCTAACCAGCAGAGTTGGGGGAAATCATGTTGGAGGGAGCCTAGTATTAGCAGAATTGTGCAACGCTTATGGTGGATGAGTATGAGGATGCGGAGGAATTGGAGAGGTTGAGTACAGACATGGAGTTTCATGTTGGGGTGCTTTACACAGGTGGGCACAAAAATGAAGGCTCTATCCAGTGGTGGTTCATTTTTATCAAAGTGAGCCGGTCGGCACTCTCAGCTGACAGACGGGTGCGCTTGTCAGTGATGATGCCACCGGCTGCACTGAACACCCTCTCAGATAGGACGCTGGCGGCAGGACAGGACAGCACCTCCAAGGCATATAGGGCAAGTTCAAGCCACAGGTCCAACTTCGACACCCAATACGTGTAGGGCGCAGAGGGGTCGGAGAGGACAGGGCTGTGGTCGGAAAGGTATTCCCGCAACATGCGCCTATACTTCTCACGCCTGGTGACACTAGGACCCTCCGTGGCGGCACTTTGGCGAGGGGGTGCCATCAAGGTGTCCCAGACCTTAGACAGTGTGCCCCTCGTTTGTGAGGACCGGTGAGAACTTGGTTGCCTACTGGAGGAACTGCCCTCCCTGCCGCCAACGTCACATGCTGGAAACATCTCCATCATATTCTGCACCAATTGCCTGTGGCAAGCATTGATGCGATTGGCCCTCCCCTCTACCGGAATAAAAGACGAGATGTTGTTTTTATACCGGGGGTCAAGGATAGCAAAGATCCAGTACTGGTTGTCCTCCATGATTTTGACAATACGCTTGTCGGTTGTAAAGCACCCCAACATGAACTCAGCCATGTCTGCCACAGTGTTAGTTGGCATGACTCCTCTGGCCCCACCGGAAAGTTCAATCTCCATTTCCTCCTCATCCTCCATGTCTACCCATCCGCGCTGCAACAATGGGACGATTCGAAGTTGCCCGGAAGCCTCCTGTATCACCATCACATCATCGGACAACTCTTCTTCCTCCTCCTCCTCCTCCTCCTCCTCCTCCATTAAACGCAGTGAAGCGGACAGATGTGTGGACCTACTCTCCAGCTGTGACGGATCGGATGCTATCCCTAACTCCTCTGTGTGATCTGAGTTATCCCTGATGTCAATCAGGGATTCTCTCAGAACACACAAGAGCGGGATTGTAAGGCTCACCATCGCATCCTCAGAGCTCACCCTCCTTGTGGACTCCTCAAAGACCCGTAGGATGTCACAAAGGTCTCTCATCCATGGCCACTCATGGATGTGAAACTGAGGCAGCTGACTTTGTGGCACCCTAGGGTTTTGTAGCTGGTATTCCATCAAAGGTCTCTGCTGCTCAACCACTCTATTCAACATCTGAAACGTTGAGTTCCAGCGTGTGGGGACGTCGCACAAAAGCCGGTGTTGTGGCACATGCAGGCGTTGCTGGAGAGATTTTAAGCTAGCAGCGGCTACTGTCGACTTGCGAAAGTGGGCGCACATGCGCCGCACTTTCACCAGTAGCTCTGGAACATTGGGGTAGCTCTTTAGGAAACGTTGCACCACTAGGTTGAAGACGTGGGCCAGGCATGGAACATGTTGGAGTCCGGCAAGCTCCAGAGCTGCTACCAGGTTCCGGCCGTTATCACAAACGACCATGCCTGGGCCCAGGTGCAGCGGCTCAAACCATATTGCCGTCTCATCGAGGAGGGCATCCCTCACCTCGGAGGCAGTGTGCTGTCTGTCCCCCAAGCTGATCAGCTTCAGCACAGCCTGCTGACGTCTACCCAGTGCTGCAACGTTTCCAACTCGTAGCTGGGGTCAATCTAACAGCGGAGGAGGAGGCGGTGGCAGTGGCGGAGGAGGAGGCGGTGGCGGAGGAGGAGGCGGTAGAGGAGGAGGAGGAGGGGGGTGTTCTTCTCGTGTCCCTGCCAGGAATGTTAGGCGGGGAGACGAGGTACACCGGGCCAGTTTGGGAAGCAGTCCCAGCCTCAACTACATTCACCCAGTGTGCCGTCAGTGAAATGTAGCGTCCCTGTCCGCATGCACTTGTCCACGCGTCGGTGGTCAAGTGGACCTTTGTGCAAAGCGCGGAACTAAGGGCCCGCCTGATGTTGAGTGACACGTGCTGGTGCAAGGCGGGGACGGCACACCGGGAGAAGTAGTGACGGCTAGGGACGGCATAGCGAGGTGCCGCAGTTGCCATCAGGTCCAGGAAGGCGGGAGTTTCAACAAGCCGGAACGCCAACATCTCCTGGGCCAGCAGTTTAGCGATGTTGGCGTTCTTTGAATTCCCAGTCAGACAATGGCACTGTATACCAGTAGTAAAAATTGTGGGTGCACGTAACCCCAATATATTCTTTGAATTCCCAGTCAGACACTGGCACTATATGGCAGTAGCAAGAAATGAGGGTATTTGTATTCCCAATATATTCTTTGAATTCCCAGTCAGACAATGGCACTGTATACCAGTAGTAAAAATTGTGGGTGCACGTAACCCCAATATATTCTTTGAATTCCCAGTCAGACACTGGCACTATATGGCAGTAGCAAGAAATGAGGGTATTTGTATTCCCAATATATTCTTTGAATTCCCAGTCAGACAATGGCACTGTATACCAGTAGTAAAAATTGTGGGTGCACGTAACCCCAATATATTCTTTGAATTACCAGTCAGAAACTGGCACTATATGGCAGTAGCAAGAAATGAGGGTATTTGTATTCCCAATATATTCTTTGAATTCCCAGTCAGACAATGGCACTGTATACCAGTAGTAAAAATTGTGGGTGCACGTAACCACAATATATTCTTTGAATTACCAGTCAGAAACTGGCACTATATGGCAGTAGCAAGAAATGAGGGTATTTATAACCCCAATATATTCTTTGAATTCCCAGTCAGACAATGGCACTGTATACCAGTAGTAAAAATTGTGGGTGTATATAGCCCCAATTCTATTGCTAGGGGACTTGCAGGGTATTTCTGGGGTGAAGGTGGGGGGGCACACCGTTGGAACGGGTATCGGGGTATATATCGGGTATACGGGAATACACTGACAGTGTATTCCATTCAGGATCCTGGGAAAGCTGGGTTGCGGCGATTGAGCCCGTCAGTGCCACGTTACACTGACAAGCTTCTCCCTGGAATTTAGCTCTTACAAGAGCTGTTGTGGTTGTCTTCTCCTTCCTATCCTAGCCTGTCCCTGCCTACCCAGAATCTAAGCCCTAGCTAGCTGGACGGAAACCTCCGTCCTCGGTGAATTGCAAGCTCAGAATGACGCGAACCTGGGCGGCGCTGTTCTTTTAAATTAGAGGTCACATGTTTTCGGCAGCCAATGGGTTTTGCCTACTTTTCTCAACGTCACCGGTGTCGTAGTTCCTGTCCCACCTACCCTGCGCTGTTATTGGAGCAAAAAAGGCGCCAGGGAAGGTGGGAGGGGAATCGAGTAATGGCGCACTTTACCACGCGGTGTTCGATTCGATTCGAACATGCCGAACAGCCTAATATCCGATCGAACATGAGTTCGATAGAACACTGTTCGCTCATCTCTATTAAGGACAAGTGGATTCAGGGTTTTTATACACATTGCCAGAATGGAGTCGGGAAAGAATTTTTCCCCTGACATGGGGCAATTGGCATCAGCCTTATGGGTTTTTTTTGCCTTTCTCTGGAACAACACTGTAGGATTATAGGTTGGACTTGATGGCCCTGTGTCCTTATCCAAGCTCATCTACTCTCTGGAAATCTATCTGTATTTTTTAGAAATTTTCTCAAGGTTGTACATAACCTGTCAAGTGTGGTTGTAACAAGCACCATTACATAAAGAAGCTGCAAAAGTCAAATTAGTTTAAGAGACAAACATTTAAAGGGGTTGTCTGGGATAAATTGATATTGCTAATCTAAGCTACCCCCGCCTACCAACCCCGATCTATCCTTAAAGTCGCACATTCAAACCCTCAACACTTCCTGCCGCCTCCAACTCTAGAACATCCATCAAAGCCGCTCCTTCCTCACCCCAGAAACTGCCCTCATAATCTGCCGCTTAGACTACTGCAACACCCATCTCCATTGAACTCCCAGGGTACACTCTCACCTCCCTCCAGTCCAACTTAAACTGTGCTGCTCACTTAATTCACATGACCCCCCCCCTGCTCTTCATCAGCTGCTCCCCTTTGCCAATCGCTTCACTGGCTACCCATTGCCCAAAGATTTGAGTTCAAGTTACTAATGTTACAAAGCCATCTACAACCTGTCCCCTCCATATATCTCCGACCTAATCTCCCACTACCTGCCCACATGTAACCTCAGATCCTCCAAAGACCTCCTACTCTGCTGTACTCTCATCCGCTCCTCACACAACCGTCTCCAAGATTTCTCCTGTGCATACCCCATACTCTGAAACTCATTACCAAGACACATAAAACAGCCCCCACAATTACAGGCTTCAAGAAGGCCCTGAAGACTCACCTATTCAGGAAGGCCTACAACCTCCAATAACACTACTGTCACTCCCCTCACCTTCTGTCTCTATCCCTCTTCCCTCATAGACTGTAAGCCCTTGCGGGCAGGACCCTCTATCCCACTGTGCCAGTCGGCCATTGTTGGTATTATATTTGTTTGTATATAAACCCCCAAATGTAAAGCACCATGGAATTAATGGTGCTATATAAATAAATAATAATAATAAATAATAATTACTTAGTGTATAGAGATGAGCGAACAGTGTTCTATCGAACACATGTTCGATCGGATATCAGGGTGTTCGCCATGTTCGAATCGAATCGAACACCGCGTGGTAAAGTGCGCCAAAATTCGATTCCCCTCCCACCTTCCCTGGCGCCTTTTTTGCACCAATAACAGCGCAGGGGAGGTGGGACAGGAACTACGACAACGGGGGCATTGAAAAAAATTGGAAAAAGTCATTGGCTGCCGAAATCAGGTGACCTCCATTTTAGACAAATAGTGGATTTCAAATCCGGGTCATATGAGAATGTGAACTTTGTGACTATGAGACAGGGATAGCTGTACAGGCAGGGATAGCTAGGGATAACCTTTATTTAGGGGGGAATGTTATTAAAAATAACTTTTTGGGGCTCTATCGGGTGTGTAATTGTGATTTTTGTGAGATAAACTTTTTCCCATAGGGATGCATTGGCCAGCGCTTATTGGCCGAATTCCGTACTTTGGCCAATCAGCGCTGGCTCTGCTGGAGGAGGCGGAGTCTAAGATCGCTCCACACCAGTCTCCATTCTGGTCCGACCTTAGACTCCGCCTCCTCCAGCAGAGCCAGCGCTGATTGGCCGAATTCCGTACTCTGGCCAATCAGCGCTGGCCAGTGCATTCTATTGGCGTGATGAAGCAGTGTTGAATGTGTGTGTTTAGCTCAACTACTCCACCGGCGTAGTTGAGCTAAGCATACACATTCAGCACTGCTTCATCACGCCAATAGAATGCATTGGCTAGTGCTGATTGAAGCAGAGCTGAATCTGTGTGCTTAGCTCAAGTACTCCACCGGCGTAGTTGAGCTAAGCACACACATTCAGCACTGCTTCATCACGCCAATAGAATGCATTGGCCAGTGCTGAATGAAGCAGAGCTGAATCTGTGTGCTTAGCTCAACTACTCCACCAGCGTAGTTGAGCTAAACACACACATTCAGCACTGCTTCATCACGCCAATAGAATGCATTGGCCAGTGCTGATTGAAGCAGAGCTGAATCTGTGTGCTTAGCTCAACTACTCCGCCGGCGTAGTTGAGCTAAGCACACACATTCAGCACTGCTTCATCACGCCAATAGAATGCACTGGCCAGTGCTGATTGGCCAGAGTACGGAATTCGGCCAATCAGCGCTGGCTCTGCTGGAGGAGGCGGAGTCTAAGGTCGGACCAGAATGGAGACTGGTGTGGAGCGATCTTAGACTCCGCCTCCTCCAGCAGAGCCAGCGCTAATTGGCCAAAGTACGGAATTCGGCCAATCAGCGCTGTCCAATGCATTCCTATGGGAAAAAGTTAGCTTGCGACAATCGCAAGCTGACAGGGATTTCCATGTAATAAAGTGATTTATATGCCCCCAGACATGCTTCCCCTGCTGTCCCAGTGTCATTCCAGGGTGTTGGCATCATTTCCTGGGGTATCATAGTGGACTTGGTGACCCTCCAGAGACGGATTTAGGATTCCCCCTTAACGAGTATATGTTCCCCATAGACTATAATGGGGTTCGAACAGTCGAACAGTAAGCGACTGTTCGAATCGGATTTCGAACCTCGAACATTTTGGTGTTCGCTCATCTCTATTAGTGTACCAAAAATCTACTTTTACTTAGATCGCCGGAGCGGTCAGGTGACTGTTCCAGGCACATTTTCAGATTTTCCGGTGACATTCTGTGAGTGTGAGCAAGAAAGGGAGGAGAAGGAAGTGAGAAAGAGAGGAAGGGAGTGAGAAGTGTGAGTCAGCTCTGAGCGAAACCCAAGGCATCATGGTAGTTGTAGGAAAACACAGAACAGGAAGATGCCTATGTAAACAAATGCAGAGGATGGAAGAAGCTCATAGAGCAACCCAGAAATTACTGAAACACCACTAAAGGTATTTGGGTGCACTTATCAACCTATTAATATCACTAACACACCTTTTAACACTATCTAGATTGCAAGGTTTAAAATGATTTATTAGATCATACAGTATCTTAATAGTAGCCTGAGATCATAACCGAGCATAATACTCCAGAACATTAGAGTTAAAGGGGTATTATGGTGGCAGCAAGTTTTGACCACTGGGACTCCCACAAATTACAAGAATTGGAGTGTAAGGAAAAGTAATTTTAGTTGGTATCATCCATTTCTTTGAACATCTGCAGGAGGCAACATGAGCGACAGCTTCATCTACATCGAGAATGAATATCCCTGTATGGAAACTCTTTGTAATATAATTTGCCACTTAAGCAATTCCCAAGATATGGAATTGATGTTTAAGCCATTTCCAAATATGCTGCAGGCAAAACAAATCAAAGACAGCAAGCAAAACAAGTTACCAATAATACAACACCTATTTGGTTAGTAGAGTCTACTGCAGCCCTGATGTTTTCACCAGAGCACACCGCAAAGCATATTGGACTTTGCATATCAGGACCAGGTTGCATCACAGAACTGGTCTCAGAAAATAGGTGCACACGCAGACTAAAGGCCAGACCAGCTAACCTACAGCAGACAAGTGTATAACATGCAAGCCTGGTTAGAACTGGGATAGCATAGGAGTATCCAAAAGGATAGCAAAAAAATAACAGAGCCCAGCCTGGTTCAAATCCAATTAAGCACAACATCTGCAAGGAGTTTATATGGTATCCCTGTGTTTTTTTGTGGGTTTCTTCTGGGTACTCCGGTTTCCTCTCACACTCCAAAGACATACTGATAGGGAATTTCTGAATTGTGAGACCTATATAGGACAGTGTTGACACTATCTGTAAAACCGCTGTGTAATATGATGGGGCTACATAAGTAGGCAAAATACTGTAAATAATAAGAGTCCAAGCCAAGGTCAAGTCAAGAAGTTCATGGATAAAGCTACATTAGCAAGAGATTGGATAACCAGGAGCCCAAGCTAAAAGCAGTAAATGTGGATACAGCAAAAACCATAAATATAGAGAATAAAGCCAACTTACAATGTAATGGCAGGCATCTGACAAGTCTCAATGCTGTCCAAATACCCCTCCTAAGCTTACAATTGAACAATGAGGCAGCACTCTATTTGGCTCTTTGTCTCAAAGCTCTAAATGTCTGAAGACACAGCCAGGGACTGACTGGTAGGCATGGAAACCATAACGCAACGGGTTTGAGCTGTATAGCACTAAATAGAATGTCAGATATAAGAAGGGAAGGCAGAAGCATAGATACTGAGATTCCAAACTAACACTTTGCCTTTGTCATATCCACCCATTTTTTTCCAGATTCTTTGTGTTTGGTGGCATGAATATAAGCGCCCCCTCTCTTGGGAAATTACTTACATGTGCCTTCTGCTTAATTAGACTATGAGAATATGTTATATTATGTTTACAGTTTCTTTAGCTGGCTTTGCAGGGTTGCTATAAACATAGCATAAGTGTCTAGTGACTGGCACGTTCTCACTTTGTGTGTGTATCCTTGATCTTTGGGCTAGTTCACATGGGGCACGGGACTGTGTATTTTGGTTTTGATTTTGACGTGGAAAGCTGCGTCAGAATAGGACCAAAATACGTCTTCTGCGACTTCTGACAGTTGCGGCTTCCCGCTCCAGAGTAGGCCCAAATGAATGGGCCTAGTCCGGAGGGTGCTGCCGCAAGGTGGGCGCTGCGGCTGAATCAGCTGCGGAATCCGCCTGAAGAAGGGGCAGCTAGCGTTCTTATTTTCCGCTAGCGGTCTGCATGAACCTCTATTGTGAGGGGGCGGATTTTGAGGAGGATTCAGCGACAAAATCCGCCCCCTCTTGCCCCATGTGAACGAGCACTTTATCTTGACATTAAAGATATTTACTAAACTTTTAGCTAATCAGGTTTTTAGGGTTGTTACGATGGTGGCCCATCATTATCAGCTGAACTGAGGTGTGCTTCATGCCTAATAATGTCAACTGCAGTGAACCTAAGGAGACCATTTCGGAACCTTCTGGTGCGAACACTTTAGAGCAGTGGTAGGCAACCTTCGGCACTCAAGCGGTTGTAAAACTACAACTACCAGCGTGTAAACTTACTGTGCTGTTCTTGGACCTCCCATGAAAGTGAATGGAGCATGTATGGAGTTGTAGTTTCAGCACTCTAACTTCTGTGAAGGTTGCTGATCCCTGCTTTAGAGGGTATTAGAGCTGTCTGTTCCCTAGACATAGCAAAGTCCTCTGAAAGCATGGAGTGGAACCATTTTTGTCCACTGCATCCTGTCTGGGCTTTGGAGACACTTTATACAGTGTGGTAATGGGCTCAATGCTTCACCCCAGGGCCAATGTCAGGGCTAACAAGCTCTTGTTAGAATTCTTCCCATTATTTATGACAAGGAAAGGGAGTCCCATGTAGCCTTTTTTGTTTGCTCTGGATGTGGAGCTGCTGGCGGTGACCATCTGGCAGGATGAGGAGTTAAAGGGGTTTCAGTATGGAGGTCTGCATGAGAAACAGGCTCTATGTGTAGATGATATATTACTGTTTCCAGAGACTGGCATACCTCATTGAGGAGTGTTACAACCATTACTGACAACTTTGGTTATTTTTTCGGGCCTCAGTACTGGAAGCGCCACAGACATGACATTTGAAGTGGGGCATTTACAGATACTTTCCAGGTTTAAGTGCTTGGGAATACTTGTTAGTGTTGAGGTCCAGCATTTGGTATCCTTGAATGGAGATCCATTGTTAAGTAGACTCCAAGACAAGACAAATGCATGGTGAAAACTTTCCTTTAGTGTAGTGGGTAGAGTAAATCTCATTAAAATCATATCCATGCTCAAAAGTTCTTCATATATTGCATAATATGGCTGACCCTAAAATTCAGAGCATCTTCTGTGATCTTATCTGGAAGATGAGTAAAATGAAGATTTGGACGGAAACCTTACAGAAGCCCAAGGAAGACAAACTTTTAGCTGTTTTGAACCCTTTAGTCTATTACATATCTTTCTAGCTTAAACACTTGAGGGGCTGTGTCCTGTAAGTGATGATATGCCCCCCCTCTCAAATCCCTGATCTCAATTTCAGCTGTCTGGATTTACCTGAAGAGACAGAAACGTCTGAGCAAACCTACATCCACAGAAGATCTGTGGTTAGTTCTCCAAAATATTTGGCGCAACCTCTCTTATGAGTTCCTTCAAAAACTATGTACAAGTGTACCTAGAAAAACTAATGCTGTTTTGCTGTTTTGAAGGCATATATCAAATCAAATGTTGATTGGATTTCTCTTTTGCTCATTCAGTTAAAGGGAGTCTGTTAGCAGGGAAATCAGTATAAAACTAATGCCAGTACCTTGAGCGGTCGGGGTCCCAAATTGAAAAAAATTAAATTTTACATTAGCTGCAAACTGGATGGGATTCTGGCTAATATCTGGAGTAGAAATGATGCGATTACAAAACCCATTTTGTGAATCACAGCATATCAATTACACCTACGGAAAGTAGGTATAGGTATAATAGAAGCAGCAAGTCAACAGAGGTAAACTGAAATGAAAAAGGGTGTTTGTTTTCCTGCCAGGGCTTTACTGTTTACGCTAGATCATTGCCTCTAACTGCAGACAAAGCGTGGCAAAGGGGAGATGCCACTCGACAATGGGGAGAGCAGCTGAGAGTCAGATAGGGGGGATTATCTAGAGCAAGGAATGAAGCCCTGGCAGGAAACCTAGGGCGCCTAGGGTCTATTGACAAGGAAGTATGGAAGGATGTCTTAGAACTTGTTCCCAGAACCTCTCTTAGTGAAATGTACAGATTGCTGCACATTTATCTTCTGCAGAGAATGTATAAGACCCTGCACATCCTACCTAAGATGAGTTATTGGGAGGATTCTCATTGCTATAGATACAGCCAGTCAGGTGAAGACCTCCTTGCTTGACGCTGATTTAGGGGAGGATTCAAAGGGAGGCAGAGATCATAGCAGGATGCTGAAAAAATAAGTGCACCCTGATCGATCTTGGCGCAAATGCCATGGCTAATTTAGCTTCAGGGTCTGTGGCTCGAGACTCCCACTGATTAGGTCTATTCATCTGGGCCTATTCTTCTTAATTTTCTGCCGTGTGAACAGCCCCTTAGGCTTGAAAGGTTTTAGAGAGAAGTAAATAGTTTTATAGGGTCGATATATGATTATACAATTGAACTGGATCCTATTGTATGCATTTTTAGTCACATTTCTGCTCTGGTGGTGACAGAGAACCTATGATGACCTATGGTCCCTGTGGTTGGACAATTCAAGTCTACCTCTAACAGTCCTCTTTGATAGAATGTTTTCTGGTCTCTTCCTATTTATCAGAGGAGTTGGAGGAGGTCCACTTGTCACTGGTTTTCCTTGATTTGTAATACTGGGTTGCATCCATTGCCAACATATATGTTTTAATTGACATATTCTGGAGTTTACATACATGTATGTAAACCCTGCCTGACTTCACTTTGCTGAAGTGATGTTGGGCAAACTGCTTTTCTTATCATTCTCAGATCTCTTTTCCTGTGTAAGGGATGTTTTTAGCTGAATCATAATCTGGATTTGTAGTCCAGTATTCCTGGATATCCTATATTATGGTCAATTGGGCATTTCTCAGCTATTTGTTTGCTATTTTGCAGTTACTCCTAGCAGAATTACATGTAAAGAAACCAGTAGTAGCAGTTATGGATAGGGAAGAGGGCAGAATGCTCTTTACTGTACACACCCCTGCTTCAGGGAAAAATACAAAACGTGTTGAAGCCATAATAGGGCTATTAGAAGCAGAAAGCGTAATGCAGCGTTGTATATGAAGTCTTATACAGATCAATTCCTGATCCTGCACATATTTAAACTTTTGATGAACACTCAGGAACCTTTGACAGGCTTTGACCCATTACTTACCCGATAAATCACCCAGTGTTCAGATTCCACCACTGTGGTCTGCCTCCCTTCCCAATTTGTGTTTATACAACCCCATGGAATTAATGGTGCTTTAAAATAAATAATAATAATTATAATACTTGGCTGCATTGATGATGTCATAACTACATGTGACTACAACACATGACCACTGCAAGCAATCACTGGTATCGGTGTGAATATAACATTTGCACAGCAGCCAAGTATATACAGAGTGACAGAGATGGCAGGATGTGGTGCTGTAACAATAGGGGATTTACCAGGTAAGTAACAGGTCTTTCATTATGCATTTTCCCCCTTGGTTAGAATTTGCTCAGTCTCAGACAACCTGTTTAATACAGCAATGTACCTAAAACCAAATGAAAGTAATCTGCTAGCACAGGTAGTCTGCTACATCTATCTACAAACTATAACTTCACTTTCTATTCATACAAAAAATAAAACTGAATAAAAAAATCCACTTTGTGTCTAAACACAGCAAGTTAACAAAACTTTCCGAAAAAATACTACTTACCGCTTCTGCACCTTCCAACATGGCCAAGATAAAGAAAACATATCTGTGTCCAAATTCAAGTGCTCTGTTTTCAAACCCATCATGCATTTTCTGGTCACCAAGTGTAAACTCAGGAGGCAGAGACTGGAAACGTGCAGCAATATATGGCTTGGGGAACTCCACATGCCTTAAATGACGTAAACTCCGACGATGCAGTTTTGTAATACTGTGAACTAGCTGAAATACATATGAACAGACACAGGGATATGAGAAATCATATGATGTGAATATGGCAAAATGTTTTAAAAGATTAAGAATGATCTGGTGGTCATGTAATGATTATGTAATTTTGTATAGTTGCCAACATTTATAGAGTATGAACTTAGAGTAGGGGAGTAAATCCTACCCAAAAAGGGACAATAAAATATAACCTTTATTGGTAAAATTAAAACACCCAAAAGGAACAAAAAAACAAAAAAAAAAAAACAATTCCACATTTAAAAAGAAAGGGGATTAGGCTAGGGAATATAGATACTGTGTCTGTTTAAACACCTAGAAACCCCTGCTAATATAGGAAATCTAGACAAATAATTTCCTATTAGTCTTTTTCAAAATGCTGCACTGCTCCACTAAAGGCTCCGTTTATAGCCTATCTATTCATGCTATTGCACACAGCACTAAACATTCGTCTGTGTACACACTTGGCTAGAGCAAAAACCGCTGTTATCTTTCATTATTTGCTCTCCTCCTCTTTGTAGCCTTTGTTAATTAGTAGCCTATCTATTCGTGCTAATGCACACAGCACTAGTCATTCGTCTGTGTACACAGTTGGCTAGAGCAAAGATAGCTGTAATCTTTCATTAACAGCCACAGGATTTGTTAGCAGATAAACGAGTGAACCAGGTATTGTACCCTACCTAATCCCAATTGTAACACCTAGTCTGTCACCTGACGCGTTTCATTGTCCCCATTGCATGGGACACATCATCAGAGGTATATTTTCTAACATTTCTTTATAAAACTGGAGTGTCAATTGTCTGATAAATGTTAGTCCCCAGTCCCCGTCGGCATTGATGTCAGCCGCCGTCGAATGTTTAGTGCTGTGTGCAATAGCATGAATAGATAGGCTATAAACGGAGCCTTTAGTGGAGCAGTGCAGCATTTTGAAAAAGACTAATAGGAAATTATTTGTCTAGATTTCCTGTATTAGCAGGGGTTTCTAGGTGTTTAAACAGACACAGTATCTATATTCCCTAGCCTAATCCCCTTTCTTTTTAAATGGGGAATTGTTTTTTTTTTTTGTTTTTTTGTTCCTTTTGGGTGTTTTAATTTTACCAATAAAGGTTATATTTTATTGTCCCTTTTTGGGTAGGATTTACTCCCCTACTCTAAGTTCATACGTTTAAGCTGGGTACATAACAGATAAATCGACACATTTAGTGAATTTTAACATTTATAGAGGAAATGAATAAGTACAATAATAACCAGTACCTTAATAGAATATGTTAATGTGTTTTTTGTATACGCTACAATATCCTCACTCACCTCTTCTAAATCCATTTCTTCTGGACTCCCCCATGGATTAAGAAACTGTCCACGTGATTTCTTCAAAGGCACTACTACAATATAATAATTCCTAAAAAATAAAAGAGAGTGCTATGTAGCATACATCTGAGAATTTAAAAGTGACATCCCAGCATTTTTTTTAAGCTATGCAAAGTAGTCATTAGGGTTGAGCCAATCTTGAGATTTCAGGATCGATTTTAAAATCTGATTTCCGATCGTTTTCCATTCGAGCCTGATCCCAATTCCGATCCTAATGTAAGTCAATGGGATTTTTTTAAATGATCAAAGATCGGATTTTAAAAACGATCCTGTTCACTACACAGCGTGGAGTCCAACAATTGAAGACTCCAGGCTATGTAGTGATTAAAAAATCCACCGGCTACTTAGTCCCCCCCCCACTTACCTGCACAGAATTGCTGCTGCCTCCTCTCCCGATGTGTACGCCGCTCCCCGGAGCTCCGGGCAGTTGTTCTCTCCTCTCTCTCTTTGCACGCCAGCAGAGCGTTGTGCGCACTGCTGTCTCCCAGGCTAGTGTGACTGATGCTGTGAGAAGGTGGGACTTGTTGTGGCTTAGAAGAGTGTGGACGAGTACTCCCTGTGGGGGCAGCACAGCGCTCTGCCAGCGTGTGAAGAGAGGAGAGGAGAGAACAACAGCCCAGAGCTCCGGGGAGCGGCAGCGGTTCTGTGCAGGTAAGTCGGTTGAGCGATTGAGATCGGAATTCCATTCCCAATCTTTTTTAGGTGGGATCTGAACCCGATCGCGAAATTTACTTGATCGCAGATCTGATCTTTTCCGATCCCAATCGCTCAACCCTAGTAGTCATTGAGGGAGATTCAAAATCTGCTATTGCTGATGTTGCCAGTCGCCCTAAAAGGGACAGCAACTGCTGCTGATAACATTGGGGAAGGTAATGCGGGTATGGTGACCTGACTGTGAGAGAGGTGTAACTATGTGCTGTATGTAAGAGAAGGATGCTATATGGAGCAGGTTATGTGAGACGCAGTATAGAACAACGGAGGCATTTTCACAGAAGAATAAGGGAAAAAGAAAAGGGGGCTTAACCTTTATGAATCTGAGGTCATATGGTAGCTTGAAATAGTATCCACCAGAATGAAAGAGAAACCTCCTGTTTACACAGAAACCCATTCTAGAAAACAGAGGTCACACATGAGGGTATGGTCTTTCAGACAATATAATGTCTGGAAAACGAATCCCCAGGGTGTCCCTTTAAAATAACTTTTTAACTATTATTTTTAGTGCAGTTTTATGATAAAGAGCATAATGTCCAAATCTGTAAGGGTGCATTCACACTTCGGATACACTCATCTCATTCTGAACGTAAAACACGTATAAACACGTGATAAGCGCGAATCACATTGAAACCAATAGGGAAAAAAGCAGCCCATTCATTTCTATGGGGAGCGCATGTATGCCGGCTCCCATTGAAATGAATGGGATCTGCTTTGTACGCGCTCATTCTGCACGAGTTTTACGCTCAGAATGAGCTGAGCGTATCCGAAGTGTGAATGCACCCTAAGACTAGAAATAAAGTCCGCAGACAATCCAATCTAAAGGAAAATAATAGAAGGCCTATCATGTGTTGCATGTTTGACATTTGAAAATGGAATAAAGAATATGTAAGCAGTAGTCCAGCTCAAAAACAACAGTTAACTAGCTATAAATCTAACTGAAAGTGAGACATATTATTATGACTAGACAAAAAACAAAGGTAGAATAGAAAATGGGAGAAGGAGCATGGCACAAAGAACCATTGAGCCGTTTAGCACTGGGGAGTTAGAACCCATGAAGAATATAGCTGAGCAGCCAAAAAAGGAATATACCAAAGGTGTGTCACTCAACCACAGTGGACAACACGAATAACTGAGAGACCTTCCCAGTCCCTCCATGATTAAATCATTGACCTGGGTATTCTGTGCTGTTTAACGTCCAAGATAAAAATGAAAATAACTATTTTCAAGGAATGCAGTGAAGACACAGGGATCCATTCTGCGAGTGTCTCGATCGCTACACATCGCTATCACTGTAGAAGTTCGCTACACATTTATACCAAGAGGTCAGCATTGTTCAAAGCTGTGTGTCCTGGTGGTTCGAAGCATGAGGTGAACCCATGTCCACACAGATCATCTGATTGGAAAAATGGCGAATAGGGATCCATTCTATACTTGAAATAAGATAGGATGCCCTGTTGTATCTATTTCTTGCATGGAAAATTGTACTTGTTATTCATACAAGTTTTTGGAATGTGTGACATTTTGATCACTTTGAGGTTAAAATTTTTTGGAATGCAAACCAGCAAAAAAAAAAAAAAAAAGTGATTCAGCCATTTATATTTTTTTCCCACTACAACATTTACCATATTGGTTAAATATTTTTATATTTTAATAGTGCGCGCACTATTAATGTTTATTTTTATGTGTAATGAAGGGAAAGGGAGAGGGATGAAGTAGAAACTCTATATTAGTATCTAGCATGTATCTTTGGGGTAAAATACCTGCGATCTATGGTTACATTTGATCATGCCATCTGAGGGGTAATTCTATTCATGGTATTTTTAACTGTTAAAGGGTGCATTCACATGGAGTAACGCGGCGCTGATTCTGGTACAATAACTCGCGTAAAAATCAGCGCTGAAAAAAAGACTCCCATTGACTTTAATGGGTTCCATTTTCCGTGCGTAGAATGGAACCCATTGAAGTCAATGGGAATCTCTTTTTCAGTGCTGATTTTTGTGATTTTGAAGTTATTGTACCAGAATCAGCGCCGCGTTACTCCGTTTGAATGCCCCCAAAATAGTTTTTTTCTCATATTTTAGCAAATACATTATATTAAAGGTTTAGGCTTTATCAAATGACAAAATAATCACTGAAATGTTTACCTGACTGCCTCTGTTGTCCCCACATTTGGCAGAGTTATTGTTATGCGACCATCAGAATCTGTCTTCCAGTTTATCAAAGGTTTCATGCCCAGCATGTTGGGTGCAGTGCGAACCGCAACAATTTGCTGAAGACCACTCATAGTATTCCCACGACTAGTAAGAGTAAAACTGTAATAGGTCTTCGGTTTGAGATTGGTGATTAATTTCTTTGTTGTTCGTCCATCAATATCCACTATCTGAGTATTATATTGAATCTTAAGGCAAAAGGCATATAACAGTAATTAAGACGAGTAAGAAAAACAATGCAGTGTTTTTCATGTTCAGAATACGAGTTTAATTTGAATAAAATTTGGTTAAAACTGCATTTATTTTATCAGCTGTATATGAAAGTTCAGAAAATGAGCTTGAATGGGTTGTCTATTTTCAGACATATATTGAGATACAAATATTGTTTGTATACTGAAAAAGTCAAGACAATTTTCTGATATACTTTCTGCAAGAATTCTGCATGGTTTTCTAGACCTCTGCTTGCTGTTTTCCATTTTGCTTATTTCCAGTGGATGCTTCCATGCTTACTGAGCAGATTTATAGTTTTGTGAGAAAAGGTTTGGTAACTGGTCATTGACTCTAAGAAATCTCTGTTCTTTCTTTGCTATGAAGTCATGGAGGTGGTCAGTTGCCAGTCCCCCTCAAGGACAGTGTATACAGAGAAAGCTTATAAAACATAAATTATACTGAATCTTTCTCTATAAACCTATACATAAATCTGCACAGTTCTGCCCACTCTACCCTACAATGCCTGCTGTATGCACTGTATTTGTATGGCCACAACTTGCGTTTAAAGGGGTTGACTGGGATTATGTTAGTGATTGCTGTGTCCTCTTCATTTCTCATTAATCACAGTGGTGCACATTGTACAATGGTCGTGCTTGGAATTCATTTAAGGGGCCGTTCACATCACGTTTTTCGAATCAGTTTTAAGAATGCAAAAAAACGATGTCCATCCATCTCTGTCAGGTTTTTTTTTTTGGGGAGGGGGGCACAAAGTGTGGTATACCCTACTTTTCTGCCCTACAGAAATCAACCCATCTTTATTTAACATTAACACTATGTAAATTGATGGTCATCAGTTTTCATCCATTTTTAGTATCAGGATCTTTCACTGGATTATGTGTATCTGTTAAACTGATCAGTTACACTGATGATCTAAATGTGATGACAACAGCCTAAATGGATCTGATTTGCAGTATGTTCATGTAACTAGTGGCCGGAGAAAAGGACGTGAAATCACAGTCCCCGCCAATCCCTTTAAGAACCTTTCTTGCCAGAAAACTGAAAACTTGAGTGAAAAAGCAAAAATTACAAAAGGACTTGAAACACAGTAAAACAATATTAACTAGCAATGATATTTTAAGAAAAATAAGTACTTTTGCTCTTACCTTGTAAGGCATTACTGAGTTGTAATTTTCAGGAAATTCCCAGCTCAAGAGAACGGACGTTTTTGTTACCATCTTGACCTTAAAATTTTTGGGTAATACTGAAAAATAGTAAAAAGAAAAAAGGAGAGCGCCGGGACTCTAAGTTACTCGAGTTGAACATGCCTATTAGGAACCACTTTCAAGAGGATAGAGGACACTACAAAGGAAATAAACAGTGTGTTTTTAAACACCTTAATTATTAAATATTAAAATTTTAAAAGAGCCCACACTTTGCTTCATGACTCCAAAACCAGAAATGGCAGTAAAAGCATTACACCACAAAAGGGGTAAGACTGAATTTTCAAGCATGAGAGATGGCAACAAGTATATTACAAAGCACACACTGAAAGGAAGAGGATGCAGAGGAGTTTCCCACCTGTGATGTCTGGTGAACCCAGAAACTCATGAGAAGTGTCTTAACTAAACTTGAATAAGGGGAAACACTTACCTTCAGAATCACTCATATATAGAAAAAAAATAAGGCAGAAAGAGAGCACCATCCCATTTATCATGACTGCACTTGCTCTGAAGGCTGCTGTAGTTTACCTGCTGCTTTCAAGAACCAAAATTAAAGCCAAGGAATTAAGACTGATAAGGCCTACCTTGATTTAGAAGAAAAGTGCGGTACTGGACACTTGGACTGTAAGGCCCAGGACCTTTACTGGTGTGTGCACGTATTTTGACTTCATAAACAGTGTTAGGCTTCAGGTTGCTCAGCAAGCAAGAAGTTTCTGAAGATGGTAGGTCCATTTCCAGCATTTTGTCTGGAGAGTCGGCTACCCAATAGGACAATGTATACTTGGTGATAAAACCATTCTGTTCAGCAAGAACAGGAGGCAGCCAGTTTAGCTGGACAGACACAGAGGTGATATTGCTAGGATCAGTTAATCGAGGGTAACCTTTAGGCGCTTCCTCCGGTATCATGAACTCTTGTACTGCTTCCTCACTAAAGCCCGCCCGGCTTTTGACCGCCAATCTAAAGATGTATTTTGCACCCTTATGGATATTGTTGGCTGTATACTTCTTTTCTTGTGCTTCAAACTCTAGCACTGCAAGAACTTTAGCATCAATACGCCCAAACTGAAGGCGGTAACCTAGAACTTGTCCAACTGACTCACTTGGTGGTTCCCATTGTATTAGCAGGCTGCTCTCCGATATTTGATTGACAGAAAGTTCAGGTTTTCCTGAAACTATAAGAGGAAGAAAATTTATGATAGGATAAACAACACATTTCTTAAACAAATGTTATAATTACTAAGGTGAGTGAATGCTCCTAAGAAAAAAATCTACTGGTTGTTAGACTGCATGAACAATTGGTAGATCAAATAAAAATAAATGGGTGCGTTGTGAGCCTGTAACCACAGGAACTGTTAAAAAGATGACACTGTAAAAGGCACACTGTGGTGTCATGAGTGGGAGCATTGTATTAGGCACACCAGCATTACCTATTATAAATAGCAAATAACTAACAAATATAATGTTATAATTGTATAACTCATTGCATGTTAACCCGCACCAAGGCTGGGCCCAACATGACGTAAACACTGTGTTTTGCAGTCACAAGAAAGGGAATGGAATTCTAGCAAACCCCATCCCCACTTTGCAGAAAAATACATGCGGTGGACATGCTGCGATTTCCAAAACCATTGCAGTTTTGGAAAGCGCAGTATGCCAATTATACCTACGGAAACGCTGGAAGTTTCCCTATGAGTATAAATGAAGCAGAAAGTCTAAAGAGGAAACCTGTGAGGAATACCATGATGCGTTGCTGCCACGGTTTTTCCCACAGCACTTTCTTTCTGCGTAATGCTATGTGGGGTCTTAGCCTAAAGTGGCTTTGATATTTCCATTATGTAAAATATTTGGTTCTGAAAGCATGGACTCAGCATTATAAACCTGGATACTCATAGTGCCAATCCCCGCATATAAAAAGTACATTATAAAGTATTTATTTCAATAAAAACAAACACAGACCATGACAAATACATATATGTATGTATTCTTAACTGATTGCTTATTAGATAATGCTGACAGGAGGGATCTTTACTCCCTAAATGCATTTTACTGATCACAGATTCCAAGTAAATTCTGAATCTCCACTGAAGTCTACCACCTTTTCTACGAAAACATTTAAGTGAACATAATTCTGTTGTTAAAAAGAACTTAAAGGGGTTTTCCCATATCACTGTTTCAGAAGCTTGCCTGCTGTCTCTTCTTCTCGCTTCCTGTATCCCCCCCCAGCTTGCTGAATGACACTATGAGGTATCACAATACTTATGCAGATCAGATAATATACACATGCTTGTAGAGAACAGACGCAGTGTTATGTGTGTGTTACATAGAGAGATAACAGACTCCGCTTTATCAGCACACTGCAATTATCTGAACTGACTGTCCTGCCGGCAGAGCAGTGAGTGATGTCACTTGTCCTATCACAGAGGTCAGGTGTTATGGATACGCTGTGTAAACAATGGGATGAATAAGTTCACATAGCAGAAAAAAAAGCAGCATTTCTAAAGCAATATATTTAGGAAAAGTCTTCAACTTACATAAGCTATCATTATAGATAGGTTACTTGAGATGGGACAACCCCTTTAAGAGTTTTATGTAAATAAGACTGTTGGTGCTGGTCTTGTCACTCATATCCCTATCACCTCCTGCCCATGTAGTGTAAGTTGATCCTTCCACTGCTATGATATCACTCATCTTACTTGAACAATGCATCCGGAGCAGAAGACCTGCCCAAGTGCACCAACTGCCTAATTTACATAAGACTTCTAAGCTGCTCTTCTCCAAACCAAGTGACATACATAGAAGAGATATGATGTTTAGCACTGTTATGTGCTCTGTAATGCAGTGGCAGCAGTTTAATATGCTTGGGGCAGGTGATAGACTTCCTTTAAAGTACAATTTCTTCATATATAAATCTTCCTTGCAATTAAGTGATCACATTAATCCACTTTTTTTTTAACACATTACCACTTACAGAAGCCAAACATTGTCTAACATGCCTGCATTACATTATCAAGTATTTTAGACATTTTTAGAGATTATTATGACTTGTACATAAAGGGAGACATGGATTTATGGAAAAGGGGAGTGACAACAGAAATTGGTCATTGTCTAAGTTGTGACACTGTGTGCCAAACATGCACCAATTTTTTATATTGTCTTGTCTAACTTTGCATTGTCTAAGTTTTAGACAATATTAGTACTGTATATCTGCCCCAGCACGTGTAAATCTTAAATTGCTTAGCTTGTGAATGCTACATTACCACAGGTGACTTTGCGACAGCATGGTATACATAGAAAACACTTGTTGATTTGCTGAAAATTAGTTGAATTACTGTTGGAGTTGTAAAAATATAGAAAAAGAAAAAATATAGAAAAACAAAACAAAAAACACAGGCATTGTAGTAACAACACTGTATCACACTGTGGCCTGTTGTGATTAAAATGTATAGAAGCACAGTCTACGGTGAATCCCAATATGATGATGAAAAGAATGGACTGGATATACCCTATTGCACTGAACACTTCACAACCACAACATTCCTAAACACATAGGAGAGAATTGGCATCCTGTTCCAGAATTAATAAGAGGCTTCTAGGAAGGTCCTGTGCACCAGTTTTCTAATGAGAATTATAGTAACTCTGTCAGGTTGATGCATTCCAGGCGTTGGTTGGTTGATCCCCATCGTGCTCACTTTTTGGTAAAGTGGCAAGCGAGTAAGAAGCTTAATAGTGTTTTTTATACCGAACAGCCATGTGTCAAAAATGTGCCACGCTTGTGCTAGAAACCTGACGTAAAATTCCACCCCCCATAAACGTTAACACAACCTGCTACTTTTGTGTACCAGTAACAATATATTTTAATACATTGTGCATACAAGTAATATCTGCACTTTTCTGCAATACATTGAGTTGTACATTTCCATAGTGCTTAGTAAAGTGTTGGCCTAAAGAAGTTGTTTCAGAAGATTGATCTTGGAATAGTCTTTGTCCACCATTCAATCACCAAAGAGTTGAAAAGAAATAAACAGCAAAGGCTAAGTTCACACTGTCTTCTTTATCTTTATTAGCAAGCACTGATATGGCCAGAGAGTTCATGTGCTCCAACACATATATGGGGAATGCCCACTGAGGCCAGTGATTGGCTGAGTTTACATTGTTAACTCAGTTCCAGACCCACAACTTAGAGGAAACAATGGCTGTATCTCATTTATTTGTTTGCAGATCTGGTTTGATACGATAAAAACTGTTTACAGACTTCACAAGAATAAATAAATAAATTTTCACAGTGAATTTAATTCACTTTCTATCAATAGTTATATAAAATATGCATTATATTTGCTATTTTAGTCAGTATTTAAGTAGGTAATGTTAAATACAATGAAAGCTTCAAGATACAGTATTAGATTCCATTCTGATCACGTTTTTTTACATCCATTTTGCACATCTGTTTAACAGATGCAAAAAATGGATGCAAACAGATGGCCATCTGTTTACATAGATATCAATGTTGAAAAAAAAACAAAACATCTGTTTGTGTCCATTTTATTTTAAGGAAACAAATCATAGTATACCATACTTTTTTGTACGTTCCTAAAAAAATGGGCAGAAACGGATCTGGTTGTTTTTTTAACACTTTTTTTGATTTTTTTTTTAAATGGATGTAAAAGTGTGATCTGAAAAGAGCATGTCCATGACTTCAAAACATTTACTGCATTTATGGCAATAAGAAACCTATGTAATAATATCTGACAAGAGTACTCTAGATCAAAGAATCAGTTAGGAAAGGAAAGAACAGTGGAACATATACATTGTAGTACTATTCTACTGTGGTAACTCTTTATTTTCCAGATTGCTGAGTTTAGAGGGAACTTTGGCTATGACATAAATAGAAAATACTTAGGCCGGGACCTGATGGGAACGTAAACTCCGCGATTTGCCCGCATCAGAGACGCTGCGGGAAAAATCGTGGCATTGTACAGTGCAGGCAAAGTGGATGGGATATCTGTTACTTTACTCATTAAGAACCAGTGAGATTGTGATTAAAGTTAACAGTCACATGGTTACTCACTAAGTTACAGTACAATCCTTAGAAAAAAGCTACCGTATTTGTTTATGCTACCATATAAATTATTTAATGGGCACAGCACTCTTCATGAAGGTTAGGGCCACAGGGCGACTTTGGCAGCTGCCCCCTTGAAGGAAACAAAGATCGCTGAGTTACCCTCTGAGTCCTTCACTCCTTTATTATAGGAGCAGTAGTCATGTCCAGACCACTATAACTTGGATGTCCAGTATAAAACAATACATGAGCCATAAACCAAACGCGATTATTAATAGTTACACATTCTAGTGTATATAGTGACATGGTATATATAGTAAAATATATCAATGTGCATAATAAGATAAGGGCTGTCCAGCATACTTGCTGTGATATAAGATGCTATTTCACCACCTTCATGTGCATGTTTTGTTTGGTTTGTTTTAAATGTAGATTGTGAGCCCCATATAGGGATTACAATGTACATTTTTTTTCCTATCAGTATGTCTTTGGAGTATGGGAGAAAATCCACGCAAACACGGGGAGAACATACTAACTCCTTGCAGATGTTGTTCCTGGCGGGATCCGAACCCAGGACTCCAGCGCTGTAAGACTGCAGTGCTAACCACTGAGCCACCGTGTTGCCCCCCATGTGCACATGTTTTGTTATATGGTTGGGAGATTATGGACCACTACGTCTGGTTGCCAGAGATACAATTGCAGACCTATGTAAGGCTAAAGCTCCATGTGGTGAAACGCAGCAAAACATCTGCAGTGGAAATGCATTGTGTTTTTCCCACAGCGTTTTTCATAGCATTTTTGCTGAGTTGTTCTCAAAGGAGCATTTTTTTTCTTGGTAATATGTGGATGGGATTAGCCAGAATTCACTTTAATGTAAAATACAACATTTTTGGCACTGCAGAAACACCACAATGTGGGAATTTAGCCTAACTACACCAAAAGAGTTTACAGATGAACCTTATTCTTGAGAGCAATACAAAATTAGAAAGGGAGCCTGTCACTAGACTTAGGACCACAAAAAGTAACAACATGTCATTATGTGGATTCTAGTGTCCTAAACCTGCCCATATCTAAACCAGATGGTGGAGTATGAGGGTATGTTCACATGAAGGAATTCGCAGCAGATTCTTCCCTGAATTTGCCTCTCATTGTTTTTTATTGACGCAGAGATCGCAGCAGGACAAGGAGGAAAAAAGCAGCGCTCTGCTCGATCTTGCTAAAGATTACATGGCTTGTGAGTCCCTGCCGATTAGGCCCATTCATCCGGGTGTAATCAGCGGAAGAAATTCATGACAGAATGCCGATGACCTGCAATCCCGAATACCTGCAGCTGAATACAACAGCGGAAAATGAAGAGGAATTTCTTTTCATTTTCTGCCGTGTGAATTTGGCGCAACAATAACCAGAGATGAACCTGCAACTAATCTTCACTGTACATCTGATGCTCCTGGAGATCTAGAGATTAGTCTACAGCTAAATAACGGCATGCTGGTGGTTTTATGGACCCAAACTTATTAACAGCTTTAAGCTAAGGCCCCACGAAGCGAGCCATTACCAAAAATGATGTGGAAAAGACTGCATTGGAAATACATTGCATCATTTTTTTTTCCCACAAAATTTTTCACAGAAAGTCTGCAAGGAACAACTCTCAGTTTTACTGCGAAAAACTCTACGGAAAAAAACAATGCATTTTCTGCCGCTATTATACCTATACAGAAAACGCTGGCATTTCCACAGGTACAGTTGAGTAGCTGTGATGTACAAAAATGTGACCATTTTTTAAATCACCAAATTTCCGCTGCAGATTTTTTTTACTACAAGGTATCGATGGGATTAACCAGAATCCTATACAACATTTTAAAAAGTCACATTTAATAAATGAGTCAAAACCCTGACCAGCCTGCTAGCCACACCCACTTTCCATGTAGCAAACCGCAACGAAAAAGCGATTTGGGAAAAACCCGTGATGGAAACAGATTTTCCCGCAGCACTTTTCACAGAAAGTCCACCTAATAGGGAAAACGCTGGCATTTCTGTAGGTATAAGTGACATGCTGCAATTTTCAAAACTGCAACGGTTTTGGAAATCACGTTTCCACTGTGCGTATTTTTCTGCAATGTGTGGATGGGATTCACAAGAATCTTATTCACTTGTAAGGGACTTTTGACCGCAGCGCTTCCGCCACATGGGGGAAAAGTCTCCATGTTGCAGAATGCAATTAAAAAAAATGCTGCAGCAAAAAAAATTGTGGTTTTTTCCCACAGTGTTTTACATTGTGTTTTTTTTTGGAGATTTTTTTTCCTTATTAAATCTGTAGGAAAAACATAAACATTTCTGCAGGTAAAATTGAATTGCTGCGTTTTCAAAAATGCAGCTTTCCTCAGTGTTTTTTTCCCCTGCAATATGTGGATAGGATTAACCAGAATCTCATTCACTTTGCTGGTACTGTAAAACGCAGCATTTTTTTCTGCTGCTTTTCCGCAACAGAAAAATGCTGTTGTTCTGTCATGTGAGACCTTAGCCTTTGGGGGCGTTCACACTACCGTTGGTGTCCAACAGCAGTGTCTGTAGTTACTGTCCGTTCTAGATTTTAGCAATGGACACTAGCTGTGTCCGTTACCATTTCTATTAATTTCAATGGGATTTTATCTGTTATCCTTTAGTGTCCATTTGTGTCCTTTAGTATCTGTTTACAACCATGTCCATTTTTTAAGCGGACAAAAAAATCCAACATGTAGGGCTTTTCAGTCTGTTTGAAAAAACGGACAGCAGGTGTCCGTTTTTTTTTTGTTTTTTTTTAACAGTGAGGGCTATGGGCAACGGACAGTAACTGATAGCCATCAGTTAGGGCTCGTTCTGCAGGTTTCCATTTCCCTACACAAAACAGGACAGGAGACGGAAACCTGCCAGCATGTTTCAAGCCCATTCATTTGAATGGGCTTGAAAAGTGTCCGGCCATGCGCGCCGCTGAGCATTTTATGCTCTCAGCGGCGAAACGATTTTTTTTTTAAACCAGACACAGAGTCAGACATGCAGTACTCTGTGTCCGGTTTAAAAAAAAAAAAACTTTCGCCACGGAGAGCATAAAACGCTCACCGGCGCTCATGGCCGGACTCGGCATGACAGGTTTCCGTCTTCTGCATGCAGAAGACAGAAACCTGAAAACAGAGTTCAGGCTCTGGTGTGAACCCAGCGTAACTGTCTGTTTGTGTCCGTTATGATAGGTGTCCATTTTTTTTTTTAAACGGACACCTTCTGTGCGGACACCAACGGTAGTGTGAACCCTGCCTTACAGACTGATGTGCAGAGCACAAACAGTTGATAAATGTGTCCCACAGAAAATAATACACTAGTTTGTACTACTATACATTCTAAAAAAAAATATGCAAATACATTGATAAAGATGGGCCGAAATGTTTTGAAATGTACCTAAACACTGGCTCAGTTAATTTTCACACACAAATCTCACATTTCCAGCTGGTTATAATAAAAAAGATAAACCTGATTTGTGTAAATTCTAGCAAACCTTACCTCAACTGACTAATACTCATTTGTTTGCAGATCATCCAGCTTCGGTAGTATGATGGAGTGTGCAAGTGTTGTTTGGGGAGGCAAAGAACTTTGCTGGGTAAAGCACTTTAGAAAGGAGATTTTGGTTGCCAGTATTAAAGAAGAAATCTTACATCATAGAACCTAGGGAGAAGAAGCATTCATCACAAGAGGTAAATGACTAAATGGCCTTTGACACGCTAACATGAAAGCTGGAAGAAAAACAGACTTCCAGTTATGCCGTTTCAAAATGGCATAATGCATAAAACATGCTGTGAATTTTTCTTTCATAAATGTAAAGCCCATCTTCACTCACAAACTCAAACTTAACATTTGATCTGCCACTAGCACCTGAATTATGGAGTGCTGCTCGGCAAGTTCTTCATGTTAGGAGATGCTTTAGTTATTCACGTATGTGCAACGAGCATGGAAGGAAAGGGAGTCTACCACCATGAAAATCACTTACTACATATATGCTGTTGTAGGGGCTACTGCATAATGAACATAACCGCAATCTTGCTGCTGAGAAAATCAACAGTTTTTTGTGCATCCGTGAGATGGCCATGGTTGTCAGTGCTTTCATTTTCACCTGTGGTTGCTACTTAGTTGCGTAACGGTGGCAGTGGGTGGTGACCACCAATAAAAAAAGAGTCATCTGGCATTGGGCACCATTTCCAGACTGCACCAAACTTTTGATTTTGTTGGCAGAAAGATTGCCCTTTGACACTAAAATGCTCGCTATATCATTAATGTCTTCGACTTCAGCAAATACAGTTCTGAGAAAAATGGTCTCTTCGAATACTATGGTTTAACATATCAAGACATAATAAAAAAAAAAACATCTTTTTCCTAAAATTAGGTAAATACCACAACACAAGACAAATTATACCATGTTATTATTTACTTAACAAAAGCTAGACCAAAATGCAGAGCCAGTGTATGAAAAATTAAGTACACCCATACTACTTCCACAGAATGTAAGAGGTTAAGTGCCAGGTGTTGCTACTCAAAGAGCCCTGATTAACTGATCATCATCAAAAGTGACCCCTTCTATAAAAGCAGAAGGTTTGGCTGTTTGCTGGTCTGGTGCATGAAGGCCTATGTTAACACAAAGTCAAGAAGGAAAGACATCAACACTTATCTTAGTGTTCAATCTTATAGAAGTAATTTTTGCAGCTCATCAATCTCATAACTTTTATAAAGCCATTTATAAACAGTTTCAGTTACATTATTCTACAGTGAGAAAGATTCATCGTCCCCCAGCAAAATCATCCTAAGGTTAGATTGTACAATGCTCATAGAAATTGCAAAAAAACCAGGAGTTACATCTAAGATTCTACTGGCCTCAGTTAGAATGTCAGGTTAAACACAGAACAACTAGAAAAAGACTGAACAAGTATTGTTTGTTTGGTGCCAGGAAAAAGCCTCTTAAAAAAATAAATAAAAAAAAAATATATATATATATATATATATATATATATATATATATATATAAATATATAATTTTATATAAATATATATAAAACTATATATATAATATATATATAGTTATTTAACTATATATATATATATATATATATATATATATATATATATATATATAAATGACAGCATGTTTTAATTATGCAAAGTTGCTCCGGGAAAAACCACAACACCTCTGGAACAATGTCCTTCGGATAGACGAGACTGTCTAACTATAACGAACTATACCGCGTTTGCCAAAAAGCAAAATAAACTTTATCCACACTTCATAGTAACTGTCAAGCATGGTGGAGGGCTGATGATTTGGGCATGTTTTGCAAGATCTGGGCACCTGATCACTGAGTGGATCTTGAGCCCCTCTTTATACCAAAGTATTCCAGAGTCACATGTGAGGCCATCTATCCAACAGTTAGGCTCCGTTCTCTCGCAGTAACACACTGCTCATTTAGACACGTGTACAGGTGTCAGAGCGAGGCGCTTCAAAATAGATCTCATAGACTTCAATGTGTGCTGGCTTATTCTGTGTTCACACATCAGTTTGCCATCCGTCCGTTTGAATTCAGTTTGACACTTCAAAACGGACTGATACACATACTGATTGCACACTGACACCTTTTTATGCTGATAGCAAACGCTGTGCATCCCCTAGAGGACAGATAAGGGGATTAAAAGTAGCAATTGTAAACAAAGTAAAGATAAGGACATATAATAAATGTCCTCATCTCATATAATAAATGTCCTTCTCTCATATAATGTCCTCATCTCATATAATAAATGTCCTCATCTCATATAATAAATGTCCTCATCTCATATAATGAAGTGTCCTTCTCTCATATAATAAATGTCCTCATCTCATATAATAAATGTCCTTCTCTCATATAATAAATGTCCTCATCTCATATAATAAATGTCCTTCTCTCATATAATAAATGTCCTTCTCTCATATAAGTGTCCTCATCTCATATAATAAATGTCCTTCTCTCATATAATAAGTGTCCTCATCTCATATAATAAATGTCCTCATCTCATATAATAAATGTCCTTCTCTCATATAATAAATGTCCTCATCTCATATAATAAATGTCCTTCTCTCATATAATAAGTGTCCTCATCTCATATAATAAATGTCCTTCTCTCATATAATAAGTGTCCTCATCTCATATAATAAATGTCCTCATCTCATATAATAAATGTCCTTATCTCATATAATAAATGTCCTCATCTCATATAATAAATGTCCTTCTCTCATATAATGTCCTCATCTCATATAATAAATGTCCTCATCTCATATAATGAAGTGTCCTTCTCTCATATAATAAATGTCCTCATCTCATATAATAAATGTCCTTCTCTCATATAATAAATGTCCTCATCTCATATAATAAATGTCCTTCTCTCATATAATAAATGTCCTTCTCTCATATAAGTGTCCTCATCTCATATAATAAATGTCCTTCTCTCATATAATAAGTGTCCTCATCTCATATAATAAATGTCCTCATCTCATATAATAAATGTCCTTCTCTCATATAATAAATGTCCTCATCTCATATAATAAATGTCCTTCTCTCATATAAGTGTCCTCATCTCATATAATAAATGTCCTTCTCTCATATAATAAATGTCCTTCTCTCATATAATAAGTGTCCTCATCTCATATAATAAATGTCCTCATCTCATATAATAAATGTCCTTATCTCATATAATAAATGTCCTCATCTCATATAATAAATGTCCTCATCTCATATAATAAATGTCCTTCTCTCATATAATAAATTTCCTTATCTCTACTCTGTTTAAAATTGCTACTTTTAATCCCCTTATCTGTCCTCTAGGGGATGCGTTTGCTATCAGCATAAATAGGCGGTGTCAGTATACAATCAGTATGTGCATCAGTCCGTTTTGAAGTGTCAAACTGAATTCAAACGGACGGATGGCATACTGATGTCTGAACATACCCTAACGTGCGATACACATTGAAATCAATGGGTTACAAAGCCTCCCATTGATTTCAATGTGTTACACGCATAAGCCGGCACCCATTGAAGTCTATGGGATCTGTTTTGAAGCACCTCGCTCTGACACCGGTATACATGTCTAAATGAGCGGTGTGTTACTCCGTGAGAACGGAGCCTTAAACTTTGACCGAAACTGGACCGTGAAATGGAAAATGATTCCAAGCACATCATAAAACGATAACAGAATGGCTGATAAAGAAAATCATCATGGTGCCGTATTAAATAAATAATGAACAGTGCAAACTGGTGAGTGATGCATTACATCTGAAGTTGAATTTAACTATTTTTAAGACCTAAGAATGAATGAATGAATGAATGCATCTTTTTCCTTACGATCACTGTGCTGTGTATTGCAGAATATTCTTACTAATAGCAATACAATTTTTGTATGGTGGATTCCAACAAAAATAAAACAATATATATGCCTCAATATGAGACCCACATATGGATAGTAAAGGACTTGGGAACCTCTATGGCATCCATATTACAGATCCATACAAAATGTCATTGCAATACAATCTATGACCTATTAGGATGTGTCCACACAGTGCAGTACTTGCAGACTTATTTTTAAACTATCACTGATACCGTATAAACAAAATGAAGAAGCAAAAAGCATTCTTTTAACTTGTATAAGTTTCTGATTGAAAAAAATAAAATTATTAATATAATGAAAATATTTCCACAGTGTCATAATCTTTATGATTTGGGTTCTTCATGCCAACACGCTTGTTATGAAATGAAACAACTGAGATACAATTCACATGTATACTTTCAGATTCAATGCAAGGGGTTGAAACATTTAGGAATTACAACCATATTTTTTTTACCCAAGCCTCCTTATTTCAGAGGCTCAAAAGTGATTGAACATATTAACATTACAATAAATAAGTGTTAATTTTTAATAGTTTTGTAGAGAATCCGTTGCAGGAAATGACTGCCTGAAGTCTGCAAACCATGGACATCACCAAATAATGACTTTCCTCCTTAGTGATCTTTTGCCAGGCCCATACTGCATCTGTCTTCAGTTGTCATGGGTTTGTGGGTCTTTGTGCATTAAGGTCTGATTTTCTATATTTGAGGCTAATAAATGGTTTGCACATTGTAGTGATTCCTCCATTTGCTCTCACAGAGTCTTTGCTTTATGGTAGACTTAGATACTGATACAGACACCTACTTCCTGGAGAATGTTCTTCACTGGGGTGGATGTTGTGAAGGGGTTTTACGTCACCATGGAAAAAATTCTGCAATCATCAACCTCTAATGAATTCTGTGGACATCCACCTTTTTGAGTTTTTAAGCTCACAAGTGCGTTTTTTTTTTTTTGTTTGTTTTTTCAACAAAATGACCAAACTGTTAATATGGCCACTCCTAACCTTTCCGCTATCTCTCTGATGGATGTCTTCTTTTTTTCAGCCCAATGATGGTCTGTTTCACTTCTATTGAGAGCACCTTTGACCGCATGTTGTGTGTTCACAACAACAGCTTTCAAATGCAAAGGCAATAACTGGAAACAACTCCAGACCTTTTACCTTCCTAATTGATGATGGATCAAAAAGGTAATTGCCCAAGCAGGCCATTAAATAGATTTAGCGATAATTGTCCAATTAGTTTTGGTCCCTTGAAAAAGAGTCAGCTACTTATTACAGAGTTGAAATTTCTAAACCCTTCTTCAAATTAGGATGTGAATACCCTCATATTAAAACTGAGAGCTTGCACTTTAAGCCCTTATTGATTATACAGCTTGAACAAATCTTATGAATTAAATCTTATGTTTTGATAAGCAGCCATAACGCCAAAACTCATGTTACTGTCCAAATACTTCTGGACCTAACTGTACATTACTTATGCAAATAAGTTTAAAGGGAGTCTGTCAGCACTAAATTGAAATATATACTAATTACAGTAGCTTTTAGGGCTAATCCCATCCACACAATGCAGAAAATAATCTGCAGCGGAAATGCTGAGATTTAAAAAAATGTTTTGTTTTTAAAAAATTGCAGCATGTCAATTTTACCCACGGAAACACTGGGTTTTACATATAGGTATAAAAGAAGCAGAAATTCTGCAGAGGAAAACTCTATGGACATTCACATATCTGTGAAAAAAGCTGTGTAAGACCGGGGCCCCAGACACAGCGTGGGAAGTGGAAGGGATTCCATGCCAATCCCATGCCCACTTTGCGGTAAAAACCACAGCGCGGACACGCTGCAATTTCTAAAACCGGCACGGTTTTGGAAATCACAGCATGTCAATTATATCTACGGGAATGCTGGCAGCTTTCCTGTCTATATAATTGTAACAGAAAGTCCGCGGAGGAAAACTCCGCAAATTTCTGTTCAAAGCGCTGTGGAAAGAACCGTGATGCGTTCCCGCAGTCTTTCCCGCAGTGATTTAGCGCTGTGGATCGTCTCATGGGGCCTTAGCCTAAAAGAATGCAATGCGTTTCTGCCGCTTGTTTCTACATTGTTTTTCAGCTCACTATATGGCCTTAGCCTAAAGAAGCACTCTGGAATTTATATTTTATTCTTTGACTATGTACCTATTCCCCCAATATATATATATATATATATATATATATATATATATATATATATCAAAGAAAAATAGTTGCAGCAGCACCAGCAAATCTGGGGATTATCCCACAAATTGCATGGCAGAAACCCCTCTCCAGGCAAAAGGGTTTGTAATAGAAAAAAACAATCCGGTCTGCCAGCAACTTGTATGGATGGAAAATGTCCTTTTATTGGAAAAAGCAGTATACCACGTATCGGTCCACACTGGGACCTTTCTCTGGATATATATATCAGCTAGTATTACATTAGTTATTTCTATTTATCTCAAATCTCAGACCCCTGATAGGTTGTGACCAAAGACAACAGACCTTTCTGTGTGATTCAAGCCTCAAGCATGAATTGTATCCCACAGGCTGTCCTAGAGGGGACAAGATCTTCAACCACTAGCTACTGCTGATATAAGACAGCTTGTGACACACACTTATAATGGAGGAGATCACAGTGCAGTCTCCCTGACTGTATATTTTTGGTCTCTTTAACTATTTGGAAGAATATGTAAAGCAAAAAAGAATAACTCTTCTGCCCCCCAGCAGTAGTGATAGCACAATATTCTGACTACCCATGCGATGCTAAGCTAAGATATCATGGCATCTGATTCATCAGAACAAAGAGAAATTTAAAAGTCAAAATAGAGTCAGATCAGGAGTGAGAAGAGGCTGGATGGTAGGGATATGAGGGCAGAATACATGAAAGAACACACACAGAAATAAATGAAAAATCACTGATGCTGTTACCAGTTTTATTTCTATATACAACACCAACATTAGTTATTGTATTCATCCACAAGATGCATGGTAGCACTTAATATCTTGATTCTCCATAAACAAAACCAAAGGATGAAATTTATTAAATGGAGGAAAACACTACGTCCCCCAACAGAGCCAAACAATGGAGATCAAACAATAGTTTGTACCTAGCTTCAGTCAGTTAACTCCCGCACATTTCAGCTGCCATAAAGGACTGGCAGGATTATAACTGCAACATCCAAGAAGGTGTTGTTTTTTTTTTCCATTGTGAGGCAAATTTGAATACAATTTTGTTGAGAATTTTATTTGGTTTTTCCCTGGTGTAAACATCCAGGCCTTAGAAGAGAATGAATATGATAGATATCTGTCATCTTCCAACCTATGTAAATATTTTATTTCTTTTGGAAAGGTAATGAGGTATCTCATCTTGATGAAACCTTTTATTGTATGAAAAAGTGGTACTTCCACACGGGTAAAGATATGCTCACAATAAAATCTTGTATAGTGTTCATATACTCTGAGGCTGCTTTCACACGGAGTTAATGCTCCGCTCATTCTGACACGTAATGAAGTCAATGGGATTCTGTTTTACTGCGCTCACTCTGACACGTGATTACGTTCAGAATGAGTGGAGCGTTAACTCCGTGTGAAAGCAGCCTGATGTTAATTCACTAGTCGCTCAAAATAAGGACAAAGGCAAGCACCTGACCAGAAACCCCACTTTACATTGTTTCTCTGACAAAGGCAGATGTGTACTGTGTGTTAGGGTAAGTTCACACAGAGATTTTTGGTCAGGATTTTGAGGCTCCCATTGAAATCAATTGAAATCAAAATCCCGGAAAAAAGAAGCAAGATGCTCATTCTTCAGGCCGTTTCGCCTCGTGATTCAGCCTGAAAACACACCCTCCTCTGGACTAGGCCTATTCATTGGGCTTAATCCAGAGCGGAGTGCGCATCTGGATGCCGCTGCAGTGCACTGGCTTTCAGTCGCAGCTACCCGGCTTTTGGACCGGAAGCTGAGGCAGCCTCTGCCTCAGTTTCTGGTCCAAAAAACCCCATCTGAACTTACCCTCAAGAGTACTGATCACACAGAGAACCCAAACAAGCCCCCTGCCCGATTACATAGAGCTGCACAGTGCTATCTTCCTCCTTGCGCCAGACAATACTGGAGAGGGAAGTAACCAATTGGTCACTTGGTGTTTATCACCTTCATTAATGTAGCCCACCAAAAGCTTGTTTAGTAAAGGAGTGTTCCAGTTCATTTTTAACCCCTAAGGAGATTAAATCTCTCTAGCAAAGGGTCTTTGTTTGGTCTTCCAGACCTTTCGCCCGCACAGCAGTGTGTCAACCAATCAGTGATTCTGTTGATAGGAGCGTCAACGCTCAGTCACCAATTGGCTGACAGTGGGCAGGTAAGAATATAGAGTCACTCTAGAGCAGGGGTAGGGAACCTTCGGCACTACAGCTGTTGCAAAACTACAACTACCAGCATGCATTCTTGTTCTGCTGTTTTTGGAACTCCTATGGAAGTGGAATGGAGCATGTTGGTAGTTGTAGTTTCACAGCAGCTGGAGAGCCAAAGGTTCCCTACCCTCTAGAGGTAAAAAAAAGAGCTGGTACACCTGTTTAACCTTTCCACCACCCTAGACCAGCCAGATGTAGCCACAATGTCAATTAAACTGCAGAAAATCAATACATGCATAGATGAATTTCTGATTTCATTTGGTTCCAGTGGTGGATTTTATGGTTGAAAAATAACACAACCATGTTAGTTACTGATTATTTGCTAAACATAAAGATATATTTCCTCAAAAGAATGCTATAATTATGATTGATGATAGGTAATGTACTCTGCATGACATTTTACTACATAAATGAATGCCATAGTTCACACTGATGTTATGGTTAAATTGAAGGATTCTCTAGTCTAAAGCAATTTTTGAATACAGATAAGTGGGGAAAAAAAGTACACCCATAGTTTTATGTAACAGGACATAAATAACCCCCCGCCCAAAAAAAAAACAACAAAAAAAAACATTTACCCCCAAAGGTCTTAAAACTAGATAAATGTAACCACAGATGAACAATACACAACAGATTTTAACGTGTCATTACTTATTCAACATCATGAATAAATACAATCACTCTCAGCAGGAATAACATGGAAGTTATTGTTTTTTAAAATACTTTAACATTTCTTCACACAGTTCTGGAGGAATTTTGGCCCACTCATCTTTACAAAGTTGTTTACATCCATTAAGGTTTGTGGTTATTCATTTATGCACAGCTCTCAAGAGTCCACCACCACATCTCAACCGAGCTGAGGTTTGGACTTTGACTGGGCCATTGCAAATATGGCGAAGCTTTAGCTGTTAGATAGATGACCTCACATTTGGCTCTAGAATATTTTGATAAATAGAGGTGTTCATGCTCGTCTCAATGACTGCAAGGTACCCAAATCCTGTCTATGCAAAAAACAAGCACAAATTATCAACTCTCCACCACCATGCTTCATGGTATGAGTTTGTACATATGTATCTTTGCAGACTTGAACAGAAGAGATTTTCTTCTGGAAAAGCTTTGAAACAAGCTTGTTCAGTCTTTTTCTAATTGTACTGTCATAAATCTGAACATTTAACATTCTAACTAAAGTCTTTAGAGTCTTAGATGTAGCTGTTTGTTTTTCTGCAATTTCTATAGAGCATTGTTTGGTCTGGCCTTGGGGGTGAATTTGCTATACATCCATTTCTGTAGAATGATGGATTTGAAATTGTTTGCAAATGGCTTTAGAACACTTCCTAGGCTGATGGGCAGCAACCATGGCTTCTCTAAAATCAATGTTAATGTCTTTCCTCCTTGACATGATGTTGATACAGGCCTGCATGCTTCAGACCAGCAAACTGCTGAAACTTCTGCTTTTATAGAAGTGGTCACACTGATGATTACTGAATCAAAAGCATATGACCAGCAGCATCTGGCAGCCACTTACCCTTTTAATTCCTATAAAATCAAGTGTACTTAATTTTTCACACAATGCTTCTGCATTTTGCCCTAGTTTTTGTTAAATAAATAATGACACGCGTATTCTGACAAGTCTTGTTGTTCACCTGAGATTGTATTTACCTAATTTTAAGATCTTCTATTGACCAGATGTTTTTAATTATGTCCTGCTATGTAAAAACACAATTCAATGAGTGTGTACTTTATAAATAAAAAGAACCTCCCTGTAGACTCCTTCTGCTCCACCAATGAACAGCATGAAACTGGAACCAGCACTCTTTGAATACATAGCTTTCTAAAGTATAGTGCTGTCAAAAGGGGTATAAAATGAAAGTTCACTGAACAGAGTAAAAGTCTGAAAAAAAGACATCTGAATATAAAACGGAATCCACAACATTGCACTGAATACAAAACATCAACTGAATATATAACTGAAGATATCTGGCCAATAGATTACTTGCTTCACTCTACCAATGAAAAAGAGCTTACATAGGGAACTTGTTCAAACACCTATTCTATTAATGGTGCACAAAACTGCCCATCCTTTGTTGCTGCAGGAGCCATAGCAGAGTTCCAAGCTGCCTCTAGCAATTATATCATCAACACTGCATCACCACATAAAGATCACCATGGTAATGTCAAAATCCACTTTGGAATGGTGGAAATGTTCTTTGTTAGTGATGAATTATGTTTTACTATCTAGAAGTCTGTCGAACAACACTGGGCTTGCAGGATACCTGAGGAACATTTGGAATGCATAGCACCAATGTAAAACTTACTGTAGGAAGAAGAATGTTATATATTGGTTTTGTAGGGTTTGGGCTAGACAATTATAACACAAATCAAAATCACAATTAATTGACCATTTTACCTTGATTACAATTAATGAAAAATTATGTTACAACACTCCCCCATTTATGTACTGTGGCACAGGATTCTCATTTTGGGTATTCACACATCAGCAATCCTGACTGGATTGTGCACAGTTACTGACTAATGGTAGTGAAAAACAGGATAGCACGGATGCAAAATAATTGATATACCGTATATACTCGAGTATAAGCTGACCCGAATGTAAGCCGAGGCCCCTAATTTTACCACAAAAAACTGGGAAAACTTATTGACTCGAGTATAAGCCTGGGGGGGGGGGGGGGGATGCAGCAGCTACTGGAAAATTTCAAAAATTAAAATGGTCGGAGTTTTTGGGTGCAGTAGTTGTTGGGTGCTGGGGAAGGGGAGGGGGTGTTTTGGTTGTCTGTCTGCCCCTTCCCTGAGCTTGATAACTGAGGTTTTTTTTCCCCACTTGGAATTCAGCCTGGCTGAATATAGGGTATCTGCAGTGCTCCTATTAACCCCTTCCCAACGGAACAGGAGCACTGCAGATCCCCTATATTCAGTAGACCAGGCACTGTCAGACACAGAGATACCTAATGTGTATGTGTTTTAAAGTCATTTTCTACTTTTATATGTATTCTAGGTAAAGGAGTGATTTAGAACTTTTATTTACTTTATTTTTTTATTATATTTTTTTTAAAGCTTCTTTTTTGTAGTATTTTATGGGAGATTCTATACATTACTATTGCAGCTTGTCATAGACCCCCCTCCCAAAAAAAAATAAAAAATTTTTTTTGCTCGACTCGGGAGGCTTTTTCAGCACAAAAACTGTGCTGAAAATTCGGCTTATACTCGAGTATATATGGTAATCGATGAGGACAAGTTCAGAACGATTCACTGAACTGATTTTTTATTTTGGTAACTTCTCTTAGTGAAGGGTAACAGCAATTAGGGTGTAGAATATACAGTCCTATGAAAAAGTTTGGGCACCCCTATTAATCTTAATCATTTTTAGTTCTAAATATTTTGGTGTTTGCAACAGCCATTTCAGTTTGATATATCTAATAACTGATGGACACAGTAATATTTCAGGATTGAAATGAGGTTTATTGTACTAACAGAAAATGTGCAATATGCATTAAACCAAAATTTGACCAGTGCAAAAATGTTGGTACCCTTATAATTTTATTGATTTGAATACTACTCCAAACTACTTTTTACTGACTCACTGAAGCACAAAATTGGTTTTGTAACCACAGTGAGCTTTGAACTTCATAGCCAGGTGTATCCAATCACGAGAAAAGGTATTTAAGGTGGCCAATTGCAAGTTGTTCTCCTATTTGAATCTCCTCTGGAGAGTGGCATCATGGGCTACTCAAAACAACTCTCAAATGATCTGAAAACAAAGATTGTTCAACATAGTTGTTCAGGGGAAGGATACAAAAAGTTGTCTCAGAGATTTAACCTGTCAGTTTCCATTGTGAGGAACATAGTAAGGAAATGGAAGACCACAGGGACAGTTCTTGTTAAGCCCAGAAGTGGCAGGCCAAGAAAAATATCAGAAAGGCAGAGAAGAAGAATGGTGGGAACAGTCAAGGACTATCCACAGACCACCTCCAAAGAGCTGCAGCATCATCTTGCTGTAGATGGTGTCACTGTGCATCGGTTAACAATGCAGCGCACTTTGCACAAGGAGAAGCTGTATGGGAAAGTGATGAGAAAGAAGCCGTGTCTGCAAGCACACCACAAACAGAGTCGCCTGAGGTATGCAAAAGCACATTTGGAAAAGCCAGCTTCATTTTGGAAGAAGGTCCTGTGGACTGATGAAACAAAGATTGAGTTGTTTGGTCATACAAAAAGGCGTTATGCATGGCGTCCAAAAAAACTGCATTCCAAGAAATACACATGCTACCCACTGTAAAATTTGGTGGAGGTTCCATCATGCTTTGGGGCTGTGTGGCCAATGCCGGCACCGGGAATCTTGTTAAAGTTGAGGGTCACATGGATTCCACTCAGTATCAGCAGATTCTTGAGAATAATGTTCAAGAATCAGTGACGAAGTTGAAGTTATGCCGGGGATGGATATTTCAGCAAGACAATGATCCAAAACACCGCTCCAAATCGACTCAGGCATTCATGCAGAGGAACAATTACAATGTTTTGGAATGGCCATCCCAGTTCCCAGACCTGAATATCATTGAACATCTGTGGGATGATTTGAAGTGGGCTGTCCATGCTCGGCGACCATTAAACTTAACTGTACTTGAATTGTTTTGTAAAGAGGAATGGTCCAAAATACCTTCATCCAGGATCCAGGAACTGACTAAAAGCTACAGGAAGTGACTAGAGGCTGTTATCTTTGCAAAAGGAGGATCTACTAAATATTAATGTCACCTTTCTGTTGAGGTGCCCATACTTTTGCACCGGTCAAATTTTGGTTTAATGCATATTGCACTTTTTCTGTTAGTACAATAAACCTCATTCCAATCCTGAAATATTACTGTGTCCATCAGTTATTAGATATATCAAACTGAAATGGCTGTTGCAAACCCCAAAATATTTAGAACTAAAAATGATTAAGATTAATAGGGATGCCCAAACTTTTTCATAGGACTGTATATATTACAGATGTCAGGTGTCTTGGCAGTAGGATAATTTACCAAGTGCCCTATTGTATGAAACTCTTTATAACTTTATATTAAACACTGACTCACCTGCATTCTGAGTTGTTACAACCTTTGGTTTACAACGCGCTCCATCTCCTTTCATAGTATACGCA
Organism: Leptodactylus fuscus; assembly: GCF_031893055.1. Lineage (NCBI taxonomy): Eukaryota > Metazoa > Chordata > Amphibia > Anura > Leptodactylidae > Leptodactylus > Leptodactylus fuscus. Next base: position 199,168,892 of record NC_134265.1, read on the forward strand.
GCAACCGTGACAGAATAAGTGGTTTCAGGTTGCAGTCCATCTATGATCATTTCCTGTGAATTCAAAGAGAAGAAGCAGCCTAAGACCAGTGCATTTATACTATACATTTCAGTAGATAACATGAATATGTTAAATATATGACGCACATTTTGTAATCCTGTAATTACAATGGTAGATGTAAAACATACTTTCCGTATGTTTAAACATATATAGAAATATATATGGTATGGTTTTTACAGAAAGAAAAGAACCAACTAATTACCTTTTAGGACTTACAATAATAACTAGCTGCTATTCACTATTTAACACATGCAACTATAAAAGTAAGCAAAATAAATAACTATGTATGTAGACAAAGGCTCTACCCTTATCAACAATAGGTTCCCATTTCATCAGTCTCTACATAATGCTGTCTTTTTCTGTTGTTCTATTACCCATGAGTTATTTCATACTTAAATGCACACAGCAAACAGCCTTTACAATATAGCCATGCTTATTTTCCAAGACAGTGGTGCCACATTGCAAACGTTTCAACATCTGTTGCCAAAAAGAAGTCCTGATAAAATGATAGTGCTGACACAGTACAAATGTATAGACAAAATTACCAAAATCCTAATGCAAATCACATAGAATCCAGATACTTTAGAACACAGAATTACCACAAAATTAAAATATAGTGGCATTTATTAACTGTAGTCAGAGTGCTGGGACCCCAAGCGATCTGAAATTTCCTAGCCTCTAACCTATAGATGGATGTGGATAAAACCCTTTAATAATGTGATAGTTCTCTAACAGTAAAGTTCTCTTCTCTATAAAATGAAGTACTTTGAAATATAATAGGGCTAAAATAAAAGCCTTAAATGATTCTGTTCCTGGTTCACGAAGTGAAAAATACATGCATTTTTTTTTTACTGTACAGACACTCCAAACCAAGTCTAATGTGATTAGTACCAGCAAGTACACAAGAACAGTGCCATAGCTATTAATAAAAAAATCCTCCACAGCACAAAGGAAAACTTGACTTTTTCTCTATGGTTATCTGGGTTAAAACTGGGTTTTACAGCTGTAAAGCAAACATGTTGGATGAGCTATACTGATTCTGCAAACACAGGATATTTGGTAGCCACACACACTCATACTCAAGCTATATTAGTACCAGTCAGTATATGGGCAGGGTTTTTTGGACCCATGGATAAATAATGTGTATGTGCTTTACCCCTTAGGTCAGTAATATAATGCACTGTAATGTTAAAGCATTGCAATGAACTGTACTTTGATTACATGTACCTTATACTTCAATTATAGGCTGCCAAAGCAGCCTGTAAAAGAGTCACTGTAATGACAAGCCTGGGACCCTTCAAAAGACTCCTGGCTGTCATGGTAATGGATCACTTCCCATGGATCTCGTTCCCGGGGATGATGATCTTTCCCAAAATAGTAATGTCTATGCGTTTGCAGGAAAATGAAAATGGTGTCTTTGACAGGTTTGACGAGGCATCAGAAGCGTTAATGCCCATTATCAGCTCCTGCCATATTGAAAGACCTGACATCTGTCATAACAGTACAGAGGATGTTGCCAAAGGCTTAAACCCCAGCTAGCAGCTGGAGAGCTTCTCGCTGCTATTTCAAAAACAAAACCAAGTTCAGCAACCTCTTGCTTACATGTACCTCTCATACAGACAGGCTTTCTGTGTTCCCAGAGAGAGAAAGTTGCGCTCTTAGGGTAAGTTCACATGGAGATTTTTGGTCAGGATTTTGAGGCCGTATCTGCCTCAAAATCCTGACCAAAAAGACGGCTCCCATTGAAATCAATGGGAGTCACTCAGGAGTTATTTACAGGAGCCGGCTTGTTGAAGTGAGATGCTCATTCTTCAGGCCGTTTCGCCTCACGATTTGGCCTGAAGACACACCCTCCTCCAGACTAGACCCATTCATTAGGCTTAATCCGGAGTGGAGTACGTGGCTGGATGCCAGAGCAGTGCACTGGCTTTCAGTCGCGGCTACCCGGCTTTTGGACCGGAACCTGAGGCGGTCTCCACCTCAGGTTCCGGTCTAAAAAAACCCCTGTCAACTTACCTGTAGTCTTTTTTTAATACCTGCCCTTTCTGAATTAATTATTTCATTAATGAGCAGGTGAGGGCATGTGCCTGCTACTTCACATAGGAAAGGAATATGAGAACTACATCTCCTCTCCACAATAAATCTTGCACAAGTGGTTTTTTTTATATTAGCCACGCATATGTGTTAAAAAATGTACTGTATGTATGCATGTATTCAATGGTCTATATTTATTGTTGCTTGAGTGATTTTCATGTCGAGTATCATTTGATACCCAAACCCAGACACAGCTGTATACAACTGACAAACACAATTTAATCACAATAGTGATTAAATAGTTAATCACTATTACAGGGTTCACTCCTGGCTTGCAACCTTTGCAATGCAAATGTTAAAGGTTGCAGGGGAGCCTGCAGACAAACCTGCTGGTGAGTTGCAGCCATGTATTCACTGCATGGTGCTCCAGTCATTTTCAGATATTGCAGGAGAGCACTATCATTTGATGCCACTAAAGCACTTGATAGAGTTGAATAGAACTTTCTATTGGAAGTGATGAGATAATTGGACTAGAAAAAAAAAAGTCTTAAAGCTTCAAGCTTTATTTCTGTTTACTACCTAAATGCAATCAGATTGTGGATTAAATGTTAGATGAGGAGAAACTGTGTTTTGTTTTAAAAGGAAAACAAAGTGTATTAAAGAAAAAGAATTATAATGGAAGATTGTGAATATTGAAAGAGTCATCTATCCCAGAAATCTAATAAAGATGTAAAGTGGGGATAGTCTGAAATAATTACTTTGTGTTATAAAGGAAGACTAATTCACCGTTTACACTTTTGTTATGATTACCTCTTTTGAGGATTTGTACAATTAAAGTTAATATTTCAATAAAAATATGAGATTTAAAAAATAGAAAATTCACTTTAATCTTCTGGGCATCTGTTTTATTTTCAGCCAAGAACCAAGAGTAAGGAGTAGGGGTGTTTAACCAAAGGGTATGGCTCAATTTTTTTTATATTTACTGTAGCAGGCTACAGTGTCTCTCTCCAAAAAAAGAGAGAGACTTGCTAGTCAAGAAAAGGTGGGGGAGAAAAGCCAGAAGTTAGAAACCTATAGGCTCTGTATCAAATAACGTTTTTTCTCCGTTCCCTGTGCGATGTATACAACATTGTTTAAGGAATTTGAATAAAATCGTGTAGACTGTGGCAGGTTTATCTTATATTTACTTGTATGTTTATTGTTCTTAAACTGTTGATAAAAAGTAATATTCTGTCCATTCAGGGATATAGTAAGTGGGCGAGTCATTGATGGATCTGGCAAGACAAGACATGACAAACCTTGACCCCAATCCTCTAAATATCAATGTGTATGTTGGCACAGTCAACACTGAATAACAAACTCACATGAACAGGCTATTACTATGTAACAGAATATCCCATAAAGTAAGCACACAGCTACCGTACAGACTATTTTTTTTTCCACAGAAGTCTTTTCCGCAGCGTTTATTGGCTGTGGTTTGCTAAATGGGGCCTGAGCCTCAATGAGAATATGAATTGAACTAAGGATATAGCAAAGTTTCAACTCTGTCTAATTCTGTGCCCTCCACCTTTATGTACTCTTATCATAAAGGAATCTGAGAAGAGGAAAGATAAAAAGAAATATATAAGACTTGTAAAAAATTTTAAAAAAATTCTGCAAAGAAAGAGTAAGCAAGGGCAGACGCAATGTATATGCAAAACTGCCTATTTAATAATAACAACAATAAATTAGCAGTTATTTTTAATCCACCACATAAGTACTTTAAATTAGTGCACTTCTACAGATGTCTAACCATGTGCACATCTACCCATTAGTCTGCAGTTCTGTCAGGGAAGTAAAACTGTTCCAGTTGATAGATTCTGCATATCTAAACTTTTTTCTCATATTTTTGGCTAAGTCTCTTCTATATAATTGGTGATCTATTATCTTTACCTTTTATTTAAATTGGAAGAAATTAACCTTATTATTTTTTGTGTAACCCTCCCCTGTGGTCTTGTCAATTGGCCAAAAACTAAGGCTTCACCTGCCCTGTACTGTTTGACAAATAAAGAAAACTTTGTATTCAAGAGCCAAAATTTACAACTAACACTGCCAACTCCTTAAAAGTTATTTTTCAACCCCATATGGAGTTTTCAGCTGTCCGCAGTCTCCGTCTACTACACCAGCTTCTGATGCCTAGAGACTGCCAGAACAACTGATCTGTGCAGGTCCAGGTGTCGTTCCCCCACAGATCATATAATGATGGATAAAACCCCTTTAATATATCTCATAAGTAACTGAAACCAAAGGAGGATTTTCACATAAAACAGAGGAATGACAAACTCAAATCAAAACAAGGAAAAAACTCTGTGAAACTAAGGCTGAGGCTTTTTGCTGCAAATTTTGCTGTTTTTTTGGGCCAAAGTCAGGAGTGGATTGAGCAGAAGGTAGAAGTATAAGAGAGTCCTTGTTATCTCCCTTTCGTTTTGTAGCCATTTTTGGCTTTGGCTAACAAAACCACAGCAAAATGCACATAAAAAAAAAGCTGCATTTCTGCAACATGGCGCCTCAGCCTAAAAGTGTTTTTAAGAAAAATGTCAATTAATTATATATCTGTGAGTTTGTACAATGGTAAAACGCAAAACATTCATCAACATTAAATGAAACATGTTGAAGCATTATAAAACAATACTTACATATTCAGCTGTATCATCCTTCTCCCACTGAGCAAGAAAAAGCAAATAGAGGAAGAAAGAGTGATATGAATGGCAAGTGTCTAAGAGTGTATAAGTGCAAAAAGAACAATAGAAGAGGGAATAGTCACACAGATGGTGAACCTTGAACCTGAACACACTATAACTATGACATACAATCGGCACTCTTCTCATATGAATTTGTATCTTGTTAGCTCTCATTTGGCATCTTCCTTGTGACATTCCACTGCTTATAGGTAATATGGTCAAACAAGTTAACAAGGCATTGTCACAATTAGTACAGTACATTGCCCTGGGGATAATATGCCTCCTTGAGGAGAGAGCACCTTTGCAGGCATATGGAGACTTACAAAGCCATTTTCGCTCCACTGGGGGATTATGGGGAACATGCACATCTGTTTTCCAGGATGTAATTAGGAAAACAATGCCTCTGCTTGCTGCCCTCTATGGATAGCCCTCTGAAACGTCATGCATGACTTTTTCAACAAGCCTAATGCTATAATGCGAGGTTTAGCCAAATCAGTAAATCTATTCCAAAACAGAATCCCAGCTGTGGACAGCGCTGTTTCAAACTGGTTGGATCTCATCAGCACAGCATAGGGAAAACTGGTTTGGCTGATATGAGAGACTTATAGACCACTAGCTTCTGCCTGTAACTACATCTGTGGGTTGTTGGCATGTATGATCTGCCTAAATCTAGCCAATTGCTGCCGTTGATGGTTTGCATGCTCCGGCAGCATGCTTCGGCAGCTCTCAAGCTGTCCTGCTGCTGAACTTGTTTCTTGCACTGTGCCTGTGATTGTTCCGGCATCTCAGCAGCTCACTGGGACGCCATATAATGAGCGTGTTTTTGCCGTTGATGATCCGCCTGTTCTGGCGTTTCGGCAGCTCTTAAGTTGGGCTGGCACTGAAGTTCCTCGCACCGTGCCCGTGATTGTTCCGGCATGTCAGTAGCTCGCTGGGACACCATATAATGAGCGTATTCATCAAATTGCTGCCATTGATGGTTTGCCTGTTCCGGCATTTTGGCAGCACTTAAGCTGTCCTGCTGCTGAACTTGTTTTTCACATCGTGCCTGTGATTGTTCCGGCATCTCAGTAGCTCAATGGGACGCCATATAATGAGCGTGTTGTTGGTGTTGATGATCCACCAGCTCCAGCGTTTCGATAGCTGTCAAGCTGGACTGCCACTGAACTCGTTCCTTGCGCTGTGGCCTTGATTGTTGTGGCATCTCAGCAACTCGCTGGGACGCCATATAATGAGCGTGTTGTGGGCGTTGATGATCCGCCTGCTCCGGCATTTCAGCAGCTCTCAAGTTGCCCTGCCACTGAACTTGTTCCTTGCACCGTGCCTGTAATTGTTCCAGCATTTCAGCAGCTCGCTGTGATGCCATATAATGAGTGTGTTGTTGGCATCGATGATCCCCCTCAGCTGCGCTCGAGGAGAACTCTGTGACTTCTGGCTGCCTTCATAGCTCTTGTTGTTTGCGACAAATTAGATTTTCTTTTTCCCGGCATGTTTATAATTGAGAAACTGCCAATATGGATTAAAGGTATTCACCCATGTCAGTTTGTCTGCAGTGCCTGGACCAGATCAGATAATATGCTAATGCATGAACACTGAGTGCTAGTGTGTGGTTACACAGAGAGATAACAGCCCTGGCTTTCTCAGAAGCTCAGATAAGAAGAGTGTAATATAGTATATGAACATAAATTCATAACAGTTGTGAATCCATGTCATTTACCAGGATAAAATGTAGCCTGTGTTAATCGAGGTTATAATCTATCTATGTGCCGAATTTCATTCAAATCCGTTCAGACGTTTTTGCGTGATTGAGAAACAAACACACAAACATACAAACTTTCACATTTATAATATTAGTAGAATATCTCTCTTCATGGAGTGATATTATCCCCAGAACCTCTCATCTCAGCCAAACCAGTTTTCCCTACGCTTTGCTGAGGAGATCCAACCAGATCGAAACAGCACTGTCCACAGCTGGGATTCTGTTCCTTTTTGGAACAGATTTACTGCTTTGGCTAAACCTCACATCATAGCATTAGGCTTGTTGAAAAAGTCATGCATGATGTTTAAGGGGGCTGTCCCTAGAGGGCAGCAAGCAGAGGCATTGTTTTCCTAATTACATCCTGGAAAACAAATTTGCATATTTCCCATTAAGTACATTGCATGATTTAAGTAGCAGTACAGGCAATCTTCTCACCATTGCCTTTATTCATGAGTTATCCAATCCCCTGCAGTCCTTCACTGTATCATGTAACCAGCATTCTGACTGCCTGAATCTTCTAGTGTGTTTTGTGAGGACCAGAAACACATTAACTAATATTTAAAGTAAATTTGGGCAATCTAAAAAGGTCTCAGATTGATCACAGTGCTTCAAGTTGTCTATTAAATTTGGTGCATCTTTAGATTTTCAAGACTAACTCTATACCACATACTAGTCGGTATTCTTTGAGACAGAATCATTTTTAAAAAAAATTGGGGCACTTCTAATTTACGTTCTTAATGCAGCCCCTAAGAATCTAGGGAGAAATAGTACCAGGCTACTTCTTCATATTTTGACAACTACGAAATGGCTAGTTGCTCTTTACTGGTGTTGCACGGTCCCAACCCTCTCGTATGAATTTTTACAATGGCATACAGGAGCTGTGTTTCACTTCTTACAAATATGGCTCTATAAGGACTGCTTGGGACTGTTCTACCAACACTGCATGCCAATTGTCTTTGTTTTCATTATCATTTTGATTATCATTGTATTGTACTCTTGCTCTTGTCTATTGCTTTCCTGTATATTTCCCATATTTTCTTGTTTAGCTTTGATTGTTTATTTTAAACTAATTTTTAACACTATTATTTTGGAAAATTAATAATAACAAAGTGGATAGTAAAATAAAAATTGGTGCAATTTGGCAAATTTTAGCAATGCCCATTTTTAGTGTAAAGCCACATATCTTTCTGCGTTGTCACGCCCACTTTTCAATTGAGATGAAAATGATCTATTCTAAAACTAGATGCACCAAAAAGACAAATTACACCAACTTGTGCGAAAAAAAGATACTGGTAAGTAGATTATCTGCACTGCTGTTTACATCATTTACCTTACTAAAGGGCCAGAGAAAAATCATGTTTTGGGGAGTGCTTCTTTAATACATCAAAATATTAGAATCCAAAAGTGATCATCTCTATGAAATATATAATTTCCCACATTGCATTAGTGATTGAAACTCTGCATTTTAGTAATATATTTTGATTATATTTCTTTCTTATGTTCCAATACTAGCCTAGTTGATGTAATTTCCAAAAGTAGCATGGGCATGAATAAAAGCCTCCCATTCATTGACAGCAATTTTATTTTAGAAATGGAACAGGATTAAAAAAAACATTAAAAATATCTATTTAATTCTACAGTGATTAATCTTTGACTACATAAAATCATAATGTATTTTCTTATTGTGGACATCTTCTCATGCAAGAACAAAGTGGAAGGCAGGGACAATGCATGCACTTGAAGATAACCAGGTACAATAAGGAAATCATGGCTAGTTTTCTGACAAGTGCCATACCATAGAAAGGTTTTATGGGCATATCCATTGGCAATCAAGATAAAAGACTGTTACCGATAAGACAGAGAAAATCTTTAAGGCCGGGTCCTCACATTGCGAAAACGCAGTGTTTGGCCTTGGTGGAAACAGTGCAGCAAAAAATATCATTTTACGGTACCTGCAAAGTGAATGAGACTCTGGCTAAACCTATCAACACACTGCAGAAATTTTTTTTTTTTTCGCATTTTGAAAAATGCAAGGGCAGTACGGTGTTTTGCGTATAGGTATAATAGGGGCAGAAAATCCGCTGAAGAATATTTGTATTTCCACCTCAGTTTTTTTCGCAGCAATTCACTACATGGAGCTTTAGCCTAAAGGGGTTTTCTCATCTCAGGATTTCAGCTGCCCCCATGTCTACTCTCCCTTCACCTGGTTTTCAGCTCAATCTTGCAAAGAGCAACCAATTGCTATCAATATTACAGTTATCTTTGGATTTGCATACACAGATAACAGAGATACTGCTAAAGAAACTTATCTAGTCCTTATCATTGCTTAACACCCTCCCTACAACCGCCATAATGGTACAGCTGATGTCAGGTATTTAAAAATGGTGGCCACTCTGGAGCTGAGCTGCTGCCATCGCTGTCAGGTCTCTGCTGTATTAAGCAGAAGGGACACCATGCTAATACTCTCAATTAGTACTCACATGCCCTTTAGGAAATTTAATAAAGTAAAAAGTTCAAAAACAACCGATCTACACACTTATGAAAATATTTTTCACATGTGGTGAACACCACAGCGGGACACAAAAAAAAAAATGAAAAGAACCGAACCGCCATTTCTTCACCCCTGATAAAAAATTTAATAAGAAGCGATCAAAGCAAAAAAAAGATATTCCCCAAACCAGTACAACTATTAAAGTACATCTGGCAAAAAAACAGACACCCTATGCATACATAGTAGAATAAAAAAAATTCTGGGTGTCAGAATATGGGGACTCCAAGGAAAAAAAAAATTTTTGCGAAGTTTTGGATTTAAAACATAAAAAAACTATATAAATTTGTTATCCTTTGAATTGTAGCCGACCCATAGAATACAGGGGAAATGTAATTTCAGCTACACAGTAAAAACAAAGCCCGCAACAAAGATGCACAAATGCAGTTTTTCTCTAATTCCACCCCATGTTGAATTTTTTTCCAGCTTCCCAATACATCATACGGAATATTAAATAATTCCAGTATGAAGTACAATTTGTCCTGCAAATACACATTTGAATATAGTTATATTTGTGGGAAAACCCCTTTAAGTCCAAGTAGCAACTAAGAAAAAGCAATCACAGTCATTATACTAGGAATAAATGACATGGATACAAAAGCCTGACTGCTAAGCTTGAGCTAATGATTTTCTTAATTTTTTTAATTAACATGTTTCTCTTTTTATTTTTTTAATTAATTAATTCTTAAGTCAACTCTTTACATGAAATACATTACAGTTGTCCAAAAGTTTCTAAGTTTCTCACCTGAGCATCTGCAAGCATAACATCTCTTATGTGGGGAAGCCCTTTTGCCTCTCCGTTTTCCATTTTAACATAGTGTATTTGGTAGCCTCGAATTTGCCCATGTTGGCGATTTTGAACAGGAGAACGCCAGAATACTTTAATGGTGGTCGAGTTCAGTACTTCCACCTCAACTTTTCGTGGTGGAGCACTAGGCACTGGAAAGGAAAACAATGTCTTTTTTTTCACAGAAAATACAATATTCCAAAGACTTAATACTTGTTTGAGAGAAAGACAAAAATAATACATTTCAAATTTTATTTGAGGTTAAGCTTCAATCACAACACATAAAGGGTAATAAAATTAATAGAATAAGAGAATTACCATCTTCATCAGTGCGAACAACAACGGGCGAGCTTTCAGGGCCAGGTCCCACAGCAGTATGCGCCACAACGGTTATACGATATTCAGTCCACTTTTCTAGAGCTTCTAAAAGGATCTCAGTTGTTTGAGGTGGAATGTCTTTCACTTCTTTAGGTACTGGGTCCTCGGAGTCCAAAACACCATAATGCACGCTGTATCCAGCAAGAATGCCATTGTGACTTTCTGCGGGGGGTGGCTGCCAACTTACCAGTATTGTTGTAGACTTTGTGCTGACACACTTTACATCTTGAGGGGGGGCAGACGGTTCTATGAGAGGACAGTTAAGGGCAGGAGGGATAGGGCAAGCAGAGAAACAAAAGATGGGAAAGATAAAAAAAATGGAACAGAAAAAAAAGGAAAACAACTCAAAAAAATAAAAAGAAAACAACAAAAACACAAATGTTTAACTAAAGAGGTCAAAATGGAACATAAGGGCAAATTATAAAGAATTTCTGAACATTTTAATTTACTTGTAGTACTTTTTGGGCTCAGCTAATGTAGTGTATATATAATTAGTTTACATTATTTGATTACCTAAGAGTCCTAAGTGTGTAATATATACTAAGTCAACTGCAAAGCAGGATACATAATGTACATGTTTACGGGAACATGAAGTCTGTGTGCTAAAGATTTTCCACTTCTATTAGTCACTTGCTAATTTCTTATATTATCATATCATACTATATTTTTTCAGTATGACATCCAGTTCTTAATGCGGTGTCATTATTTTACAAATGTTCATTTTTTTTACTTTAATTTACCTAATTTCTGCAGGCTTTGTCCTGTGTGCTGTAGTAGGCCTAAAACTTATCTCCCTATATTGTATGTGACTGAACTATGTATGCAATCCGGTAAAGACTACGGATCAGTCACAACTTTAGCTGTAAGAAGATTTTGTAATCTTTAAAATGGAAATGACAAAACAAATAAAAATGAAAGTGAATGACTACATAAAATGAATAAATAACACTAGAATTTGTGTAGGTTCCATTTGATCACCTACCTTTACATCATGAATATTTATACAAGACTTTCTGGCAATATTTGATAGGAAAACGAGATCAGACTTAACTTCTGTGGTTGTTTGATATATTTTAATGCGTAAAACCTCTTAAACTTCAAATAATTTTCTTGGAGATCTGACACAATTTTATAAATCATATCATCATAATATTATAGCTGTTTCAGATTAAACTATTGGATTAAACAACAGTCTTTAGTATGGGTAACTATTATTGAAATGAAAGTCCCATTGTTAGAACTATCTTTAAAACAATCAGGCGGAAGTGTTCTGACCTCGTAAACCTTAAAGGGAGCTTACATCAACATAATGTCACAATTCTCCAAGTCTGCTTAGTTCAACACGTGCCATTCTGTTTACGGCCATACCCACGGGTTACTTTGAGTTTGATACTTTAAAAAGGATGCAAACCTGTATTTATAATTCCAGTTCAAGACACAAAGGAATTTGGAAAATCCAACCAAAACACTCCTGAGCTTTCAAAAGGGTCAGTCTGTGAAAATTTCTGGAGCTTCACTTTTTACTCACCTCTTCTGCTTTACGGCAATCTGGCTGATGTCCATACTCAAAGAAATAGCTTTACTGAGCATTTAACCCTTGAAGTACCAGTTGATTTGGGCATCTCATGTGGACAATATAATTTGGTTTTATGTTCGTGACTGAATAGAAATAGCCTAAGTAAATAAATTAGTTGGCATTCACTATTCCATTCTTGGTACTTAAAGAGTTAAAATACGGCTTCTTCAGAAAAAAAAATATAGATATACTTTACCTTTAGTTTAATGGATTTTACTTTAAGCTTTGATGCTGTTAGAGCTTACAGCCTAGATATATTTGAAGTGAGGCTCAAGGACAAAGAAGTTTTCTTAAAGCAGCACAGAGTGCATAAAAAGCAAACTAATGGAAAGGAAAGGGTGTTAGGGATGATGCAAAAATGGCATGCATGTAAAGCAAAGCATTAATGTCGAAAGTAAGAAAGAAAGAAAGAAAGAAAGAAAGAACAGACAAAATGGACAGTACACTCTTCTCTCACAACACATACATACAAGGTTAACAGTGATGAGTGAACCAAAACCTAAAGAAGAAGCACAAAGGGGTCTGTACCAAGCTACATCAGCATTTTCCAGTCAAGAGGTGTCTTGATGATCCAGATGTCATCCAAAAAGGATTTTCCAACCAATGATACCTTGAAAAGCTTGAAACTAGTTTATAATAATTATTTAAATGACTGATATTCACCATAGTTTTAGTGCCTTAAGTGCTTTAATGGTAAACCAATATCGGTTCTAGGGACCTGAAGCAGAGTGTGGGTAAAGTTAGCAAACACATTAATATTTTACAGTCATCTCGATAATGCATTCATCATGACCACTCGAAAAATAATCCAGAAATCTATACATTGTGTTACAGAACTGAACTTATGAAAAATAAAAGATTTGAAACATGGTGGCCTAAATTGTGAAATATCCTAGTTATTAAAATAGCTGGGTGAGTTACAGGGGTGAAAAAAGACAAGACACAAAAAGAACAGCTGCCACAGCCACTCATGCAGTGAAGAACAACTCATACAAAGGCAACGGTCTGTGAAAAGTTCAGGTTTATTGCCATAAAGGGAAATCTTTCCCCACAGTAACAGCAACATTCCAATCCATTAAACTAAAATGACCAAGATTTACACAGTCAATATTCCATTGTGATTAATGTAGTAAAAAGGCCATACCACATCCGCAGACTGCCAAATATTACACTGGTTAATACGTGTATAGCAGAAAGAAAGGGACAACTCCAGTAAAGAGCACAGCCCAGATAGCAGGAGGTGGATTAATGCTGGAAGAAAGGAATGCTTCATTCTATTCTAACCACACAGCAACATCATCTTGCATGCTAATCGATGAAGGAGATGAATGACATGATGGCCAGAAGCACATGACCACCATCATCTAATTTCTATATATGACTGGATTCACACAATCTATGAATTTCAGGCTTTAAAACGGAAATACTTGTGATCAGATACGTTTATGATCTTATGCCATGTCATATGGAATATGTATAGAAAACATAATTGCTCTCAGCCTTCTACTTTAACCCTTTCAGGACCAAGGTCTTCAGAGGTCTGATTCTCCAGAGCAAAATTTCACCTTGGCTAAATAGTTTTGTTCATTTTTGCAGCACAAGTAAAGCTTTATTAATATACCAAAACAAAAACTATTTTTTGTTATTGAGGCAAAATGTTTTTAAAATGTAAATTTTAATTTTTTTTCTTTTAAAATATCAAATATGTGTGATTTCCCCGACATATGTTGTTGCTGCAATATCCAAGAAAACAATCACCATATTTATTGCCAATGGAGGAAATGTATCAAGACCAATCTTGGCATCCCCTGTGCCAATTGAGAATGCAGCTCATTTATGATGAGCCACACACTTGGTCATAAATTAGGAGCATATTCAAGGTGTCAGTGCACCTAGTCTGATATCTGGCATATCTGTTCCATTTACTACACTGGTTGCCCATCCATCACAGAAGACACTTTAAACTTCTAATACTCATCCACCCTAAACCCTATATCTCCTCTCTCGTCTCTGTTTCACACCCTACTCTACCCCATCACTCCATCTTGTCAATGACCCTAGACTATCCCCTGTTATCCAAACACACCACTCGGATCTCCAAGCAATTACTCAAGCTGCATTGGTTATCTAGAATGCTGTACCCTGGACAATCATATTAATACCCAAAATCCACAGTTTCAAATATGGGCTAAAAACACATACAGCTTCATTTCTATTACTTTACCTCTTAAAAGATGGCTGAACGTTTGTATCAAACAAGCACCTTTACCTCTATTTCCTCACAGATTTTTAGGTCGTTTGAACAGGGCCCTTGTTTTTATTGTTTGACATGTTATTTTGTTACACTGTAATGTCTGATATTGTCTGTTCATGTACCCTTTGATTTGTAAAGCTGCAGAATATGTTGGAGCTATACAGTGAACCACCACAATTTTCTATATTTCTGCATAAATTTGAGCTATAACTAAAACCTTTTTTCAAAACACTTCTCACTTACATCAAAAAGCTCTATTTTGGTCTCATCCATCCACAAAACATTGCTCCAATATCCTTTCGACTTACCCATGTCAACTTTAGTAAACTGTAGTCGGGCAGCAATCTTGTCATGCAAATTGTTGCTCAGTGCCCTCCTGATGGTGGACTAATGAACTCTTACATTAGTTAATGGGAGAAAGGCCTTTTAGACTATTATAAGCCATGCTCTTAGCCTAATCTATTTGTAACCATTTCCAGCTTGGCAAGCATCAACAACTGTACTGCATTCGAGGTCTTCAGAAATGTCCTTTGTCTGTGCAGTGATGCACTTCACATGTCGTGAAGATCAGACTTTGATAGAAGCTTGTTCTTTAAATAAAACAGGTCGCCCACTCAAACCTAATTGTCAACCCATTGATTTCAAGTTATCTGCTAATCCTAAAGGTTCACATACTTTTGCATTCACAGATATGTGATATTGGATTATTTTCTCCTATTAAATACATTGATGAAATTAATATTGTTGACTCTGAATGTGATGTAATGTTCAAATTTATGCAGAAATATAGATTATGAAGTATTCACTAAATTTCACTACAAGCACCACTGTATAAGTAAGAATTATTAGTATTATTATTGTTATTATTATATCACTTTATTTAATATATTAATGTTCACTTTCTACCTGACATTACTCCGGGCATTAAAATCATGTGTTTGTAAATTATAGATACAAAATCATAGACCCTGCCTCTTGTGACAGGTTCTGTATACTGAAAAATTTAATTTATATTAAAATATAGTTTTAGGTTAACCATTTACTATATTAGGCTGTTCATTTATGTGAGAAAAATGATAGTGAAAACTGAAGAACTGAATTACATTCAGGCTTAGGGCCCGTTCACACAGAGATTAAGGGCGCGCAATCTAGCACGTGTACACATGTCACAGTTTGCGCGCTGAAATCAGATTCCATTCATTTCAATGTTGGGTTACGGGCGTATAACGCTCGTAATTTTGCGCGCATAGTTTTGCAGGCGCAAAATTATGCGCGTTATACGCCCTTAACCTGACATTGAAATGAATGGAATCTGACAGGTATATACGTGCCATACTGCACGCCCGTAATCTCTGTGTGAATGGGCCCTAAGGCCCTATGGAAAAACCGTGGCAGCAATGCATCGCGGCTCTTCCTGCAGCGCATTAGGCAGAAAGTTCAGAGTTTTCCTCCGGTGACTTTCTGTTACAATTATACCTATGGGGAAATCGCTGTATGTATAATTGACATGCTGCGATTTCCAAAACCGCACTGGTTTTTGGAAATCGCAGTTTTTACTGCAAAGTGGGCATGGGATTCACTAGCATCCCATCCACTTTGCCCTTACTGTAAAACTGCCTAAGGCTGAAGGCCAACGATGCGGAAAAGCTTCTCTTTTTGTTGCAGATTTGGATGCAGTTTTTTAAGACAAAGGCAAGACTGGATTAAGCAGAGAGGAAAAATGTGTGTCCTTTGTATTTTCCTTTCCTTTTGTAATCACTGCTTGGTTTGTTTTTTTTAAAAAAAAGCAGCAAAATTTTCAAGTAAAAAAGCAGCTTTTCTGCAACATGGGGGCCTCAGCCTAAAGGGGATGATCATGAACAAAAATTAATGACCAATCCTTAGGTGACACTGGCTCCTGCTTTAGGCTGAAGCACTATGATGCAAAAACGCTGCTTTTTATAGTACCCACAGAAAAAATCCCATCCCTACTTTATAGTAAAAAAATGATTTCCAAAACCATCACAGTTTTGGAAATCACAGCATGTCAATTACACTGATGGTTTCCCTATAGGTATAATTGAAGCAGAAAGTCAGCAGAGGAAACTTCTGCAAACTTTCTGTCCATAGCGTTGTGGGAAGAACCGTGTTGCTGGTGCACTTTTTCCTGTATCGATTTTTTGCTGCAGGAAGACACGTGGGGCCTTAGATTAACAAAATTTATGATCTGCTATGTTGCTTGAATCACAAAGGTTGTACTGTTTTCCAATTCTAATGGCAACTGACATGACTGTCTAAAAGCTCATCTCCTTGCAAAAGAGACAAGTAGAAACAATTGTGACAGCTCTGTCTGAAAATGCCAGAAAAAAAAAATGTTTTCTGGTTTATGAAAATAAGGCTTGGAGTCTTTATGATGAAATGATAATTTTACATCGTATTTCTGCCTTAAACAATTCCACACATTTTTTAAAATCCACCTGCTGTTACTGAATAAGACCTATCATTGTATACCTCTAGAACAGTTGAGTCAAACAGTGGGCCAAAATTAAAAACTTGGACAAATTTACGGGCCAACCTTGGTATTTGTTGAAAAAATGTCTACAATTGAGAAAGATTTTCCTTCTCAAATATTAGCTATATTGATGAACCTTTTCATATGGCTTAACCCCCTCGTGAAAAATTAAGCAATAGTAGGTCATGGGAGGCGTTCCATTCCGCATCATGTGTTCAGGAGAAATTGTGTAACAAACTGTGGGGTGACTTTTCTTTAACCCTTTCTAAAAATGAAAATTTAGGGCTAAATGGACGGTTTATTGGGGAAAAAAAAATATTTTTTCCTTTTTACATCTCAGTACTAGAGATGAGCGAACAGTGTTCTATCGAACACATGTTCGATCGGATATCAGGGTGTTCGCCATGTTCGAATCGAAACGAACACCGCGTGGTAAAGTGCGCCAAAATTCGATTCCCCTCCCACCTTCCCTGGCGCCTTTTTGGCACCAATAACAGCGCAGGGGAGGTGGGACAGGAACTACGACACCGGGGGCATTGAAAAAAATTGGAAACAGTCATTGGCTGCCGAAATCAGGTGACCTCCATTTTAGACGAATAGTGGATTTCAAATCCGGGTCATATGAGAATGTGAACTTTGTGACTATGAGACAGGGATAGCTGTACAGGCAGGGATAGCTAGGGATAACCTTTATTTAGGGGGGAATGTTATTAAAAATAACTTTTTGGGGCTCTATCGGGTGTGTAATTGTGATTTTTGTGAGATAAACTTTTTCCCATAGGGATGCATTGGCCAGCGCTGATTGGCCGAATTCCGTACTCTGGCCAATCAGTGCTGGCCAATGCATTCTATTAGCTTGATGAAGCAGAGTGTGCACAAGGGTTCAAGCGCACCCTCGGCTCTGATGTAGCAGAGCCGAGGCTGCACAAGGGTTCAAGCGCACCCTCGGCTCTGATGTAGGAGAGCCGAGGGTGCACTTGAACCCTCACTCTGCTTCATCAAGCTAATAGAATGCATTGGCCAGCGCTGATTGGCCAATGTATTCTATTAGCCTGATGAAGTAGAGCTGAATGTGTGTGCTAAGCACACACATTCAGCTCTACTTCATCGGGCTAATAGAATGCATTGGCCAGCGCTGATTGGCCAGAGTACGGAACTCGACCAATCAGCGCTGGCTCTGCTGGAGGAGGCGGAGTCTAAGATCGCTCCACACCAGTCTCCATTCAGGTCCGACCTTAGACTCCGCCTCCTCCGGCAGAGCCAGCGCTGATTGGCCGAAGGCTGGCCAATGCATTCCTATGCGAATGCAGAGACTTAGCAGTGCTGAGTCAGTTTTGCTCAACTACACATCTGATGCACACTCGGCACTGCTACATCAGATGTAGCAATCTGATGTAGCAGAGCCGAGGGTGCACTAGAACCCCTGTGCAAACTCAGTTCACGCTAATAGAATGCATTGGCCAGCGCTGATTGGCCAATGCATTCTATTAGCCCGATGAAGTAGAGCTGAATGTGTGTGCTAAGCACACACATTCAGCACTGCTTCATCACGCCAATACAATGCATTAGCCAGTGCTGATTGGCCAGAGTACGGAATTCGGCCAATCAGCGCTGGCTCTGCTGGAGGAGGCGGAGTCTAAGGTCGGACCTGAATGGAGACTGGTGTGGAGCGATCTTAGACTCCGCCTCCTCCAGCAGAGCCAGCGCTGATTGGTCGAGTTCCGTACTCTGGCCAATCAGCACTGGCTAATGCATTGTATTGGCGTGATGAAGCAGTGCTGAATGTGTGTGTGCTTAGCACACACATTCAGCTCTACTTCATCGGGCTAATAGAATGCATTGGCCAGCGCTGATTGGCCGAATTCCGTACTCTGGCCAATCAGCACTGGCTAATGCATTGTATTGGCGTGATGAAGCAGTGCTGAATGTGTGTGTGCTTAGCACACACATTCAGCTCTACTTCATCGGGCTAATAGAATGCATTGGCCAGCGCTGATTGGCCAGAGTACGGAATTCGGCCAATCAGCGCTGGCTCTGCTGGAGGAGGCGGAGTCTAAGATCGCTCCACACCAGTCTCCATTCAGGTCCGACCTTAGACTCCGCCTCCTCCAGCAGAGCCAGCGCTGATTGGCCGAATTCCGTACTCTGGCCAATCAGCACTGGCTAATGCATTGTATTGGCGTGATGAAGCAGTGCTGAATGAGTGTGCTTAGCACACACATTCAGCTCTACTTCATCGGGCTAATAGAATGCATTGGCCAATCAGCGCTGGCCAATGCATTCTATTAGCGTGAACTGAGTTTGCACAGGTGTTCTAGTGCACCCTCGGCTCTGCTACATCAGATTGCTACATCTGATGTAGCAGTGCCGAGTGTGCATCAGATGTGTAGTTGAGCAAAACTGACTCAGTACTGCTAAGTCTCTGCATTCGCATAGGAATGCATTGGCCAGCCTTCGGCCAATCAGCGCTGGCTCTGCCGGAGGAGGCGGAGTCTAAGGTCGGACCTGAATGGAGACTGGTGTGGAGCGATCTTAGACTCCGCCTCCTCCAGCAGAGCCAGCGCTGATTGGTCGAGTTCCGTACTCTGGCCAATCAGCACTGGCCAATGCATTTCTATGGGGAAAAGTTAGCTTGCGAAAATCGCAAACTGACAGGGATTTCCATGAAATAAAGTGACTTTTATGCCCCCAGACATGCTTCCCCTGCTGTCCCAGTGTCATTCCAGGGTGTTGGTATCATTTCCTGGGGTGTCATAGTGGACTTGGTGACCCTCCAGACACGAATTTGGGTTTCCCCCTTAACGAGTTTATGTTCCCCATCGACTATAATGGGGTTCGAAACCCATTCGAACACTCGAACAGTGAGCGGCTGTTCGAATCGAATTTCGAACCTCGAACATTTTAGTGTTCGCTCATCTCTACTCAGTACTAATAAAATCTGTGAAACAGTTGTGTGGTCAAAATGCTCACTATACCCCTTTATACCCTCATTGAGGGGTGTAATTTCCAAAATGGGGTCACTTTTGGAGGATTTCCATTGCTTCGGTACTATCGGGGCTCTGTAAATAAGATATGGCACCTGAAAACTATTCCAGCAAAACCTGCTTTTCAGCTGCCCAGTGTCGCTCCTTCTCTTTTACGCGCTACTATGTGCCCATACATCAGTTTACACCCAAATGAGAACTGAATTGGTCCCTAACAAAAGGTTTCGGGAAATTTTCTTGCAAATCTGGAAAATCTCTATTCAACTTGTAAGCCTTCTAACATCCTAAAAAAATTAAAGGCCCATTCAAACATGATGTCAATATAAAGCAGACATATGGTAGATGATATTTATTAATGTATTTGGGTGGTATACCTAGCTGTCTGAAAAGCACATAATGAATTTTTTTTTGGAAACTGCAAATTATTCCAAATTTCCATCAAATTTCCTAATTTTTTATCAATAAATGCAAAAAAATATTGATCAATGTTTACCATTAACATGAAGTACAATGTGTCATGCAAAAAACACTCTCAGGGCCCCTTCACAAGGCGTAAGCGCTCGGCTCATTCCGAGCCGTACACGCAAGCGCTTCTAAACACTTCCCATTCACTTCAATGGGAGCGCTCGTAAAGCCGGCTTTACGCCCCTTCACATGGAGTTTACGCTCCGTGTACTCAGTCTACGCTCGGTGTTTTCTGTACATTTTACACGTGTAAAAATACACGTGTAAAATGTAGTTAGCCATTGAGTTCAATGGGATGTTCGTATAACGATCGTCTACGAACATGCCATTGAACTCAGTGGCTAACTACATTTTACATGTGTATTTTTACACGTGTAAAATGAACAAAATGAGAGGAGCGTAGACAGAATACACGGAGCGTAAACTCTGTATGAAGGGGCCCTCAAAATCACATGGGTAAGTTAAAGCATGTCAAAGTTTTTGCCATATAAAGTGACACAAGTCAATTTTGAAAAATGGGGCCTTGTCCTTAAGGTGTTTTATGGCTCCTTGAGGGTTTAAACATAGAAGCTTAATACAGTTTGCTACACTCTGATCACTACTAAACACTCTAGTAGACATTTGGTATGTTACGGGCCAAATATAATTACCCTGTGGGTCATATTTGGTCCATGAGCCAGAGTTTGTCATCTATGCTCTAGATAAAAACTTGTCCTGATCATGTGAGGAGTCATCAATATTTATTTTATGAAACCATAGAATTTGGTAATGGTAATGCCCTTGTTGAAGAGCACTGGAATCCTAAATGCTGAGACCAAACATGGACAATTTCTCATACTAAATCTCTGAGAACACCTTTTGTAATACTTGGATGATGATGGTCAGATCATTCAACCATAAATGCCTACTGAAAATTTCTGATATTAAACAAGGACAGAGTGCCAGAAAAGGCAGAAGGGTGGATGAAAAAAAGATATAGGTCAATCAGAAATCCTTTACATGATTTATTTTCCTGTACACAAAATGTGTACTGAGAATGTCTGCTTAGATCATTGTTAATATTGGATGTGCAGGCCTGGATTTTATTTTATTTTTTTTCTTCATTTTATTTTTTTGGAAAAATGTAATAGTTATGGCTATATGAGGTACTGTATATATAATAATCCGAAAGAACATTCAGTAAATTGAAATAAAATAAATACATTATGTCATAAAGCACTCAAGTAAATAGTAAGAAGCAAAAAAAAAAAAAAAGACTTTATCTAATCTACCCACAAAAGGGTTGATCCCATTTCCACAGTAAAAATGAAAGGCGACACTTACTAGACTGCATTGTGCGCTCTCTAACATCTGACGTCCAAGCACCTTGACCTTGACTAGAACGAGCAGCAAGACGAAATATATACTCTGTGTTGGGCTTTAGGCCTTCTACTAAATAGGATGTTGCGGGATCAAATGTCTTTCTGATCTGTTAAAAAATACAACATGAGAACACTATAACTACTATTAAGTACTATTACTATTCTTTATGAAAATATACATTGAATGTTCAAGGTAACATGTCAGGTAGTCTTTTCTACTCTAAACTGACCCTCTTTCCTATGGTTTGCCTCAGTAAGATTTCTTTTGCTGTAAAGTCATGCTATCAGCTATTAAAGCCTTAGATTGGAACCCTGACAGACCAGACATGTCACTCAAACCACAGAGGGTATTATTTAGTATAATGACTGCATGACTGGCTACCCTCCCCCCTCATGACTAGCTAAGGTAAAATGGCATATGCCAATATAAAATTTTAAATGGCTATAACATAATTCTTCAGCCACAGAAAACTTAGCAAGGGGCAACAAAGGGAAGGTCATTACTTGATACTACATGTGCTGGGGCCGGTTTAGGTTCCCTATAAGACAAGGAGAAAGAGGAAGAACATGGCATGACACATACTTATTCTGTATAAACCATACATAGATTAAAAATAGCCATAAGATAGTTATGTCATTACACTAATTTAACACAATGGAGTTTCTCCTAGGTAACTTTCAATCAAACAAGAAATAAAAAAAAATAAAATCAAATCATTTTTTAAGGGTGTAACTCAAAATTTTTAATACTGATTGCCTATTCTTAGGGTAGGTCATCAATGTTAGATCACAGGGAGCCCAACAACAGGCATTCCAATTAATCAAATGCTCCGATACTCCATACTACATAGTGGCCACAGTACTGCAGCTCAGTTTTAGAACTTACTGTGCTCTGAAGAAGTGATTTGTGAGGATGCCAGGTATTGAACCCCCACAAATCTGATACTGATGACCTATCTTAAAGATAGGCCTTCAATATCAACTTAAAGAACTCCTTTAAGCATATTATTTTACATTAATCAAAGGTTTATAAAGATATATAAATGGGAAAACATGCACAATAAAATATCAAGGCTAACTTTGCATCACTTGTTTGGAGGCTTTTACGGCGCCCGGTCCGAATATGATCAGACACTGACCGCTCATGCCAGATAATCATCTTTAGCACATTTCTCCACTGATAGTGATTAGAATTGGCAGGTTATAGGCCACTTCTCATTCCAGATTTGAGGAACAATTGTTGCTGTTTTTTCTTAAGTTATTATGGGAGTATTTTTAAAGGCGGACTGTGTCTTATGTCTTTCAATAGGTGCTACTTCAATTATTCTGGTGCAGATGGAATATGTTTTCTAGTTCACACCAATCCAGAGCAATCATTGCTGTTAATTTCAGTGGATTTATGCTTTATGCTGTCAGGTGGACAATCCCTGTGCTGACTTGGTGTTGGGGAAGGTGGTGAAAGGTCTGCATTAATTGTCAATTAAATAAAAGCTTTGGCTGCCCCTGTCATGAAGGTTGTGACTGTCGCTACTATAGGGAAGTTGTGTCTACAACTGCTATGGGAACATTCTGTCAGGGTCATAGGAGGAGGCCCTCACTGTTACAATGGCATTTGTTGCGGATATGGAGCACTCTGGCGGCCACTGTTAGTCTAGAATCACATCATACTTGTCTATTTCCTTATTTCCTTTAAGACCTTGGTTATGCTTCTAAGTGTAAGACAGTGTTAGATAAGTAGATTCTCCTTGCCCTTCTGTATACATTGCATAGGAGACATAGTAGTCTCCACCCATCAGCTCTAACATAACTAAGAATCAGAGAGAGCACATCGAGGGTAAAGCTGCAAAAAAAATAAAAATAAATTAGAATACCAACCATGTAATGGCTGGAATGTGTTGTTTCTTATGAACACTAAATTTACTATTGATTTATAATTAATTTATGCAAAAGGTGCTTCTTGGGGTATTCCCATTTCAAGGATGCTATCTATAATGCTAGCTAATGTAAATTCAAGTCAGATAATGTGACTCTCTGTTCTCTGAGGGGGAAGCTGAGTTATCTCGCTATGTACAGCTCTGCCAGCAGGGCAATCAGGTTAGCTAATTGCAGTTTGTTGATAAAGGCTTGGGCGGTGTGTCTGTATGTAAATGCAAAGATAACATTGAGTTTACCGCAATAAAGTTGTCCGGGAGCATGTAATTTTTTTCTTTCCAAACCTGTGTAATGTAATTTACATTTACTGTGCTTCTTTAATTTGCATTTATATTAGATTTCTAGTAATTATAATAAATAATCTCTCATGCTAGGCAATGTCTACATCTATTCAGGTACTTTATAACATCCATCAAGCAGTTGAAGCTCGCCCACCAGCTTGTTGAAGAACACAGGAAGTGAGAAGAAGAGAAACTAGGCAAAGTTGCTGAAAGAGGAAGATGGAATCTGGCCATCCAAATGAACCTATTAGTCTGACCATCCCTGGAAAGTTTAACAGGACCATATTGAGAAGTACTTCCATGCACCACCCTTTACTTCCACTGCAATAGCACAAAACAAATGTATCCTTAAGTCAGTATGCATAAGATTGGTATGAGTAGTATGTGGGCAGATCATAGATTCTAAGGGTGTATTACCTTTGCTGCCTTCACATTGTTCCTTATCTATGTATACTGTATATTTATTCCTTCTGTAATGCAAAAACAAAAAAACTTACCTCACTTCCTCGCTCTCCTTCTTTGTAGCAAACCTCATACTTCACAATACTGTCCTGACGAGGTGGGCTCCATGTCAGACTAATACTGGTTTCTGACTTGGCTTCAGCTCTGAAATTCATAGGCTGGCCAGGTACTGTTGCGATTTAATTTTATTATACAAAACAAAGTAAACATTATATAGTTAATATCTTTGACCTTACAGTGCTATAACATAGCTATTATTACAGTGTACCTGAACTTTCAAACAACTTTTAATTTTCTAGCAGCCTTTGTGATATTAATAAATGTATTATAATTAAATAAAGAATACTGGCTCCTTTCCATTAACTCCTGTACTGGCCCTTTGATAATGAGCCTGAAAGGGAGTCACTTCAAACAAACAGTTATATGTCCAGCACTATAAGGCAAAAAACAGTGGTTTTTATTTCATATGGAAGATGAGATTCTCTGTGTTATTCCCCCAAACATCACTAACTACAATCACAGTTGGGATTGGGAGCAGCCACATAAATATGCCAATCCCAACTGTGTTTTCAATTGGCGCTATCTTGTATGAACTGCAATTTTGGTGTCATACAAAAGCTGAAAATTTTATCTTTATGAATCATTGTTCTAGGTTTTATAATGCACATCATAAATCTGTTCAGTTCTGCATTGAAATCCACTTTCTTCCCCTTCTATATTCTGTTTGTCTATTGGTAGCTGAATTCAGTACAGGCTTCTCACTCTGTATAAGTCACTGTGTTCATATATAATGCAGGGAAGCTGAAGTTGGAGGCAGGTCACTTCAAACAGATATATCTATTTTAAAATGGAGAACTGGTTTTCTGATGTCAAATGAAAAGAAGAGATTCTCAGCTTTCATATGACACCAATATTGTAGTTCTACCTGTATTATTTCTACAGATTTCACCAGTTAAAACACAGTGGGGATTGGAGAGAGACAGCTGCATACAAATATGTCAATCCCAACTGTATTTTCAACTGGTATTATGTTTGAAAATTATACAGGTCGAACTGAGCTTTTGGTGCCATGCAAAATTTTAGTATCTCATCCTGCATAATACACTATGATTGTAGTTTTTAACTGGATTATGTTAGTGATATCTGTAGATATCATTGTGTTTTCAACTGGTAATATCTCTTGTGGTAAAATTAGCAAAACTGTGATCTTGCTGTTATATGAAACAAATCACTGTTCTACATTATGAAATGCTCAAGACATTCACAGATTTACAGATCTAAGAGAGCAATATATAAACAGGGAAATAATACCGAAGGGGTATAAAGTGCATTTCTGGCCGTCATATGAAATACTGTCACTGTTCTACATTATAAAAAGCTCAAGATATCTGTTTGAAGTGATTTCACGCAAAGGGATTGAAATTGGTTAAAAAGGATATGCAAGATCTATTAACGTCACAAATGTTGTTAGAATGACAAAAGTTGTTGGATTGAGTAAACTGATGATAACAGACGGAAATGCATACCATAATTTTATGTGTGTGTGTGTGTGTGTTTGTGTGTGTGTGTAGCAATAGCTTACCTCCTTGCTGTGTTTTTACTTGAATTGGATCAGACAGTGGACCATCTCCCACTGAAGTAAAAGCCAAAACTCTGACAGTGTAGGTTTCATGTTCTAGTAGGTTTGCTATAGTAGTCAAAAGGTTGTCATCCACATTATATTTTAGCCAGTTGCTGACTGGTTGTTCAGGCTCCATAGTGTAGTAAACACGATAACCTCTTATTTGACCATTGGGTTCCACTGGTTCATCCCACTGAATTATCATAGTAGTAGAGGTAAGCATTCGAGCTTGCACATTGCGTGGTGCACTAGCAGGTGCCTGCTCCCCTGTACGTGTTACAACAGGTTCACTGGGTGGTCCTTGGCCAATGGAATTTACTGCTGACACCCAAATCTCATATTCCGAGTTAGGACTTAAGCCTCCAATGCTGTATCTTGTAGTTGTGATATCCTCTTTGATTTGATATGGTCCATCCTGTGTTTTAGACTTGTACTCTATTACATAGTAAGAAACAGGATCAGGATTTCCTGAGTCCCATGTGATTGTTATGCTTGTAGCAGTGGTTTCTGTAACTACGGGAGCTCCAGGTGCCTTTGGAAGTGCTAATATGTTAAAAAGAAGACAAGAAATAATCAAAACATTAGATACATAAAAAGAAAGTTTTGCTATGGGAAAAAATGATATACTCTACTCTCAAACAAAACATGGTTAATCATAAAAATACAAGAATTGTTGATGTGGCAGTAAAGGAAGGAATACTAATATAAAGTTCAAAATCTGCAAATTGTTTACTGTCTGAAAATAGTCTTTATATTCCAAATAAAAAATAACCCCAAATTAAACATCTCTAGTACAATTTCTTATTCTTCTGCTGTAGTTATTGGTGAATATCTTGTATTGAAAGATAATTCTCCCATGTTTGGTTTCAAAATTTGAATGAACAATAAATTGTCTAGATTTTATCTTTAAAAAAGGGCTCATGTACATGATCATTTCAGTTTTGGACCCAAATATGGTTTCCATTTTGTACATCCATTTTGCATCCATTTCCATTCTGTCTGCCCGTTTTTAATGGATGGGTTGCGATTGTTTTGTATCTATTTCCAATCTGTCTGCCCATTTTTAATGGCTGGGTTGCAATTGTTTTGCATCCATTTTTCACTGATCTATTTTTTTAGAAATTAAAAAATTTGTCTCTTGGCAACAGATCAGTGAAAAACAAATCACACTTTATTTTTATTTTTTTTTGTCATTGATCCATACACTTCATTTGGTTGTTCAGGTCAGTGAAAATGGACGTGAAAAGGACATTGTAAAACAAGAATGTATACACTAATCATTAAAAAATAAATATAATAATAATAATAATAATAATAATAATAATAATAACTGATGTGCTCATGAGCCTGTAGTAAAGCATTAATTACAGAGCCAGCCAAATGATGTCTGTTAAAATAATGGAAGGCACTTGGATGACAAAAATAATGGAGTACATTGGCAACACGGTGGCTCAGTGGCTAGCACTTCAGCCATGCAGTACTGGAGTCCTGGGTTCGAATCCCGCCAGGAACAACATCTGCAAGGACTTTGTATGTTCTCCCTGTGTTTGCATGGATTTCCTCCCATTTTACAAAGACATACTTAAATAAATGAAAAAAAAAAAGTACACTGTGATCCTTATATGGTGCTCACAATCTACGTTTAAAAAATAAATAAATAATGGAGTACATGGACCTTTATAGTTCACAACCTTCTCATGACTGTGCTGCTGGATGAAGAAACTAAAAGAAAATGGGAATTATTCTCCACACACAGTTCAAGAATGGATATAATCCAGTCCCTGATACATTGTAGACATCTGCAGAATGCATTAAACCAAAAAGTGTGATGCTTTGTGAGAGGAGGAAGGCCCGTCAAGGCCCTGCAGACTATAATTTAAGCAAAAACTGGCTTAAATTTATATCAGCTCATAAACAGGAAATTGTACTATATTTATTAAGAATTGATCTTACTCCAACAGGCTTCTGACTAGGACAGGCAATAAAATGCTCCAATATATGCATCTTTATGGCAATACTTACATTTCACTGTGATTTGGGCTACAGACTCTATAACCCCAAGGCTTGACATGGCAACGCAGGTATAATTAGCAGACTCCTTCACATTGGTAAGTTCCAGAACATTACGCCCCACAGGCATGTCATCTTCTGGGGTTAGATCTTCAGCACCCATCATCCACTTCACATAGGGCATGGGTGAACCAACCGCAACACAAGTTATATTTACATTACCTCCAGGCATAATTTCATGGCTCAAAGGAACAATGGAGAAGCGTGGAGCAACACGACGAACTGTAGGTAAATTAACAAGGATACAGAAGGAAACTGACTTTAAAAGGAACTATGTATTTTAGAAATAAAAAAATGGTTAAAAAGACTTTAAAATAAAAACTTACTTCACAAACAAAAAGTGATAATATAGAAACATTAAGCCATAATTCATAGCAAAAGGGTTCCATAGATCAGGAGTACACCCATCACAGCACAGATAATACACAAAAATTTATTAGCAATTTCTCATCTTTAACAACAGATACGGGGTAAGAAAACCAAATTAAGCTTATGTGTTCCAAGGGGTTTGTTTAATAGACGTAAAAACTCTATATGAATCATATGGCCTTGATAAAATGGTTCTTAGGTGTGAAACCTTTGTTGGCTATGATGGATGCCGTTCATTTGTCAACATAGCCAAACCACTCTAATAACCAGTATCATATAGTATGCTTTAAAATGTATATCTACTGTTTTTATGCACCGCATACCAGCAGCAGAGATGAGAAACTCTAATGAAATTTTTGTGGTTTTGGGGTGTAAAAACCCTAACGAAGCCTCTTTAGAATCTGACACGGTTTCATCGATAAATGCAGCTCTCAGAAACACAAACATCATGCAAAAGAGGTATAAAATTGATAAAGAAATAAAACAAAAACAAAAACGGGAAAGAAGACAAAAAGGGAAGGGAAAGACAGAAAATGCAGAGGAATATAACATAAGGGCAACTAGCAAATGCCCGCAATAATACTGGGTGTAGAAAAAGGCATCAGGGGATTAAGGGCAGAGAACCCACTTAAAGTTGTTAATTAAAGCATATGTGACTAAATGTGTTTAACATGAACACCTTCAGCCCTGGTGGGATAGTAAACGGATTATTTGCAGTAAAACAAAGTGATGGACTTAACGCTGAGAGTAACAGTGACATGTTCTGTGCATCCCCCTTGCTGATAGGTGGATGCAGTTTTCAGACCTCACGAGATAGAACATGGATCAAGGGGTTGAGGCAGCCCCAGATTTAGTGACTCTGTTCTTGGTAATGTCTTGTGCAAAGTTTCTGAAAACATGAATGTAGGTTTATGCAAACTCATAAATTTGTTCATTTCCGATATCTTAATCTAAGAATCCAAAAGACAGCTCTGCTAACCAGTGAAAAGAAAAAAAAAAGTCCTTTATAAACTATTTCCATAGACAACTGTGTGTGTATACATATAGATATATGTAGAAATATATGTATGTATACACAGACATACCCAAACAAATGTTGATTTTGGTTGCTTCCTTAGCTTTTTGATGCCAATAAAAGTGAGAAAGGTGCGATAGGAAAATTCTACACAAATGTGTAAGCATATGATATTATGGAACATACAGTCCATGTAATTTAATTCCTAGATATTGAATTCTGACACATCAGAATCTGTTCCAAAGAACAGAGTCACAGAGGCTCCACCAAATCCTCAGGCACACCTAACATACAATGAATAAAAGTGGAGAAAACAAAGTAACATGCGGACAGAACAGAGTAGTGCAAGTCTTCTGATGGGGCCAACAAATAACTGAGTGCAGAGAGTAGAAATGGGACAGAAGCTGACTGACAAAATATAGTCAGCAAACACATTTACAGACAAACAGCAGCATGTGATGCATATACTCTGTTGTCATGAGAAAAACTAAATACAAAGAGGAGAATTAGAATAGAATCTAAAAATGTACGACTGGCTTTAATAAATATCTTATATCGGAGACTGAAGAACAGGGTTACAAAACATCTGTATGGCTATTAGATTTCATTTTTACCAGCAAGTATTTATGCTAAATAGAAAAGAAGCACTCACAGAGCACAGGATTAAATATGCATTATAATAGAAATCGTGTGGTTATTTCAGAGAACTACAGCCAAGGAAAAGGGAACACTATGGTCCTAAGAAGTCAGAGCTTCATCAGTAAGAAAACATTGATCATCTCAGTATCGGAACAAAATTCCTCCTAGCAACTTCTATTCATTGAAAATAAGGACTCTCCTGGTTACTGGAATGACTGGATACAGAGTGGATCTATGTATAGTACTGCGAACACAGGAAAACACAGTATGGTGGCGAGTACCTGAGCGAAGGAGAAGGGTGCTGGAGGATTTAATAGGTGAGCATAATTATTATTTTTTTTATTTAATAAACTTTTCCTTATTTTTACTATTTTGAATCTTGGACAACCCCATTTTATTTTCTTCTATATTGCTTATTTGTGATTGCTTGAAGTAAGTGAGGAATAGGAGTGAGGAATAAAGAGGATTAAAGTGATCTTTTAAACCAGCGAGGATTATATATGTTACTTCAACCTGGTATCTATTAGTGGGTAGGCAACATGACCATCCTCCTTGTATTTTATAAAGTATTGAGTTGAACTATCATGCATTAGTACCTACATGACTGTTAGTTGTATTGTCTGTGGGATTTTTAAGTGTATCCAATAATAAATATTTGTTTTAGTGGAGGTTCTGGTACTTTATGTAGTGATAAGGTATCCTATCAGTGACTGACAACCATTTTTGTAAGGGTCCATTCACACAGAGTTTTGAGGCGCTTATTTGGCCACAATAACTCGTGTAAAGACTACTCACTGAAAATAAGACTCCCATTGACTTCAATGAGATTTTATTACACAAGTAAAAAACTTGTCAAAAAACAAGACAAAAAATGCGTTGCTGTTTGTGGCATAACACGTTTTTTGACACTTTTTTTACACGTGGAAAAATACTCTCATTGAACTCAATGTGAGTCTTATTTTCAGTGTGTATTCTTCACATGAGTTATTGTGGCCAAATCAGCGCCACAAAACTCTGTGTGAATGGACCCTTAGACTGAGGCTCCATGTTGTGGAAACGCAGTTTTTTTGTTTTAGGTTTTGCTGCAAGCCAGAAATTGATTGGCCAGAAAAGAGGAGTATAAGAACTTCCTATTTATTTCCCATTCATTTTGTACCCATTTCCGGCTTTGTCTAAAAAACCCCCCCAAATCTACAACAAGTTTCTCTTTTTCCCACAGCGCATTTCACAGAAAGTCAGCAGGGTTTTCGTCTGCGGTCTTTGGGCTTCTATTATACCTATACAGAAAGCACCAGTGTTTCCTTAGGTATAATTGACGTGCGATTTACAAAAAGGCAACTTTTTTGAAATCGCAGCATGTGTTCTGTGGATTTTTCTGCAATATGTGGATGGGATTAGGCAAAATACCATTCACTTTAAAGGTACTGTAACACTGTCATTTTTGCTTCCGATGTGGCAAATATCCTGCATTTATGCCACGTGGGGCCCTGGCCTTAGAGTGATTTCAGAGACAACTAGCAATTACCGACATTACCATCCACTAGACTACTAAGCTTATATGTAAGTTAAATAGGTGGGAGAAAGAAATCCACAGAAGCTTTCTGGTTATAAGCAATCATCAATATTACTAGCTGCTATAGTGTGCAAGCCATAAGAATATTGCTGCTAATTTAGCCTAGTAAATGAGGTTACTGAAAGCTAATGGATAGGCTAGACCCAAGAATAAACTCAGGCTGCGGTCCTACTAGCATTTGGTGACCACTCCAAGACTCTGTCCCTCATACCGCTGCAAAGAGAAAAGTCCTGCAAGCATTATAGTCTATGAGTTTCTGTGGGTAACCCCTTGTTAAAGAGGACCTTTCATCACTTAGGGCACATGTGGTTTTATATACCGCTAGAAAGCAGACAGTGCGCTGAATTCAGCGCACTGTCGGCTTTCACGATCTGTGCCCCAGATGAAGAGCTATAGGTGCCAGTACCGTAGCTCTTCACCGTCAGAAGGGCATTTCTGACAGTCAGTCAGGAATGCCCTTCCTCACAGCAGCGCCTATAGCTCTGTACTGTGAGATCAGGGAGGAACGCACCCTCCCGATAGTGCTCGTGCAATGCTCTCACAGTACAGCGCGATAGGTGCTGCTGTGAAGAAGGACGTTCCTGACAGACTGTCAGAAACGCCCTTCTGACGGTGAAGAGCTACGGTACCGGCACCTATAGCTCTTCACTTGGGGCACAGATCGTGAAAGCCGACAGTGCGCTGAATACAGTGCACTGTTGGTTCTCTAGCGGTATATAAGACCGCATGTCCCCCAGGTGGTGAAAGGTCCTCTTTAAGTGGATAGGGTTTGCATTTTTTGGGTCCCCAGGCAGACAGAGCACTAGTGTGAACCTAGAGTAAGCAATATGAAGGTTTGACTTATTTTAACACTTGGAGCTTCATATTAACAATAAAAATCTGAATCTTTCAAATGACATATATCTTGGTTTAGGAATATGTGGTATCTATAAAGTTTAAACATGCGCTATGTAAAAAATGCAATGAACAATATAGGGAAAATAGTGTAAAAACGTGGAAACGACAGTAATTGTATTAGAGAAGTTTTTTTTTCCTTCTGAGGCATTTATAATATATTCATTTGAAATGCCCGCATTGACTCAGTTTTCATACACGAATGTCAGTCTCCAATATTTTAGCCATGGAAAACAGTTAAGAGCAATCACGTAATTTAGTTCACTGTTTCCATATCTCTCATAAACACTAATGGAGGCTTGCCATAATGGAAACTGTGTTGATGTCAGAAACAACTAATAGCAATTACTAGAACTAGAGTTACAAAACATCACGCTGTACAGACTCAACTTCTGAAACACATTCCGGCAAAGTGAACATCTTTCTTCCTGACTGTTTGATTACACATTGCATAAGGTAATGAGCTACAGGCCTTAAGTGTATACAGTACATTACATATATATGCATTGACATACATTACTAGCAAATCATATTTAATATTCTTCAGAAAAAAATAAAGTGAATAAAAGTGCCACATTGATATTGGATTTATGTATTTTTAAAAAACACAGTGAAGTAGTTCACTTATTTTACAGCTGTTAACAAGATGGTTTCCTGCGTGCAGCTCGGGTGCACCATGTACAGACACCCTAATACAGCTACTTTGCATATTTTATAGCTGTCATTTATAAATTCCTTATTTCCACATCTAAATTTTAAGGGTATGTTAACACAAAATGGATATTAAGATTTTGTTTCTGAGTTTGTGGACAGAAAAAGCCCAACATATTACAGTAGCACCGTTCAGGTTAAATTTGGGGCATTAAACCTCCCCAAGGTCCTCATGGCTCAGTGGTTTAGTGTCTGAAAAAGCTATGTTATAATGCTGTCCAAGCCCGCATTAAGAAAAACAAACTTGGGATAGTTGCTGGGACTTCCTGGTTTCTGGCCTACCCTGACCTACCCCTCCCCCAATTTTCAATTTTTTTTTCCTTTCTCTTCCTTTACCCCTTTCTTTCATTTTTCTTCGTCATATTGTGGTCATTGTGCCTTGGTTGTACTGTTGTTTGAGATGTTTGTTTTTGGCCCTTGTTGTTTGGGGCTTGCTTTGTGCTTCTTTGTTATAAATAAAGAATTTATTTAAAAAAAAAATTATACTTACCCATAGATGAGTCTAATGAGTCTCACTGGACTCATCCATAGTGCTTCCAATGCCTGTGCATATATTCAGTCAAGATGAGGAAGTACACCTCGGCTTCCCTGCACATGTGCCCGCGGTCCAGCTTATGCAAACTGAAGCCATGGTGTACTCTTCTGTCTTTACTTTACCTGTGGGTGGTTAAAGTGGTGAAGGATCACAAATCGACCTCACAGGATCCCTTTCAACACACTGTGTAAAAAAAATCTAAATTAAATCTCAATTCAATGAATGCACTGCAGTGAAAAAATGTAGCATAAGTTGACATGATGCAGATTTCAAATCCCCATCACATGTCAATATCCGGTTTAGATTTTTTTTACATAATGTGTTTAAATCGCATCCACTCTACTGCTATTATAATACATAAATCTGCAACAAAATCTCAAATTTTTTTTTCATTGATTCACTGTGGACTTTGCTGTAGGTTTACAGGTAAATCTTTTTGCAAAAATCCGCTACAGAAAAAAGATACATGGCAAAGTACTCTAAGGATATATTTACATGTGGCAGATTTCTTGCAGTGTTTTCTGTGGCTGAAAATAATTTCCATTTATCGGAGTAGGTTTGTTCTGGTAGTAACAGCATGGTTTTCTGCATGCCCTATTCATATGAATGAGACAGTTGCAGACATTTCTGGAATAAATCTGTCATGTATGAATACACCCTTAAGGCTAAGGCCCCACGTAGAGTGAAAAGCCAAAAAGCTCTGTAGCAAAAACCGTGGTAGAACTGCATTGTGGTTTTACCCAAAGCGCTTTTAACAGAAAGTCCGCAGAGTTTCCTCTGAGTAGTTTCTGCTTCCATTATACCTATACACTGGCAGTTTCCATAGATATAATTGACATGCTGCAATTTACAAAAAACATGTTTTTTTAAATCACAGCAAGTCCGCTGCGGATATTTTTCTGCAATGTGTGGATGGGATTAGCCAGTATCCCATCCCCTTTGCAGGTACTGTAAAATGCCATGGCTTTTCCGTTGCAGCAAAGTCCCAGCATTTATGCTACATGGGACCCTGGTCATAAACAAACATATGGAGTTGTCTTCTTTATGAGAGACCCCTTTAGAAAGAACCAGTTAGCTCTCCTGAAATCCAATGATGGGATGAATCCCACAAAAACGGAGGAACCAGCGCTAGTCCAGTTAAAATATCTTTATTGAAGCATAACATACTGTGCGTTTCGAGCAAAACACTGCCCTTTTTCAAGTGTATAACATTATTCTGAAATGTCTGTTTTGGTAAATCCTTCTATTTCTCATTATATCACCATTCTGGAGCAACTTTTCTTTGGCTAATTGCTCAAGAGAACCGTGAGGACCCCTTCAAGCTCTTGTCCATTAATAATAGAATATCAATCATTTATCTTTTCAGTCAATTCAGGCCATCATAGCCATGTAATTATTTTGTATTCTTTCCTTTAGGCCAGGGCCCCACTTAGCAAACATGCAGTATTTTGGCTGTGTTTTACATTAACTGCAAAGTGGATGAGATTTTGGCTAATAGCATCCACAATGAAAAAAAAAAAAAATTGCAGCGTTTTTGCAAATTGCAGCATGTCAATTATACCTACTGAAACAGGCATTTTCTGGATAATAGAAGTCGAAAATCCACAGAGGAAAATTCTGACAACTTTCTGTTAAAAACGCAAACATATTTTTTTGGCTGCAAGTCGCTACGTGGGGCCTTACCCTTAAATTTCATAAGGTAGTTGAGTACCTGTGGTGGCAATTCCACTTAGAAGTAAGCTCTGCGAGTGCTTCTTGCTATACATACAATTTGAGGATGGTTCTTATAATGAAACCACTGATTTTCAAGCCCCGATTTAGATAAAATAAAGAAATAAATGGTAAAATATAATAAATTACAATAAACAAAGAAACATAGTGGTATGAGCATTTGAAGCACTAACATAATCCAATTATTTCATTGCACTCCAACAGTCAGCAAGCGGCGGCTCCAAACAGGGTGGGAGAAGACAAATATTATAATACCATTTTGGTGAGACAGGAATCATTCCGTCTTATTCCAAAATGCAGAAGAAAGGGATGTAGGGAGGGGAGCCAAAATAATGTGCAGCCTGTACAAAATAATGGAAGCTTAGATTACACCTTATTGTTCAGTATTTTAAAATGACGGATGCGTATTAGCAATTACACATTAAAAATTTAATCAAAAAAATTAAGCTTCATAAGAATAACAGTAAAAGGGGTTAAAACTTCACAAGGTGTAATCTATTTTTTCCTCAAAAGCAAAGACATAGCAATACAAAAATAGTGTAGAACACTGATACAGGTAGCTTTTTCCTTTGTATTCGTGTTCCTGCCCTGTGCAAATTTTATACATCGACTACTAGAAATTTCATAAAAAAATGATGATTTAAAAAAAAAAAAAAAAATTGCAAAGAGATTAAAAATGTTAAAGTATTATATGAAATAACTATTATTATTTAAATGGATTTAGAATAAAAATAAAATAAAAATACCAGATCATGATATGTTACTCGGACTTGTCATTTTTTAACTTCATAAATATTTGTTCTGAAAAGGATCAAATAAAACTTTTAGAATCCACATCCATTTTGACTTTAAACCAGATACAGGGCAGGAACTTCAGAAATATATGCATTATTTACCACTGTAAACAAAAATAAATTTGCTACCCAACAACACTAAAACTCAACAAAACAAAAAAAAACACAGAGATATACACAGATAAAATAAACAAAACACATGCAAAGATAGTTGCATTCTTCTATCATGCATCAGGCTCAATGCCCAAGCACCCAATAACCATGACGACGAAAAGTGCAAAAACCCAGCAACATTACCAAAGGATGCATAGAGAGGTCTCACAATGCAATATCATCTCAATCCCCAAAGCCCATGGACAGCTGCACTGCCCGTCACTAAAATAGTTTTTATTCTTTTCTTTTTTCTTTTATTTCTTTTTTTTTTTTTAAGAATGTAAAAATGTGGGTAAAGAACGTAAACAAAAAAAAACACACCAACCTTCTCGTAGCTCTGAGGGATGTTAAGGGGTTTGATGCAGAACACAATGACATGAGGAGAAGAGAAAAAATAGGGGAGACACAGAGAGAGTAAAAAAAGACCTTCTCCAGGCTTTCAGCTGCAAAGCGACTAATCCATTAATATATATTAAAAGTATAAACAAATAATGTCCTTTTCTTTTGAGTTGAAAGTTTAGCCAACTCAAGTCAGTAACGCATCTCTTTCATCCTTTCTGTTTCTGACCACTTATATCTAACCATGCTCCTCCTACACACGTTAAGTAAATTGCTGGCAATATCTAGTTTTGTTTTTAAAATATATATATATGTATATATATAGATCTATAAATATATATATACACACACACATACTTATACACATATGTATACATACAAATTTAACTAGACAATATAACATCCACAGCAATATCTTCTAACCAACTCATTTATGAAACTATATAAGCAAATCTTCTTCATTTAGAAATACAGTCATCAATTTACAGGTCTAAGAGATACAGTTAATGAGGCCTAAGGCAGGAAAATGCCTCAAAATTAGGAGAAATCATCTTTAGACTCCAACAGGGCTCACAGGGAGAAAGTGGAAGAATCAAGTCATCAAAAAGAGATTTCCCAACAAGATGGGTTATCTGCTTGTATGATACTGATCGCTTCTCACTGTCATAGACATGCAGTAAGCCCAATTCTTGGTTCTATATTTGCATGAGACCAAAAATGCAGGCCACAAAAGTTCATGTTACATTATATTGTATTGTGGCTACAGAAAAATAGCTTAGACAAACAACAAAACCTGAAATCAAGAGTTACTCATACCTACCGAGGATCTTTGTGACAAACATTGAACGTGCATTTATGTTGAACCTAACTTATACACATATTTTCCGCTATTAAAATGTTCTATTAATGCTGTCAAAGAATAATGGGACTGTTTTATTGGACATGTACTAAAGGTTGAAGTGAACACAACAACTTGTCTACCGTTAAATCTAAAAAAAGAGAGGATTTATATTTCCTTTCTTTTTTTCCAATACTACCGAATCCTTATAAAGTATTTTTGTCTGTACCACATAATATAGCAGTCATTGTCCTATTGTTTTATATAATTTCATAAACTGACATTCAGGGAGTGACACATCGGCAGTCTTTTCTTGCTGTGTACAAATAACTACCCTATTTAGTTAGTAGAAGTAGTAGCAGATACACATTAAAGTATTATTATTAAAAAAAAAAAAAAAAAAAAAAAAGAAAGAAAAAAAGGTAAACCCATTAATGATATTAGGACCAAAGAGCAGGTAGTAAAGCTCTCAGACTGAACACATTACCAGCGTGCAGAGCTCTGCTGCTCCCTACCTCTCACGTAAAGATTAGCAGGTGAAGAATAGCGAACTCCGGCACTGTTTGTTGCTACACATTCATATTTCCCCTGATCAGTCTCCTCACTATTTTCAATTTGTAAGG
The DNA here is from genome assembly GCF_031893055.1 of Leptodactylus fuscus. Classification (NCBI taxonomy): domain Eukaryota; kingdom Metazoa; phylum Chordata; class Amphibia; order Anura; family Leptodactylidae; genus Leptodactylus; species Leptodactylus fuscus. Next base: position 199,206,889 of record NC_134265.1, read on the forward strand.
CACCTGCAAAGAAATAAAGAAATAACAAAAAAATTAAGGTCAGCTTTCAGGTAGTCTTTATTATGGTGTCCTAATTGGGAGGTGCCGATGAAGGAACCTTCTGCTAAACCCGCAGCCTGAACATAGTTATGTAGTCAGCAGCCATGGAACTGAAGAACCTATTCACAGAAAGCAATAAAGGATTTAAGTAAAAAGCTTTACAAACTACTTCCAGTTTAGGCTTAAATCTCAGATTATCAACTATTTTAGCAAATTATAATAAAGACAGCAATGTTATACTGCATAATTATTCAAAATGTACGTTTCTTACATACCAAAGCCACACTGGGGAAGATTCACCAATACCAGCATACTGTACCCTGTGTCACTGGAGGATGTGCTAAATTCATGATGAGGCCTACATCTTGACATGAATTAGGCGCATTTCTAAGAAGTCCATGTGCCTCGTCTAAAGTCTACACCAAGGGGGCAACATGGTGGCTCAGTGGTTAGCACTGCAGACTTGCAGCACTGGAGTCCTGGGTTCGAATCCTGCCAAGGACAAACCATCTGCAAGGAGTTTGTATGTTCTCCTCGTGTTTGTGTGGATTTCCTCCCATACTCCAAAGACATACTGATAGGGAATGTACATGGTGAGCCCTATATGGGGCTTACAATCTACATTTAAAAATGTATAAATAAATAAAATCTACACCAATTCATAGCTGGTGTAGATTTCTGTAATCATTTAAGCCCATGACAAATAGCCCCACCCCCGCGTACTTTGTGGAACCTGGTAAAGCTGGAGCAAAAACTCAGATTTTCAACTTTTATGCCACAAATGTGGTGCAAATTAATTTTCCTCCACTGTGTGTCTACTTAGACAGGTAGAATGAACATATATGAGATTTTTGAAGGATTGGCCTACATGTTGCGGTCTTCCTTTTCTAAAATAACCTTTTGCAGTAAGAGAGGACTTTGTGGACACATAATTTGGATTTAAGGTGCTCTATAAATACAAAGTGTAAAGATAAGGTTTTTCTGCTGCCTTTATACCTAAAAACACACTGGGGCCGATTTACTAATCCTGTCTAATATTTAAAGGGGCTCTATCATTGGGAAAAGTCATTTTTAACTAATCACATCCTTGCATAGCCTTTAGAAAGGCTATTTCACACATACCTTTTGTATGTAAATTGCCTCATTGCCTTTTGAATGAGCTGGTTTTATTGATATGCTAATTAGCCCCTCTGTGCACCCTGGAAGTCTCATTGTGCACCCTCTGCCTATTCTTTCCTATGTATGTGTACAGCACAGACTGATGATGATGATGACTTCCTGCTTCCTGTTTGTACACACAGATAGGAGAAAATAGGAGAGAGCAGTGCTGCTGGGAACTTCCTGTGCTGGCTGGAAGCTATTTAGCATATGAATAAAAACGGGCTCATTCAAAAACCACTGAGGCAATTTACATACAAAAGGTACATGTGAAATAGCCTTTCTAAAGTCTATGTAAGTATGTGCTTAGTGAAAAAAAAAAGACTTTTCCCAATGATAGAGCCCCTTTAAACAGTGAAAACTTAGATCAGGCAGTCTAAATATGCACCAAATTTATAATAGTGGCTGACACACTGATGTATTTAGTGCATTTTAGACCCTTTTGTCTCCCTACTATATTGCTTACTTTTCCTCTAAATCATAACATTTCCCACTACACCATGACTCTTGTTCAGTTAGGCACAAAAAGTGTCTACAATACGTACTAAATGTGGTGCATGGCACGTGCACCAGAATTCTGCCACATTTTCATTGAGCAAATTTGTCCCATTAGTGCGCAAAGGCAGGTTTATCTTTCAATAGTAATTGGTAGAAAGTTCACAAAAAGGTTAGTGACATGAAACAACTGGATACCATGTAGACCAAACTGTACTAAACTTATGAGGCAGAAAACTGAAAAGTGTACTCTCAGCACTATGCAGTCTGCTAACGCATTAATGCTAAACTAGGGAAAGAACATCAATATTCATCAACTCTGCAAGATGAAAATAAAAAATACTAAAATAACACAAGGAACAAGATGATCTAATAAGAAGACTAAAAGGAGTAAGGGAGGTCCAAAACTTAAAGGGAAATAGCATTTTCATGTTACAAAATGCCTTACCTCGAATTGGAGTATTTTCTGTAATGAAAGCAAAGGAAAAAAGTGACAGTGGTGAGGAATTATATTTAGTGATCAGGCACATAGCCAAAAATAAGGGCCCAGTATCCAAGAAGAAATTTTGCTAGCCATACACATAAAAAAAAAAAAAAAATCTAAACTAAGCTCCAGCCTGATTCTGTAGGTCATGATCTAGACTGTTACAGTGTGAATAGATCTTAGTCATGAAAAATAAAGCAAGCCATTTTGTGGACAGTTTTTTTTTTTATTGCTGACAAAAGCAAAAAAAAAAAAAATTAATTAAACCTCGTAGGAATTATGGAATAATGGTAACCAAGCTGAAGAAATATCAGTGACATAAGCCATAGCACTGCCACTAGCTCATGGGGAATCAAATCTACCATCTCTGTCAGATAGGACATACTTACCAAAGTAAATTTACAATATTAAATGTTAGCTCTCTGTGCTCTGTAGCTATCTCCATGTGCAAAGCTTGAAATTATATATACTATACACACAGAGGGTAAGTTCACACGTAGTTTTTTTGTCCGGAACCTGAGGCGGAGGTCGCCTTAGGTTCCGGACCAAAAGTTGCGTAGCCGCGACTGAAAGCTGGTGCACTGCACCGGGATCCAGCCGCGCACTCCGCTCCGGATTAGGCCCAATGAATGGGCCTCGTCCGGAGGAGGGAGTTTCTTCAGGCCGAATCGCAAGGCCTGAAGAATAAGCACCTCGCTGAGTGGTTCCCATTGATTTTAATGGGAGCAGTCTTTTTGGTCAGGATTTTGAGGCGGATACGGCCTCATAATCCTGTCCAAAAAACTACGTGTGAACTTACCCTTATACAGCTTGCAACAGAGAGAGCAGGAGCAAGGCGGCTTTAAATGACAGTAGTGCACAAGAGAGCAATAAAATGTATCTGCTTACTTTCAATAAACTTTGTTGCTGTAATACACCTCAAACTGCTATGACACTAATCTTTGCAATCTCCTATTAAAATGTCCAGAAACACTGACCACAAAATGGCTTGCTCTCTTTACTTAAGTAGAAAAACCCTTTAAACCTGGTGAACAGTAAATAATATGTATATTCTCTTGGCATGACTACATATATAGTACAAGTTTCTGAATTTCTTCAGGGAGTAGTCACTTTTCTTTTTTAATTCAATAAACTAACATACTAAACTATCAGTCAATTACACCAAACTCCATTCATTGATTTAGAAATATTGGTCAGGTAAAGTTACTTATCATAGAATTCTGTGTATCCTAAGGTATAAAGGCTAATAAGCACAAATGTAAACTATTCACAGAAAACGAGGCAATGCTTCTTAGGGTGTTGTCCATGCTTTTTTATTCTGATCTCTTCAAGCCACATGTGCCCTCACTGTTTTCTCACTTCACACCAGCCTACCTCCTAAATCAGGGGTAGGGAACCTTTGGCTCTCCAGCTGCTGTGAAACTACAACTCCCAGCATGCTCCATTCACTTCCATGGGAGTTCCCAGAACAGCAGAGCCAGTATGCATGCTGGGAGTTGTAGTTTTGCAACAGCTGGAGAGCCGTACGCTCCCTACCCCTGTCCTAAATAGTAAATTTTACCTTCTGACCCTCCTTTTTCCTTCTCCTCATTCAATCCCATTGTCACTAATTGGCTCCTGAGGATGCCCTATCATATTATTATATGCAGTCAAACTCAGGAGGCTCCTGGAGAAGGCACACTAACATCTGCAGCTGCTACACTTACTGTATTAAGATAAGAGTCTGCTACTGCACGGAATAAGGAAATAAATCAGTTAACAGCTTTCCTCTTCCCACTCTGTAGAGTTTTCTTTGTAAGATAGATACAGACTGAATGTAAGCAAACAGACTGAGTGAAGATATGTAGGAGGAGAATTAATAACAGCTACAATATAATATAATAATAAATATAATAATAATAATATAATATAATAATAAAGTGGAGAACAAAATTTATTTCCTTAGTACGATGCAAAGTTTCGTATATTCACATGTATTATAATTTAGTAAATAAATAAGGTTCCATTTTTTGTCTCTGGTCTTGGAATCTTTATGATATAGTACTAAGTGTGCAGTAAATGTTCAGCATTATGCAGTGCTGAATTTATTAAAGGGGATTTTCTGTGCTTTCTATAAAAATTACAATCGTGGTTTGTTTGGATATATTTTTCCACGTTGCAAGGTCAACTGAATTTTTGACTGATTTTGCTTGAAACTGAATCATAAAATATACAAATATAAAATAATGCAATGTCATAGATGCATATTTTTTTGTATTGCTATTGTATAAAATTTTCTATTTCTACCTGCACACATTTTTTCTGTCAGTTAAATGTATATAAATTACAGTATCAACTGAAGGGGATACCGCTATTTTTCAGCATTCTCACTTGGTTTCTCATCTCTTGCACCCATACAGATGTAGTCTGTCTTATTGTAGACATTTAAAACAGCTAGAATATACTGTACTACTTTGTTGCCTGCACAAAAGCAAAATGACTGCAACCTGGAGATTTTGTTTGAGAAGTACCAAATACAGTACTGTAACTGGTCCAAATAAACACAAGAGAAAATACATGTTACTAAACTCTAGTTATATTTACAGGTTTCTCTTCCCACCTTTTTGCACTGTGGGTACTAGTTAATAAAATACTGTTTTGCTTTTAAAAGGCACACTATCATGATAAAAAAAAGGATCTTCTATTCCCACAAATAGTACAGATAAGGTCTTGGGCATTAAACAAGAGCTAAGTTATTAAAGTCAAAATTGGTCCCATATAGATCGCTCCAATGGATAACCAAAGAATCTATAAATTTCATATTATATTTCTGCTAACCTTTCCTGGCCAAAAATAATAATGGCCTGCTGTGTACAGGAAGCTGAAGGGAAACTGGATTTCCCATGGAAAAAAAAAAAAAAAGACCTCCAAATCTGTTTACGCCATTTTACATTATTTTATGGTTTAATAAAATCATGATAGGTGAGTAGGTGCCCTTATACACATTTTATATCACTTGGGATACACTTGTACATGTCTGAGGTAAAACAACACAATTGTTTTTAGACATATCGGAAAAAATCAGGTAATAGATGTCTAATAGCTGTAGAATTTTATGGAAGTTAAAAGGCAACCTAACGAATCTATAAAGCTAATAATAATACTGCTCTACAATCTGTAGCCTCTACATCACATAATGCTTTAATGAATCTAGTGTAACTTCTGGCAGAACCCTCAACGTAATGGAAAAAGTTCCAGCACAAAGTATTGACTATATTCATAAAAATGCATAAAAAAGTTATCCTCATCATATAATCTACCATGAAAATAACTGTGACTGAAATCTTGAAATCCATTCTTACACTTTTAACACAATACTTTAACGGTAGTGTCCCTTTAATAATGATGCTGTTTTCTCATAGCCAAAATATAAAACCATAAAATATATGTAGCTTCCCCAATCCTGAAAATTGTAATTACTGTATTGCTCAATTTTATCAGTAATATAATGAAATAAAATAAGTAAATAAATAAGAAATGGTAAAAGTGAGAATGCTGTAGATACATTGCAAAATATATATTTTTATTAGTAACATTTACAGGATATGGGGTGAATATGAAACTACCTATTTTATGAAGAAAAAAAAACCCACTAAACATCACTGTTTTGAAGCTATTGGTAATATTCTTCTACATGTTAGCAGTATATAGTAAACTAATAGGGAAAAGCTATAGTTAATAAAGCAGGGAATTTAGGCTTAAAGGAAAATACTGCATAAGAGGATAGAGGATTTTAGAGTGAGCATATATAGTTTAAGAAACAATTGTCTTCATAAAGAAAAGAAGCAGTAGTTTGCCCATCCACAATTGGTGGAAGATCTGCCATAAAAGGAAGGGAGATTGGTGAACCAGGAAGCTTTCATAGGGGAAACAGATGTCACTTCTTTAATACACATCCCGAAACATGATAGTTCTGCCTTTTGTATCAAATATAGACAGTATGCTTTGACAATGGCAATATAAGAGGTGTATAGTATGTATATAATGTAAATGGCAATGTGTTTTTAATCCTGGTATACCTGGAGAAAATTAGAACTTTCTAACTGGGGTTTGCCCGACATGTTAAAAACACTTCACCATTCCTCCAATAACCATAACAAACCTCAAATCTTACACTAAAGATAACTGACCCAAAGTAATATCTACCACTAATCAAAAAACCCTCAAATGTGTAGTACATGTTCCAAACACGCCTCAATTAGAAAAATAGAAACTCTATTGGTAAAACTTCAAAAAATTCGGTCAGGATCCAGAGGCTTAGCTCTAAAATTGCAGATCACTTATTGCCCTCAGCTTAGCCAGGAAACACTGATGAGCTGCTCTATCACAATCCAACTTAGGACTTTGCATAAAAAAATCAAACTAACACTGCTGGTAACTATACCGCTCCTTAGTGATGAAAACTGTATTAATGTAAAACGTGTCAGTGTTGTTCATGGAAAAATCAGATACAACTTTATTAGATCTGGAAAAATGGACGCTCAGTGGACACATACTATATTTAAAACTAACATGTGATGGATGCAATTGTAGCGCCCTTCACATTTATGTGTTTGGAACAATGCAAATCATTAGGTACATATGTGGGTTACATAACGTTTATTAAAAGAGTAGGACGTGTAATATTTCTGTCCTTTTTCTCCAGCCTAATGCACCCAATACAAGTCTATGGGTCCATTTTTAACATAAGTTTTTTTGGCTAATGTATCCATTTCATGGCTGGTTAGGTTAAAAAAAAAAAAAGAAAAGAAAAAAAAGGTCAATGATGTTCATCCATTTTTTTAACAGATAGTTAAAAACTGATGACAAACAGACTTTAAAAATGAACAGATAAAAAATGGATGAAAAATTTGTGACACGCTCATAGAGAATGGATGTTATAAACAGATCATTAGCGTGATCTTAAGGTCGGCCTCACATGGACATATTTGGTTTGTGAAATATGGACCAGATGAGTTCATGGAGTCAGTGATCTATATGATTCTAGGAGTTCCTCCCTCCCCAAGGTTCTACTGGCCTGTACTGAAAACACTTTAACAGTATGGGACAGTAACCACACATGAAGGCAGGATCTCTTAGAAAGATAGATCACTATAAAGTTTGGACAGCAGGTCCTGGCTTAGTGCTAGTTTCTAGAAACATGGCTGACTATCTGGCCTATAGTTCATCCACCCATGTGAAACTGGAAAAGAAATTTTTGCAGAAAATCAGTCAGTTTGCTGAGTTTTTTTGAGCCAAAGTCAGGAGTGGATTTAACAGAAACATTTCAATCTTTCCTTTATAGTTTCCATTCCTTTACAAGCTAACCTTGAGTTTGGCCCAAAAAACCAAAGCAAAATCTAAAACAAAAAAGCTGCTTTTCTACAACGTGGGGCCTTAGTCTAAGTCTTACTTTTGCTAGCTGGATTGGCACTGATTTTGAAGCAGATATAAAAGCTGATGATTTTTTATTTATTTATTTTTTGCTTTCCATTAGATGGCTATTTCTTGAATCTACTTTTGAAAACAGCCAAAAATTTGAAAACATGAGTACTTGACATCTGAAATACACAGACAGTAAATTGGACATCCGGATTACAAAAGCAAGTTATCCACATTTTGTCAAATGAAATTATCTTTTGTATACCAAGCTTAAAGCCATTATCTCATCAGTACAGCTTCCTATATGCCCATATAGGGTATATGTCATATAGTGGGTTGGGAGCCAACCAACTAGGGACCACCCTCTGAAAGTCAGAGTACAATGCTGCTGACTTGAGCTGTCCATACTCTACATGGATAGGCTCCCTCAGCAGCCAAACCAAAGCCACCACAGTTGCTCTGAAATAATACGGGTTGTATTTGAGATGAGACAACTACTTTAAGCATTGTACAGAGAGATTCACTCATAATATGCCTGAGAATTCTGTAATAGAACAAAGCAATCTGAATGAAACAATGTCTAATGTGCTCTTCAGTGTATAGCGCTTAGAAATGGGATGCTCTCACATTTAACCCCCATTTGAGACTTACGGGTACATACCCCAATACCTCTTCACTTGACTTCTCATCAGGATGGTAGTGTACAGTACTGAGAAGTGTGTCTTCAAGGTGAAATGGCAGATGGTGTTTGTGACAGACTCTGAAAAAGTGTTATTCAGAAGATGGTACAAAAACTGGAAATGACAGGTGCAATTATTCCTTCTCATAGCGGAGGCTATCTGAAAATGTCAGAGGACATGGAGCATTGTCAGTCAAGATCTTATTCAACATGTGAAGGAGGTCCAAGAAGGGCAAAATTACATGCATATCTTGTCATATTTGTTCAAGAGCTCAAAACTTGCAATTCTCTATACAGAGGACCATATTACATGTTGTTACCTTCAGATTGTCTGATCCTAACAAGAGGTTTTACAGAATATTTGGGGACTCTGTGGAGTGAATCTCTCTGTACAGTGAAACATTGTGCCACCTTCTAATATACCAGAAACAACACTCTCAGTTCCAGTTGTACGTCTCCTTATAGCTCCATTTCTGTGCACTTGACTTAAAGCAAACATACAAAAGATCTGCAGCAAAACTGAACAGAACCTTACCTACACTGATGACAGAAGAAAGCTTATACTGAATAACAGCAATAAGTGGAAACACAAAGTATACCACAAAATGCATCAAAATACATTTTATTTACATATTATTAGACAACCCCCATAACATGTAGAAGTTATCTACCAATTTATGAGGACTATACTGAACAATAGGTATTAAATTAAATCTTCACCAGACAAGTAAGACTTCATATTCATATTGCTATGAAAAGAAGGCAATTTAATAGAGGGAGATGTAGTATCAGTCTAAGGCTAGGCCCCACATTGCAGAAATGCAGATTTTGTTTGCGGTTTCTTGAGCCAAAGTCCGGAGTGGACTAAGGAGAAGGTAGAAGTATAAGATCTTCCTGTATATTTCCCATTCCTTTTGTAGCCATTCTTGGCTTTGGCTGAAAAATCCGCAACAAAATCTGCAACAAAAAAAGCTGCATTTCCGCAACGTGGGGCCTCAGCCTGAAAGAGTTAATGCGGACATCAAGGAGTCAGTCTATTGTAATGCTATACATTTATAGGTTAAACTAAATCATTTCTCTTCTACAGAAATATCTTATTAAGTTATTATTTCTCAGAATGAAATTGTACACCAAATCAGCGGCAGGCCAAGAGGCAGGCTAATCCACATGTGGTAAACCACAGTGGAGAAATCTGCTGCAAAATATGACCTGTACCTTACTGATCTCAAGTTCATGCCAAATAAATTACAACATGGAATTCTGCTGAAATCAATTGTAGCCAAATTTCACATGTATTCCAGAATATAGATCAACATTGAAATGAAAATTCTGACATGTGAACATATCCTAAAAGCAACTCCCCCCTCATCCTCTTCAAATTTCAGTGACAGAAGCTGCTATGTAGAGACGTATACAGCCTGACAATAAAATAAGCAGAGGATGAAAGTGCTGTCCTTATGAATATGCTGGTCTTATAAGTATGAATTCCATGTATTCTTTGTAAAGGAATATTAGTCTAAGGGCACAGTATTTCAATATTCTTTGGCCTTCTGTTTTACTAATGCTAGGTTCACACTAGCATTCGTGTTTCTGTTCTTCGAAATAGGTGGAGAGAAAAGTCCTGTTTATTTGAAGCAGAATCTGGGACGGAGTGCTAGCATGAACCTAGTGTAATTCTTTGGAGCAAAAGGGTACAATAATTTGCCCTGAGGCTAGAGACATATGGGGGGCAGATATAGTAAGCAAAATGCACCACAATTCTGGTGTAATTCGTACCAAAAAACTGTCTAGCATGACCGACTAGACAGAAAAGGGCTGTGGCTTCACAGAAAAGGGGATGGTCTAAGTTGAACCTCTGTTTGCCAAAAATCAAGAACTTTTAAGCTAATAGGAGGTGTAAACTTAGACTATACAGTCTAAAACAAATGCCATATTTATCAGACAGCATCAGACACTTTGAGATATCTGGTGCAATTTAAGACTAGTCTATGTTTGCACTGTCTAGCTTTTAGACAGTATTCTTAAATATGCCCCATGGAGTTTATGTTGCTTTATATGTTGTAGATTTTGCTGAAATTTGCTGAAGTCAGTAGTGGATTTAGCAAGAAATTGTCCTTCCTTTATATTGCCCATTTCTTTTGAAGCTACTCCTGGCTTTGGCTCAAAATAAATCAGCAAAATGTACAACAAAACCAACAAAAAAAAATCAACAAAAACTCCAATTTGGGTGTGGGGTGGCTGAAGGATTGGGATATATCAATCTATAAGACTGTTTTATGGCATAGAGGCATTATACTATGGGGCACATTTGGCTCAAGGCCCTTTCTTACACCAAAGGTGTACCGCAAGCCCCGTGCTCGCTCGCCACATTGTGCGAATGTGGTTGGAGCAGATCAGGGTGGGAACACCTTGGGCCTACATATTAGTATAACTCACAAGAGAGCCTATTTATGAATCAACTGTGCCCTGTGCCTGTCGGCCCTTTATTAAGACTTGTAGAGGAAATCTGGTACTGTGTTTCTCCAGCCTGAGGCGTTTCTCTCCATAGATTTATTTGGGGGAGACAAAAAGAAACAGTAAAATAGCATATTTATTGTGTTTTTTTTCCCCCACTGCTTTTCTGCTGCAGTTTTTTTTTTTTTGCAATGCCTTTTAGCTGCATTTCGCTATGTGTGGCCTAGGTTTAAAGTGGTTTTCCTTGGGTCAAATATTAATACAATACTTTATAGTTAATGCATTATTCGTACAGTTTAGATCCTCTAATAGGAATCCTTACAACATGTACATTGGGTGTCATTAGTACTGTCAGCAATCTTAAAATTAAGCAACATTTTCAGCAAAAATGGAGTAACAGCTGCAAAAAATGCATCTAAAAATATGACCAATAAACTTGTTTTAAACTGCGACACTAAAACTTATAGAAAGTAGAGGAGTCATAATACTAAAATTCTGAAATCTCCCATCCCAAATAAGAGGAAGAAATTTCACCAATATGTGGTAAAGAGGTCTGGCCGATCCAGTAAATGGGCAATTTAAACGTTAATAGGGGAAGGAATAGATCAACACAAGTATTACGTGTTATATTGTTAGTTAGAAGGGGTTGTTTTGCTTTTGTAGTGCAGCCATTTAGGGTGTTAGTACTGTAGGCAAAGCATGCGTTGTCAAAGCTTGTTAGAATTAGTTCAGGGCATACTGGCTTTAGTTGGGTCTATGGTTTATTTACCAACTTACCAAAAGTCTCTGTTAAAAAGAGTGAAACAAAGGAAAAGAAAAAAAAGTTAACCATTTGTTACTGTGTTAAACCACAATGAGTGTAATGACAATGCCATATGGCTAATACATTATACTCTGTATTGTATGTTAACTTCAGATTTACATGACATAATAAAGCAGTCTGTTATTTACAGATGGTACATTTATTTCAACACATACATACAGTACATCTCATCTCACAAAACATTTAGTGACCAAAAATTAATAGAAGGCTAATAAATATTGATAGCAGAGTATCTTAACTGCCCGGCATTAAAAACGCAACCTAGAGCTATATCAGCAATTTCATAAAATACTTAAAACGTGACAGTTTCATGAAGCTGTCTTTGTTGCCCACAGTAACCAATGACAGCTCAGCTTTCATTTCTGAAGCGCAATAAAATAAATGAATGCTGTGCTGTGGTTGGTTGCTATGTGCAGCTTCATGAATCTCCCCTATTATATAACCATCAGAAATAAAATGTACAGACGACACAAAAATCCAGAGATAGATTCCATTAATCTGGCATGGAGTAGTTGGCAATGAAGGCTTGTAAGGAATGTGGTGAGGCTAGAAGTAGATAAGAATAGGAAGGGAGTTCAAGAATCAAAGGATATGATGAAGGAGGAATAAAAGTAACATTGTGCTAAATGTCCTACATGAGGGAATGGGCACATTGTGAAAAACAATAAGGTCACTTGGAGGCGGAAAGAATTCTACAACACAGCAAAAGAGGAACAGCAAAAAGGAACTGCAACAAGCTGTTTTAAAGGAGAACAAACCAATGACTACAACATGGTCACCTTACAAAATAGAAGCAAAGCCACTACGAATATTATCTATATTCATTGTAGGGGACTACAAGGAAACCATGGATTACCTAGGAAGGACATTATGGAGCAGGAGGACCAATTATGTTGCTTTGTAGAATCTGTATTTCTGAAGGTAGCTGAATAGCTGTGGTTGACTGTAACATGTTCTCGAGTATCACCTCATGTCATTATTATGATTATTATTATTGTTATTGATAAAAGCATGGCTCATTTTCAGGTGGCTGTGCAATGCAAGTTATGAGCAGTAACGCCCAATGCAAGTCCTGCATATGAATTGCTGACTAGGAAGAATCGTACCAAATAGAAAAAGGACACAGTTACTGTCAAGAAAATCAGCCCTGAGACCCCAGCACCTAATGTTGCAAGTATAGGAATATGTAAAATGTCCATGTCACCACTGAAGTCAAAACTTTAGCAAACATAGCAGGTGCTAGATAAAACAAGAAATACTTGATGCCAGATTAAAGGGAACATGATGTGTGTCACCAGCATAAAGTGTCAAGATAACACATCTGCATCTGTAAGTAGGCACACTCAGTACATAGACAGCAGGTGGATATTGTACAGGACACTGCCTGGCGATAACTCACACAGCTTTATCATTAAAACGGCTGGACCACTGCATAAGCAATGGAGTGGAAAATCATTATTGCTGCTTTTTTTGTGTGAAAGATTAGTCCCAGCGACAAGGTTATACAGCGTACTGAGACTCACTGCAGAGCTGAAGTAGATCACTTGATTGTTGAGTCTGGAGAAGAAAGTATCATGGCCACTTCCTGATCTGTATACATAGAATCCCTGCCTTCTCTATGGGGAGTCCAGCAGTCTCTGACAGCCATCTTCCCTCTCCTGCATCTGCATCATCTCCATGAAGCTGTAGACTCTGCAGGGATTTTCTAAAACAATGCTGCAATGCCATCCTGACAATAGTTTTATGTTGCTCAGATTGGGTTCACATGAGTGTTTGAACTATACTTGGGGTTTCCATCCCCGAATCTGCTTGAAAAATGTGGAGAGAAAAGCAAGACAATTTTGTCCGCATTTTTCGGGTAGAAGCCCAGTGGGTAACCACTTTTTAGGCTAAAGCCCCACATGGCATCGTATAGCAAAAAAGCGCTGTGGGAGAAACCGTGGCAGCAATGCATCGCAGTTCTTCCCGCAGCGCTTTAGACAGAAAATTCACAGAGGTTTCCTCTGCGGACTTTCTGTTTCAATTATACCTATAGGAAAACTGCTGGTGTTTCCATAGGTACAATTGACATGCTGTGATGACCAAAACTGCGCCGGTTTTGGAAAACACAGCAGTTTTTACCACAAAGTGGGCATGGAATTCGCTAGAATCTCATCCACTTTGCTCTGAGGTGTTTACACCACGTGTGGCCCCGGCCTTAAGCTGTTTAGTGTAAACCTAGCGTCAGTGGTTAGGAACTGGTTACTGTAATATAAAACTACATTTCTTATAGCAATATGAACCCAATATTCTTTTTTCGGAGTACAAAGTAATGAATGTTAGAGGCTTCTAGTCGAGGGGTATCACCACCTGTATGTATAATATGGCCTAGATTTATTTCTCATGGTTACAACTAAGCACTGCTTTAATGGGATTGTCCGGGATATTATTTTTTTTAAATTTAGATAGGGGGAGCTGGAAAAGAATAAAACAAAAACAAAACATACTCACCTGTCCCCATTGCCTCCCAGTGCAGTCCGGTCCAGCTGCTGCATACTTTTCTTCTGGTAGAAGGCCTAAGGAAAGGGACACGGATGTCACAATCGGCGAGGACTTCCGGCAAAAGAACACAGCCGAGCAGCAGGACCGGACCGCACTGTGAGGCACCAAAGCACCTTCTTCTAAGAAAAAGGCGTTGCTTAAAAAGCAAAAAAAATTACGTCGTAAAATTTTTGGCTCAAAGTAAGAAAATTAATAGGCAGTATAAACTTGGACAAAACAGACTAAAGAAACACCAGATTGTTCATCCATCATGAGCCACTGTAATGAACCTGGAGTATTTCAGACTGCCTATCTGCAGTTTACACCATATTAGTGAATCTGTGCCTATGTGTAAAAGCTGCCAGTGTACATAGATTTAGGGCTGGATCTACACAACAACAGCGTATGGAATACTTGCTCTCCAAAAGCACATTATACTGCACCCATTCACTCTATTGCTCTCAAAACTGAAAATTTGGTCACTATTGATAAGGATTGTAGGCAAACAAGTGAAGAAGGATCAATCATTCTGTTATAGTTACTTTGTGTTAAGTATCCAATCCTGGTTTTGCCTTGCAAATACTGAGGAAAATTTGGTATGGGAACAGTATGTCGTGGGAGGCAAGGACTCGTAGTATCATAAATAACTAACTATACTGTTAGGAGTCCTGTTCCCTTCATAAAGCTCAAGATGGTAAATCTGACTATCACGCGGACCAAATTTCAGTCATAAATTGTGCCTTTGTGAGGACTTTTTCTGCACTATTGCAATGCTGCTCTCACCACTTTTGCTTTTTAGTGAGGAAAGGGCAGTGGTCTAAATGGAGATCCCTTTCACGTTGTATTTATGACTTGTACCTTTTTTTTAAAAAGGCGCAAAATGGTCGCACATGCAGTCTAGTCCATGGGCAGTGTTAAAGAGCCTGTCAGGTTTGAAAACATTAAAAAGGGGCAATTGCGCCTTTTTTGCACCTCTTTGACCAAAAAGGGGCAAAGTACATTGGGCCTAAAAACGTGCTTCTACACTAAGAGGGCGTTCACACTACCGTCATTGTCCGACAGGTAGTGTCCGTTCAAAAATCTCGCATGGACATTAGGAGCGGACACTAGCTGTGTCCGTGACACTTTTAATTAATTTAAATGGCGATCGGGTGCGTTCTTTTGCACTCCGTGCCTGTCCTTAAGTGTCCGTTTGTAAAGATGTCCGACTTTTCAAGCGGACAGCAAAACCCGACATGTAGGTTTTTTCTGTCCGCTTGAAAAGTCGGACATCTTTACAAACGGACAGTTAAGGACAGACACGGAGTGCAAAAGAACGCACCCGATCGCCATTTAAATGAATTAAAAGTGTCACGGACACAGGTAGTGTCCGCTGCTAATGTCCGTGAAAGATTTTGAACGAACACTAGCAGCGGACACTACCTGTCGGACAATGACGGTAGTGTGAACGCTCCCTAACATGTGCACAACATTTAACAAGGATGTGCACCAACATCATGTTAATTTTATCTGCGGAAATGCTTAGATGTAGTGCTTAGAAGCATTTCCGTAGTTATAATTGACATGCTGCAAAGAACAAAAACACCACAGCCAAAACGCGGTGTTTTCTAAACGTTGTACCCCGCTCTAACAGGGGAAGAAAAAATGCAAAGAAAACGTGATATTCTTTTTTTCCACAGCGTTTTTTTAGCTGCCTTCTGCAACATGGGGTCTTAGCAGACAACAGAAGTGACTTTTCTGTAGCTTTCCTGCAGATAGCAGAAATTTGCTATGTGTGGCTTTTGTCTTACCCCTTGTTCACATCTGCGTTGGTATTCCGTTCGGGGGAGTCTGCATGGGGACCCCCCGAATGGAATACCAAACGCAATTGCAAGCACTGTGCAGTAAAATCACACGGATCCCATAGACTATAATGAGGTCCGTGTGCTTGCCACGCGCTGCCTGCACCAATCATGCGGACAGGAAAGTAGATTGTGAACTACTTTCCTGTCCACATGCTCTGTGTGGAGATCTGGTGGCTAGCACACGTCCCCATTATAGTCTATGGAGATCCATGTGCTTTTACTGCACAGTGCTTGCAATTGCGTTTGGTAGTCCATTCGGTGAGTCTCCATGCGGACCCTCCTCAACGGAATACCAACGCAGATGTGAACCAAACCTTAAGTTGACATTGGGCCCTACCTACTGGGTGCCTGTGACGCTATACAGTTTGCATATATGGCAGATCAGCCTTTACCATATTTACCAGATATCTTTATACACAAATCTTACACATTCTAGTTTTAATACCTGTATAATACATATTGTGCCACATTTTGACTTTCTTTGAGAAAAATACAAAGTACAAATTTGATAACATTTATCAGTTTTCCAAAATGGTAAGTCTTGAAAAATAAGGCACTGTAATTGGCAAGGAATACTAACATCAAATATTTTCAATCAATAATGTCACTTTTTTACATCATGACCATATTTTCTAACTAGTACTGCACCTGCACAAAAATGGTTACATTGCATATACATATGATCCACATATACTGGTTCCACCTAGGGAGAAAATATTAATTAAAAAAAACAAAACAAAAACTGATGGAAACAAAAAAAAACCAAATCTTATGTGACAGGTAAAGCTGTAAAAACTGCACAATAAGTTAATTAAATCTTATTAACAATAAAAAGCAGCTTTATGACATTGACAAATTGTACATAGTGAGTGGAGAGGGCATGGTCCCATTGCAGAAAAGCTGCTTTATTTTGCTGCGTTTTTTTCAGCAAAACCCAGGAGTATCTGCAAAAGGAAAGGTAAATATAAAGGAAGCACTTATATGTCTTACTTTTGCTCAATCCATACTTGGCTTTGGCTCAAAAAATAAATTCATCAAAATCTGAAACAAAAAGCTGCTTTTTCGTAGGGCCTTAGGGTAAGTTCTCACTGGGTTTTTTGGTCAGGATTTTGAGGCCGTATCTGTCTCTACATCCTGACCAAAAAGACGGCTCCCATTGAAATCAATGGGAGCCTGTCAGGTCTTTTTTTCCGGGAGCCGTTTGTTCCGGCTCCTGGAAAAAGAGGTGAGATTCTCATTCTTCAGGCGGATTCGCCTCGCGATTCGGCCTGAAGACACTCCCTCCTCCCAACAAGGCCCATTCATTGGGCCTACTCCGGAGCGGAGTGCGCCGATGGATGTCGCAGCTACCTGTCTAGTCACAGCTACCGCTAGTCACAGCTTTTTGGTCTGGAACCTGAGGCAGAGGCACGGCACTGCATCGGCATCCAGTTGCACACTCCGCTCCGGATTAGGCCCAATGGATGGGCCTAGTGTGGAGGAGGGTGTGTCTTCAGGCCAAATCGCGAGGCGAAACTGCCTGAAGAATAAGCATCTTGCTTTTTTCCAAGAGCCGGAAGAAACAGCTCCCGGAAAAAAAGAACTGACCAGCTCCCATTGAAATCAATGGGAGCCGTCTTTTTGGTCAGGATTTTGAGGCCGTATCCTTCTCAAAATCCTGACCAAAAAGACGGCTCCCATTGATTTCAATGGGAGCCTGTCAGGTCTTTTTTTCCGGGAGCCGTTTGTTCCGGCTCCTGGAAAAAGAGGTGAGATTCTCATTCTTCAGGCGGATTCGCCTCGCGATTCGGCCTGAAGACACTCTCTCCTCCCGACAAGGCCCATTCATTGGGCCTACTCCGGAGCGGAGTGCGCCGCTGGATGTCGCAGCTACCCGTCTAGTCACAGTTACCGCTAGTCACAGCTTTTTGGTCTGGAACCTGAGGCAGAGGCACGGCACTGCATCGGCATCCAGTTGCACACTCCGCTCCGGATTAGGCCCAATGGATGGGCCTAGTGTGGAGGAGGGTGTGTCTTCAGGCCAAATCGCGAGGCGAAACTGCCTGAAGAATAAGCATCTTGCTTTTTTCCGAGAGCCGGAAGAAACAGCTCCCGGAAAAAAAGAACTGACCAGCTCCCATTGAAATCAATGGGAGCCGTCTTTTTGGTCAGGATTTTGAGAAGGATACGGCCTCAAAATCCTGACCAAAAAACCCCATGTGAACTTATCCTAATGGGATGAAACTTCATCTTTGTGCCTTATTCAATAGTTATGTACTAAAACTTATGTTGCAACTTTATACACTATCATGTTATGTTAATTATACTAATTGCACCTTCTCTTTGTCTATGCAATTTATGACCACAAATACAATGTATAAAAACCTCACCATGCGCCATTAAAAACCAGAATCTATAACTGCACCTTGTGACTGTGTGTATTTCTCTGAACTGGCGCATACAAACAAATGTACTGATTTGGACTTCAATACGGTGATACTTAGAGCAGATTGCGCTCATATGTATGATAGAGGCAGAAAGTTTGCAGAGAAAAACTCTGCGAAATTGGAATGGAAAAAAACACAATGTATTATCAATGTGTTTATTTTTGTAGCACTTTTTTGCTGCACATCGTAACATGGGGTCTTAGCTTGACACTACAAAGCTTCAGAATTCTGTTTTGGGATAAATTTGTGAGGACTTCTAACAGTTCTGTCTTCAGCCCCTCTCCTCTCTAGAGCATCTTCTAAGGTAGTTTACGTCTAAGGTCCACAGCACTTAATAAATAACCTGTACATTGACAGTCATAGTAAATATATATAGTATCCCCTCATCTTACAATATAAATGTGTTCTGGAATGAATATTGTAATTTGCAATAATTGGAACAGTCTATGGGTCTGTGTGCTTTCACTGCACACCGTTTGCCAGGCGGTCGGTGTTCCATTTAGGGGGGGTCCCCATGCGAATTCCCCCGAACGGATTACCAACGCAGATGTGAACGAGGCCTTAGTAAATATAGCAACCACTTATTGGCACTACTTGCCTGCAAACTGATGTGCTGTTGGGATGTCTTTGATGTCAGTCTCATATAGTCTCTGTATAATATTCAATTATATATTTTGTTATGTATTTAACTTAATTAAATTAACCAATAAGAGTACAGAAGGCCATACAGACAACTATTTAATAAGTTGTATAGAAGGAAAAAAACAAGCTAGGAAGACAAACAGATAGATATTAAACAGAAAGAGATCAATAGATAAATAAATTCTAGCATTGCAAATCAATCTAACATTGTCAGCTATATTGCACTTTACTAGTACTATTTTTCCCCTTACCCGATCTTAGTTGTTTGATTCTTCCACTACTAGCTGCAGGATCTACCGGGAGAAAGTCTTTGAACCAGGTTATTTCAGGATCTGGATTTCCACTGGCTGCACACAACATAGTAGCTGTTCTTGTACGTTCTACAACCTTGAGCTGTGGACCCATGTCAATGTTTGGAAAGCCAGGGGGAAGTTGGTCCTCTGCGCAAAAATATTAAACAATGAGATAAGCAGTCCGCTGAATATGCTGCGCTAGGTTCACACCTACGCCTGTGTTTACGTTCTTCTGGTCCGCTTAGGAAAGCGAAAAATAGATACCCAAGCTGCCTAAAAGGTGGTTACCAGCAGAGACCCAAGGACCCCATAGACTATAATGGGGTCCACCGGGTTTCCACCCAAAAAATGTGGGGAGAAAATCCTGCTTGCAGGACTCTTCTCTCCACGTTTTTCATGCGGAATGGGGGACGGAATCCCTGAACGGTGAGCAAGCGTAGAAGTGAACCCAGCCTTAGTGTCAAACACATATGTATCATAAAAATAAATAAATAGTAACAGTGCAACTAATACAGTTCATATTATAACAAATGAAACAATAATAGAAAAAAATAAGACAGAAGTAGAACATACCTACCAAATGTGTTTCTGCATTTTAGCAGCAACACGGGATTTAGCAGACAATAACCTCCCACTGATGAGAGGGGGTTAACAAGAATTTGCAGGATTAACAACAAAGGTCTGTTTTCTTTTCCAGAAAGACTTTTTGCCCATTTACTGCTTTATGTATTGCAATTTAATTCTATCCTTTTTGAGACTGAGTTGAAATACAAAGTCAAATACCGCAAATATGAAAGCTGCAGTTACTGGAAAAATGACGCAGCCTTTTTATTCTCTGACTCAAGAATTCTTCAGGTTTTAAGGCTTATGATAAAAATTGGTTAGAACTGCCTATTGTAAGAAAACTGGCCAATGATGTGTTCATTATTCCAGACAGTAGATAAGTGATCACAATCTTTTCAATAAACTTTGTTTAAATCAATTATACAAATATAATAAACTTTCAAAAGGTATTATAGGAAAATGCTTTTCTTCTTATTTGGGGGGTATGGGCCCCCTGTGGAGTATATTATACTGTGTGGGGGCCCACTGTGGAGTATATTATACTCTGTGGGGGCCATTCTGAGGTTTACTTTTAAGACAAAAGATGTAAAGATGTTAATGTATTAGTTGTTTTTTTTTTCCAAAATAAAACCTAAGTATTAAGGTTAAATGACCATGTTGGCACTTTGCAATAAATTAGTTGTTTTTAGGTTGAAGTTTGGCATTGGCCTCCTAAGGGTTTGCCCTCACTGTCATATACAATCCTGCTGCTGCTTCTAAGTGTGAAAGAGAGAGTCAGCTAGCCTACACCCAGCAATAATGTGGGAACTGAAAATTACAGATAGAGCATGCAGAGGGGGAAATTGCTAAAAATGCAGAATACAAAACCTACTATGGCCAAAACTAGTGCTATTTCACATGTACACCCACAGTGCTATTGACTGTTGAAAGGTTATGTGCGTTTAACGGGAAAAAAGGGATTAGTAAATGACAGGCAGTTTAGATTGTGAGCCCTACTTGGGAGATTTGCAAAGTGCTGCAGAATATGTTGGTGCTAAGTAAATGAATACGATAAATAAATAAAAGATGGATTCCGAATAATAAAGAAAAAAGGCGGGGGTATATCTGAGCGCTTCTAGGAAAATCAGAGAGTTGGAAAATCAGTAATATTAATTATCATTTATTCCACATAAATGTCACAATGTAGAAAGGCAACGCGTTTCAACGTCTATCAGACGTCTTCTTTATTATTCTATGCTTATTACCACCGTCTTGTTCAGACCTTGGCAAAGCCTGGCCGGCGGGCCACATCCGGCCCTCTAACTGATTCAGTCCGGCCCACACAGCTTGACTAGGCAGCGTGTCTAGGGAGGCGTGTCTAGGGGGCGTGTCTTAGTGCCGGCAGGAAGATGGAGACATGTGAGTGTGTCATAAGGTATTGAGAGATGTAAGGTGAGATGCAGGGTGGAGAGTGTGTGTGTGTGTCTATATGTGTCTGTCTGTCTGTATGTGTGTCTATATGTGTCTGTCTGTCTGTGTGTCTATATGTGTCTGTATGTGTGGCTATATGTGTCTGTCTGTATGTGTGTCTGTCTGTCTGTGTGTCTATATGTGTTGAAAGGTGACATGAATGTTAAAGGGATTTGCTACAATATTATTTAATTTTCTTCGTTTTACAGTCCATCCAGGGGCGTAATTACCGCCATAGCAGCAGAGGCAGCTGCCACAGATCCTGGGACATTACG
Source organism: Leptodactylus fuscus (assembly GCF_031893055.1). NCBI lineage: Eukaryota > Metazoa > Chordata > Amphibia > Anura > Leptodactylidae > Leptodactylus > Leptodactylus fuscus. Next base: position 199,228,434 of record NC_134265.1, read on the forward strand.
GGGTCCGGCGACAGCAGCTACCGCTGCGTTTTTTTTTTTTTTTAATAGGCCGTTACTGGTTGGAGTTACTCCAGCTGGTTACAGGCCCTATTTATTTACCGATCCTGGCAGGCCCGGGATCGGTAAGTGATGCAGCGGGCCCCACAAACAGTATTATTATACTCAATCATTATACTCAGACCCCCGAGTATAATGATCAGAGGCCCAGGAGAGGTAAGAAACATAAAAAACACTGTTACTTACCTCTCCACGATCCGGACAGGCTTCAGGCCTAGTCGTGTGACGTCTGACGTCATAGAAGATGGACTACAGCGTAGGCTGACAGCGGAGACAGGGGACAGGTAAGTAACAGTGGTTTTTTTATGTTTTTATTCCCCCTGGGTCTCCGATTATTATACTCTGGGGTCTGAAAAGACCCCAGAGTATAATAATTGTTTATGGGTGTCCATAGTGGGGCATAATAGTGTGTGTAGGGGCCACTGAGGGACATAATACTGTGTGGAGGGGCCACTAAGGGGCATAATACTGTGTGCAGGGGCCACTATGGGGGATAATACTGTGTGTAGGGGCCACCGAGGGACATAATACTGTGTGTAGGGGCCACTGAGGGACATAATACTGTGTGCAGGGGTCACTGAGGGACATAATACTGTGTGCAGGGGCCACTGAAGGACATAATACCGTGTGCAGGGGCCACTGAGGGACAGAATACCGTGTGCAGGGGCCACTGAGGGACACAATACTGTGTGCCGGGGCCACTAAGGGACATAATACTGTGTGTAGGGGCCACTAAGGGACATAATACTGTGTGCAGGGGCCACTAAGAGATATAATACAGTGTGCATGGGCCACTAAGGGATATAATACTGTGTGCAGGGGCCACTAAGGGACATAATACTGTGTGGAGGGGCCACTGAGGGACATAATACTGTGTGCAGGGCCACTAAGGGACATAATACTGTGTGCAGGGGCCACTAAGGGATATAATACTGTGTGCAGGGGCCACTAAGGGATATAATACTGTGTGCAGGGGCCACTATGGGGCATAATAGAGCGTGCAGAAATGCGGAGGAGGGGGGCGGTCGGGGTCTTCGGTGTCGGGGGGGGGGCATGTCAAAAGTTCGCCACGGGGCCCCTCTATTCCTAGTTACGCCACTGAGTCCATCAATATCATATGTATTGAAGTTTCTTGATATTGTCTGCTATGGGAGTCGACCACCACCTCTTGCTGCAAACTCTCTCATCCCTTGGCAACACCCACTTGGCTCTCTCCTGTATCTTCTCATACCTCATCAACTGCACATTCATCATCTCCCACTCACAAACCACCTCTCCCTCGCACCCTCTTTCTGTAGGTGTTAATCCTGGCTCTGTCCTGGGGTCTCTGCTGTTCTCCATCTACACCCTTGGCCTTGGCCAACTCATAGAATACTACAGTTTTCAATATCATTGCTACGCCGACACTCAAGTATATCTTTCTGGACCAGACATTACAGCTCTGTTGTCCAGAATTCCAGAGTGTTTTGCAGCCATAGCCTCCTTCCTTTCTGCTTTCTGAAGTTCAACATGGAGAAAAAAAAAAATCATCATCTTCGCCACACCTCGCATGGACACCCCCCCAACCCATTTATGAAAGTTAAATGGTACCCTTGACTCTGATCTATCCTTCAAGACACAAATCCTCCACAATCCTCCAACTCAAGAACATTCATTGATCTGCTCCTTCCTCACTTCTGAAACTTCAAAAATGCTAGTCCATGCCCTTATAATCTCCCGCTTAGACTATTGTAACACCCTTCTCAAAGCTATCAACAACCTGTCCCCTCAAAAAAATCTCTGACCTAATCTCCCATTACCTGCCCACACGTAAACTCTGATTCTCTCATGACCTCTGTAAGCCGATAGCTGGTCAGGTAATGGAGGGGGTGTACATCTCACCCAGACTACTAAGGTGGATGAGATGAAAAAACTCCAGAAGGAATGTTTGTTATCAGCAGACAACTTTCGTCTGCTGAGCATTTTGGTAAATGCTCAGTATTAGGCTGGATTTTTAGGAATGGCAGGTAGGTTAGTAGTGGGACCTGTCATTCCACCCCCCTCCAGTCCACACTTTGGGGATGTTCAAGGGAGGCTTAAGAAGTCAGCTCCAGCAGCAGACTTTTGGCAGAGCTTGGCTTGAGAGCAAACAGAGAGGTCATATTTTTGGAGCTGTGTCCTGAGTGATTCTACTGGCTTTTGGATTTCTGTTATTCTAGGTGAGGTAACCTATTCTGTGTTTAATTAGAGCCTAGCCAGGCAGGTATTTATTTTTGTATTGTTTCCTTTTGTCGCTGCATACCTGTTTGAGTGAAAATAAACTCTACCTTTGTTTTGGACTAAAGAAACTGGACTTTTGTGTCTATGCCACCCCACCTACCAACCCAAGACCCTGACACCTCCTACTCTCCTCTTATCTGAACTTCACACAACAGCCTGCAAGACTTCTCCTGTCCATCCCACATATTCTGGAACTCACTACGACGACACATAAGACTGACCGTCACAATCACAAGGTTCAAGAACACCTCAAGCACTCAACTCTTCAGGAAAGCCTACAACCTTGGATAACACTACCGCCGCCACAACATCATCTGAACAACTTCTACACCCTCCTACTGTCTCTATTTCTTTTCCATCATAATTATAAGCAGGGCCCTCTATCTCACTTTTACAGTTGGTCAGTATTAAAAATGTAAAAATAAATAATAATAAACCTGCCTTAAATGGACACTGTCATTTCAAGCAACTTGTGCTCATATGATGTCTAGTGGTTGCAACTCAGGAAAACTACCTTGATGATGAACTGCAGAATGAAGATTTTTTTCTTCAAGAAGGAATGAGGCAAACATGGCGGGCAGGTCAACTCACCATCTATCAGTCACCCATGCTCATCTCATACACTGCTTCCTGAGAAGAATTGCAGACCCTCCAGAGGGCTCATGCAATCAATCCAGGCACCTGCCATCAAAGTTGGACCAGCCTGGGAACACAACACTACCCCACTGTTCAACAACTAGACCCCATTCTGATCTGGTGTTTCAGACGACTGAAGCCATACAGTGCCTTGCAAAACTTAGGACATCCATGGTCAAAATCACTGTTATTGTGAACAGTTAAGCAAGTTCAAGATGAAATGACCTTTAAAAGGCATAAAGTTGAAGATTAAACACACTTGTCTAGAATTTTAAGCAATATTAGTATATTATTATGTCTGAGTAGAATTTTAGAGTGAAAAAAGGGAAAACATTACCTTGCAAAAAGTTTGGGAACCTTTATAGATTTGTGTGCTCAGATAATTTTGACCAAGGTCTCAGACCTTTATTAGTCAGTTGAGGTTGTGGCTTGTTCACTATCATTGTTGATTTGAAAGACTCTTGGCTGGCTACAAAAAGCATTTACAAGCTGTTATACCTGCCAAAGGGCATGCTACTAGGTACTAACCATGCAGGGTGCCCAAACTTTTGCATTGGGCCATTTTAATTTTTTTTTTTAATGAAAAATATTAAAAATATTAAAAATATTTTTTTTCCCAAAAAGACATTGGGAATATGTCACCTTTAATGTTATCCCTTTTGAAGATCATCATCTTCAACTTGCTTAACTGTTCACAATAACAGTCGTTTTAACCATGGGTGTCCAAACTTTTGCATGCCACAGTATAGTAGGTCTATGGAACTGCAGGCCTACTCCAATTCACTTGAATAGAGGTATGGTATATAGCACTGGTTCTGCACACACGGTGGTGGTGGTGCTTATGAAAAACCCACCATGCACAGGTTAAATGTAATCCCCCATCCCAAAATGTTTAATAAATAATAAAAAATAAAACCATAACATATTCTGAGTATTGCTGCATCATTAAGGATCCAAGCAATACAACTGTAATGTTATTTTATACACACATTAAACATCATAAAAAAATCTAACAAAAATGTTACCAGAGTTGCTGTATTTTGTCTGTTGGCCACTGAAAAAAGCACTATGGGGAGCCTTCACACGGAGTAAACGCGTGTGTATTTTTGCAAAATACACGTGTAAAAATATGCCTGTAAAAATACACCTGTAAAAACACGCCTGTAAAATGTCATGGGAGTCTTATTTTTACACATGTATTTTTACATGTGTATTTTGCAAAAATACACACGCGTTTACTACGTGTGAAGGCTCCCTTAAAAGCAATCAAAAAGCGTTATGTTCCCAAAAATGTCAGGTCTTCCTGCAAAAACATAATCCCTAATACAATTCCTTTAACAGATGAATAATAAAAAGGGAGTCTGTGAGCCAAAAATACCTTTCTTATTCTGCATTGCATCTCCAATTTCATGAAAATCAGAGTTTTATACTTCTACAAATTACAGTAGCTGGAAAGGGCTTTAAGGGAATTGATTCTCTTACATGAGCTTTGCTCCCTGCTCTAGATAACTGCAGACAAAGAGGAAGATGACACTTAAGCAAGGGGTGGTGTGGGGGGTGTGCAAAGGCCCCCACCGAAATCTAACCATATGATGGCTTCTTTGTTATGAAATAATGAAAAACTACATATGAGACCATGGGCAAAATTAGCTAAATGCAGTAAACGTATAACCCTCATTTAAGTCTGAAAGTTAAGGCAGACTAAACGGTAGATCCACTTTGCTTCCTCCTGAAGTAACCTTTTCTTAACATCACCTTTCAGCCATCGTGAATTGACTTCATATGTCTCGCCAGTGACGAGCAAGTGAAGAAAGAGCACTGGCGCTTCATTCACGTGAAAGAGACATGGGGAACTTTTAGATCACATTCTCCTGGGAGAATCTGTAGATAGGGGATAATGGGAAAACCCCTTTAAATACGTGGTCAAGACTATCTAAAAATCCATGCAACTCATTAGATACATCCACCAGGAGTGTAAAGTGTATAATAATATACTATACTGATGAAACTATCATTAAACAACATTTTGTTGCACCGCAAGTGACAATATGGCCAGTAGTAAAAAAGACAATAAAAACTTCATTAACTTCAGATGAATGACAGACATTGGGTGACAAATTCCTTACATAAATAATTTTTAATAAGGCTTCTTGCCAGTTCTCTAAAGAATATTGGCCTTTTAATACTTTTGGAGTGAGTGGGCTAATACAAAATCTAAAAAACAATATTAATCAGTCATATGCTGTTTCTGTACCTCTTAAGACAGTAAGTTTGGCACTGACTGTAGCTTCACCATGAATGTTCTGCGCAACGCATTCATACACATTTTCATCTCGGGGTGTTCGGAGAGGCTGTATTCGTAGAACTGCACCAGCTCCTTCGTCAAACTCTATGGTCTGATATAAATAAAACAGATGAAACTTAAATTAGTATTGAAACACAGCTTAATAATATCAAGTAAAACATTCATTCAACACATTTCTTTTAGGACATGTTCACACATGGAAGATTTGTTGCAGATTGCAACACGATACCTATGTAGACATTTCAATGCTGGCCCATCCAAAAGGAGGTTGTGTCTCAGACTACCAAGCTACAGTATGTATCAACTGGAATGTTGCTTTAACTCTGGCCACAGCCTCTGTATATGGATGTACAAAAAAGCAGTTAGGACCAGGGTACATAAAAATCACATATGTGTCACGCAATGTGTTTAACATAGATGTATGTGGTTTGTGAGACTTTTTCACTTCTTAAAATTATTTGTATTTATTGAAGGTTTATTTTTGGCATTTCTCTATAATAACTCATTGTACTTTTTACTACTGGAAGACATGGGTGCTCCCCACTGTTCTTAAATGCAGACGACCATTGATCAAATGGTAACATCTCAGTAGATCACGGTCATCAGTGGTCTACATACACACATTCTATAATGCTCCAAGCCCTGTCTGCACAGGGAATCCTTGTAACATGATTAAATTCATCACATCAACCATTCACAGACAGGGCTTCTGCATCCGGGAACACAGCATTTACTATAAGAACAGTTTAACGCTAGTCTTTGTAGCTCCTGAGCCGATAGCGGGTAAGGGTTAGTTCACATCTGCGCTTGGTAATCCGTTTGGGGAGTCCACATGGAGACCCCCCAAACGGAATACGAAACGCATTGGCAAGCAGTGTGCAGTGAAAGCACATGACTTCATTGACTATAATGAGGTCCATGTGCTCTCCGTGCGGTGTCCACACGGAACATGCGGACGTAAAAGTAGATCGTTATACAAAGCATTATAAATCTGGCCTAGTGTGACTGGGAACTGATTATTTCAGGTACCTGACACATTACTGAAGTGTAAATTATTGTTTCATATATAATACTATTGTTTACATGGGGAAAATGGAGAATAAAAGACAATGTGGAATAGATTGAATATTAAAAACTATAATGTTATAAGTTGTTATGAATTATGGGTATTAAATATGTGTATGTATATTTAAATAATGTGTCAGTATTATTTTGGATGCATTTATTACATTACAGTTACCGTATATACTCGAGTATAAGCCGAATATTTCAGCCCAGTTTTTGTGCTGAAAAAGCCCCCCTCGGCTTATACTCGAGTCAACAAAAAAATAAATAAATTATTATTTTTTTTATAGGAGGGGGGTCTATGACCAGCCACAATATTAATGGATTAGAATCTCTCATAAAATAGTGCAAAAAAAATGTAAAAAAAATAAAGAAATAAAAGTTCTAAATCACTCCTTTCCCTAGAATACATACAAAGGTAGAAAATTACTGTGACACACATACACATTAGGTATCCCTGTGTGAAAGTGCCCGGTCTACTGAATATAGGGGATCTGCAGTGCTCCTGTTCCGTCGGGAAGGGGTTAATAGGAGCAGTGCGGATACCCTATATTCAGCCAGACTGAATTCCAAATGGGGGAAGAAAAAACAGTCCTCAAGCTCAGGGAAGGGGCAGACAGACAACCAAAACACCCCCTCCCTTTCCCCAGCACTCAGCAACTACTGAACCCAAAAACTCATTTTAATTTTTGAAATTTTCCAGTAGCTGCTGTATTTCCTCCCCCCCCCCGGGCTTATACTCGAGTCAATAAGTTTTCCCAGTTTGTTTATGGTAAAATTAGGGGCCTCAGCTTATATTCGGGTCGGCTTATACTCAAATATTTACGGTATTTTTTTTTTAATTATATTTTACTATTTACCGTATTTTTCGGACTATAAGACGCACTTTTCCCCCCCCAAATTTGGGGGGAAAAGAAGGGTGCGTCTTATAGTCTGAATGTGGCGCCTGGCATCCGCTGTAATAGAGAGGCGGAAGCCGGCAAGTGATAGACGCCATTACAGGTGCCGGGGCCTGCGACATCGCTGTGCTCCTCTGCCCTGCATGAAGCCAGCAGCGGGAGGAGTGATGCTGCTATTCCACTCCTCCGTCCCCCCGCCGCTGGCTTCATGCAGGGCAGGGCAGCGATGTCTCAGGCCCCGGCGTCTATCCCTCCCCGGCATCCGCCTCTCTAGTACAGCGGATGCCGGGTCAGTATCGGTGGCCTTCTCCCCCGGGGCCGGTTCCCACCGGCCCCGTACCTGTGACGTTGCAGGCTGGCTCCTGCGCGGCGATATCGCAGGAGCCGACCTGTTCGGGTGACAGCCGGGAGCCTAATGAGGCTCCCAGGCCTGTCACGGCTATATATTAGTATTGCGGCTGGGTCTATGACCAGCCGTAATACTAATAGACAGAATGTCCCATAGACGGCAATACAGTTGTATTGCCGTCTATGGGACTTGCAATCAAGTGACCGCAGGTTCAAGCCCCGGGGGGGAGGAATAAAATAGTAAAAAAAAAATAAATAAATAATAAAAATATGAAATAAATAAAAGTTCTAAATCATCTCCTGTCCCTAGAATATATATATAAAAGTAGAAAATCATATATCATAAACCACCGGGTTTTTTTTTCAATAAAAGGTGATCTAAGAAATAGATATTCCCCAAAATGGTATAACTAAAAAATACTTCTGGCCCCGCAAAAAAAAACACTCTATGCATCCCCGTACAGCTGCAGGGTCACCTGTCAATGTGGCCTTGCAGCTGTTGCAAAACTACAACTCCCATATATTAAATATTTTACCAGTTTTTGCTTCAAAATTTTTTTTCCCTATTTTCCTCCTCTAAAACCTAGGTGCGTCTTATAGTCCAAAAAATACGGTAACTTTTTTTTAATTTTCAGCCCAAAAGAATTTTAAGAATTTTAAACTTGCATCTTTATTTATTTACTAGTACTACATAAGCAATCTTCAGAACATACCTATACTTAGAAGCTTTGACTGTTGCATAGATAAGTTTTAAGGACTAAGACTAGAGGCTTATCTGATTTCTGCAGTTAGGCCGGGGTCCCCACAGGATGTAAATGCTGCGATTTGCCCGCAGCGGAGACGCTGCGGGAAAAATCGCAGCGTTTTACAGTGCAAGCAAAGGGGATGGGATTCATGCGAATCCCATGCCCACTTTGTGGAAGAAATTGCAGGGCGGACACGCTGCGATTTACAAAGCCGTTGCAGCTTTGCAAATCGCAGCATGTCAATTATATCTACGGAAACGCCGGCGGTTTTCCCGCAGATATAATGGTAAGAGAAAGTCCACAGTGGAAAACTCTGTGAATTTTCTTTTAAAAGCGCTGCAGAAAGAACCGCAATGCGACCACGCAGTGGTTCTTTCCGCAGCGCTTTAGTGCTGCGATTACGGCCCGTGGGGCCTTAGCCTTAAAGAGGACTTTTTACCACCGCCACCAACTCCACTTCTTATCATCTGTTAATAGGTGCTCCACTGTTTCGGGCACAGTTGGAATTTTTTTCTATCCACCACCGTTCTTGAGCAATAAGTTCCTAAATAATGCTATTTAGCCTCAGTACTGTATAGTGGGCAATGTCAGGAACAGGAAAGGGGACATAAGCAAACGTCCAATCAGAGGTGAACAATGTCAGTGCTCAGTATCACACTCCTTACTCTAGCCTTACACCACCCACCTGACAGTACAGAGCCTAAGTAGTATATGAGGTACCAAAACTAACAGCACTAATTGCTCAGGAAAAGTGGGGGCTAGAGTAGAAATTGCAACTGTGCTGGAATCAGTGGAGCAGAGCCGATTAAATGATGCAAAGAGCTGGTTTTGTTGGTAGTGAAAGGTCCTCTTTAAAAAAAACATTTATGGCATATCAACAGGATATGGTAAAAATGTCTGATAGCTTCAGATACAACCTCTGGAACCTTCACCAATCTCCAAAATTACACCCCTCTCCTCCTCAGTCAACCTTTGCGCCCCACTACTTACACGGCCACAGTTTTACCAAGACTGTAATTCTGTAATTCCCATAGCCGTGAATGGGAGTTTGGGAAATTGCATAGAACAGTGAGCTATGTTGTTTCCATAACTTCCATTCACTTCTAAGGGAGCCACAATATCTCTGTACAGCCAGACCATAGCTAAAAGTCTTCTCAGCAAGGTTGTGGCTGGGTAGGTAAGTAAGCTTAGTATGCGCGTGTACTGTATAAGAGAGTTGAGCAAGATACTGTCAGCTAAACTAGTGTTCTCTAAAGCGTATGGCTGTCTTTAAAATGGGACTACTAGACTGTGTAATAGACTTTAGACAATAATTTTTTTAAAAAAAAAAAAACACTGTAAATGAGCATTCCCAATGGCTGATGACAAACTCTTGTCTGCCACATAATTATACGACATGTTGGAAATATTCTGTAGTGAGTTGGCTTAAAACGAAAGTATTTGGTATGATCAGCCTCATTTGACCTATCATTTGCCAATTTTTGCAGACTGAGCAAATTCTTATTTTTTTTAATTAACTTCTTGATCAGGCGGTTAGTTGCTCAAGTTTATGGTGGAATTGTTGATAGGCTGATTTGTATCTAATTTGTATGGCTATCCTAGGAAATAATAAAGTGATGCAACCAGTGAAGAAACGTCCCATTATTATTTTTATACACTTAAAGTGAAACTTTCAGGTGTTTTTGCTGTGCTATGCGACAACAGGATACAGTAGAGGAAGAGATGCTGAGTTTCATGATATATTACATTGATTAATATGAGTCGGGGCAGGATTTCTGAGTAAATCCTGACTAATCTGACTAGCCTAAACCACTAACTCCACCCACACACAATGATTGACAGCTCACCCTGTATCCGCATGTACAGAGAAGGTTATTAACTAAGGGTGCTAATAAACTATAACATTGTAGCTGATCAGCTACATAATGTACCTATGAACACTCATTCAGTCTATCACACAGGTTGATACAGAGTACATGCAGGAGACTGGTATATACTTTAATTGTTTCATTATTAGGCAGGGCAATGTGTTGCCTAAGAACAACACCTTTCCTGTCAAATCAAATCAAATCAAATCAAATCAAAAAATGCTTTATTGGCACGTCCGAATAGGTATTTGGCATTGCCAAAGCTAGTAAAGTGGGTGGGTGGGGGAGTTGGGTTGGGTGGGTGGTGGGTGGGTGGTGGGTATGGGGGGGGGGGGGGTTCGGTTATAACAGTCCATGGAGTCTCATCTTCCTCTTCGTTGGTGACTGCTATATGGGGAGGTGGGGGTGGGTGGGGGTGGGGGTGGGTGGGGCGGGTGTATTGGGATAAATATAACAGTCCATGGAGTCTCATCTTCCTCTGGTTTGGTGACAGCTGGACACGTATTGGGCAGCGATCTCCACAGTGGCCTCTTCTTCTCCCAGTAGGATCATCAGCTCACAAGATAAACAGGCAAATGCTCACCCATTTGGTGAATGTCGGCTCTATTAGTCAGGCTTATCAGTAACTAGTGCTTGTTAGAGCGTTTGTTGCTAACAAATGGCTGCTAAATCACCCGCCTTCAGTCACTCCATGTTGGTGGGGTAAGCAGGACACTGTCTCACCTATGAATCCTGTTAAGATTTACTCTGCTTTGTTCTCAGCAATCCTACTTCAAATCATATCAACCTATATATCATGGAGTACAGCATTTCACTCTCTATCAGCTAACATCTAAAATCTGGAGATCAGTGAAAGCTCTGACCAATCATATTCCGTGTAGCTCAGCAGAGTATGTAAGGTCACCAATGGAGACACCACTGTGAGTTATACAGGGGCTTATTATACCTTGCTAAGAATTCTGGGTAAGGAATATGCAAATACAAAAAGAGAATTTTGCTCTAGATCCACCTTTTAGAAGGTAGCTCCATATAGATCAATGCCTGATTTTAGAAATCTAATAGCATAATAGTTTAATATAGCCAAGCCAGGGACCCATCCACAGACAGCTGTTTCAAAGTTTGTGCCTATTACCAATGAAAAACAGAGTCTGGCTGGCTGGGAGGAGCGGTCAAAGATGTGGGACAGAAAGGGTGACAGATGACTAGGGAATAACCATTAAGGTTCAAGTTAATTGGTCCCGCATACAAACTGGTAATAAATTACATAAAATCAATGTTCAAAAAATCAATACATTATATGATTATCAATGTTCTAAGAGACAAAGAGACAGTAAGGATTTAATGTCTAAATAATTAAAAATATTATATGCTGAAACCACATATGTTATTGAAAATCTGATATGTATGATACATGCAGTAAATCTGTACAGTTCATATACAAGATGGTAAAGGTTAGTAACACAACAGCAAAATGTGTGTATAGACTTTTTTTGGTCTTTTCTGTAATTTATTATGTTAATTCCAGCACAAGACCAATTTAACCATATTTAAATCTTAGCCTTTTGTCACTCACAAGGTGTTTTGAAACATGCCTCTGTGTGTACATTTTTTTTTATAAATTTTTTGTCCATCAACTTATGTTTTTTAACCTGTTTTATTTAATGTCACAATTATTTCTTTTAGACGTTATTCAGTGAGCATTTTTTTATTTTTATGAGAAACAGTCAAATAAAAGATCATTTATACAGACTTTATATGCACTTTTTAAAATGATCAGGATCATGGGTGAGACTACTAAACCAAACAACCATTTTTCTTAACACAATTCTGGCACGTACCACCCAGCTGACTTAGTCAAAGCAAGTAAAATTCCAGGAGACAAATTGGGTTATGTTATAAGGCAGTAGACAAAGGAGAGAGAAAAAAGAAGAGTCCACATAGACTCAAGTATTTCATGGCTAACTAAAGGGATGATCATAAACCTTAAAATTTCAAGAGAATTTAGATAGAGACCTATGCAGTTTCAAAAATGTGCATTTTGACATAACATTTTCTATTAGCCATTGTAAGGTGTCTCTGTTTTTAAATCTGTTGTGTACTGGTTAACAGAATAAATGTTTCCAATAAAACTACAGTCTGTCACAAAAAGGATGTCAGTTATTGTTGCCTGTATATAGTGGTGCAAACAAAATATTATTTTTGAAAAAGATCTGGTAAAGACATTCCCTGTTCATCCTCCATTTATTGAAAGGGCTCATTGTCTAGAAGGTACGGCTCTGGCCCAGGACCACTCACTTGATAGTATTGAACCTAATTAACATATCAAGCAACAAAATGAACTTCCTTGATTGCTCAGGAATGGTAGGGGCTAAAGTAACACATACTTAAGCATGCAAAGAATTGGAGCTGGTGAAGGTAGTGTAAGGTCCTTTTTTGACCTATGAGTATCTATGAAACACAAGGCATTAAATGGAGTGATAGTGGTTTGCTCCATTGAAAAGGGTAGCTGAGGGGTTCTTCTGATCAGCGGGGATTTCAGCAATGGGACTCTCACCAATCTAGCAATTAGATCTTATCCGGTAGATAGCTTCAATAACCCTTCAAAGCATTACATTAATATATACTCACCTCAAATCGCTGGGAGTTTACTTTCTTGCCTCTTTTATTCCAAGTGACTCTGGGCTTGGGATCACCAATGGCTTGGCACACAAAGGAAGCCACACCCCCAGAAACACCAATTTCATCAGTAGGCCTTTTAACAAACTCTGGGACACCTTAAGAGGAAAAAAAAACATTAAAAAAAATGATTTTATATGAGTCATATGTGTACTATTATATGCTTGTGAACCATAGAGATAGTGCTGATATTCACATAATTGGTTAATAAAACATACTATTGCGTATGCAGGTACAAACAAATACATATGGGGGGAATTTATAAAGTTCCACATTTCAGAAATCTAGTGTGAAATAAGCAAAAGATTTTTGAATTTTTGAGCTCATTTCTGCAAAAATTCTGTGACTTTTTGCATTTTTACACCATTCACTCCATGACAGAAAAGTACATGGGAAAGTAAGTGTGGTTAGTTTGTCTCGCTATCTGTGCTCCAGATTTATCAACTACAACGTTGAACAAAGTCCCACTAAGGGTGCATTCACACTGAGTAAACGCTAGCTTATTCTGAACGTGTTTTACGTTCAGAATAAGCTAGCGTTTACTCAGTGTGAATGCACCCTAATTGTATCAGTATCACTCTAGTGAGTGGGTGGCATAGAAAATGGAGTTACATCTTAGGACAGAAGTGTTAACCTTATAGATGAGCCAAATCGATAAAACATTATGTGACATTAGATAAATGAAATGCAAATCACATCAAAGCATACAAAAATTCTCCTCATGATAAATCCCCCCATACTTCTAAAACTTTCTCATACACTCAAACAATCAGCTAAGAAACAAATGGTAAAGGACAGAACTGAGTTACGATGTTTTTTCACTGCATGTGGCTTCTAGTTCATACATGTTATTGTACCCTAGTAGCAGAAGTGATATTTTCATATTACTTGAAACTTACTGGAAGGGTCTAATATCCAAACACTGAGTTAATACTAGGCAATGAGCCATGTAACACAGTACTATGTTTAACAGACTTTTCCATCGTAATATTCCACATTACTAAACATATTTAAAGAGGACCTTTCACCATATCCGGGCACAGGCAGTTCTATATACTGCCAGAAAGCTGACAGTGCGCTGAATTCACTTTCCCGATCTGTGCCCGGTGTGAAGAGCTTACGGCCTGGTACCGTAGCTCTTCTATGGTCAGAAGGGTGTTTCTGACCATTAGCCAGAGACATCCTTCTGCCTCGCGGCGCCAATCGCGCTGTGCTGTGGAGCGGGGAGGAACGCCCCCTCCCTCTGCTCACACAGCTTGTCCGTAGACTAGCATTATCAGGAGAGGGAGGGGGCGTTCCTCCCGGCTCCACAGCACAGCGCGATAGGCGCCGCGAGGCAGAAGGACGTCTCTGGCTAATGGTCAGAAACGCCCTTCTGACTGTAAAGCGCTACGGTACCGGGACCGATAGCGCTTTACACCGGGCACGGATCGGGAAAGCCGACAGTGCGCTGAATTCAGCGCACTGTCAGCTTTCTGGCAGTATATAACACTGCCTGTGCCCAGATATGGTGAAAGGTCCTCTTTAAAAATGGCCTGAGGCTAAGCCCACATAGCCAAATGCAGCAAAAACAACAACAAAACACTGCAGAAACATGGCAATAATGCATCATGGTTTTTTTTCCTGCAACATTTTTTTATTGAGTTTTGTATTTCTCTGCTGACTTTCTGCCCTTATTATACCTATACAGAAAAAGGTCCGCATTTCCACACCTATAATTGACATTCTGTGATTTTGAGAAAAGCTGGCATTTTTGAAAACGCAGTTTTTGGCTCCATTCCCATGGAGTAAGGCGCCACGCACGATTGTGAGCGCTCAAAACAGATCCCATTCACTTCAATGTGTGCCAGCTTACAGGCGCTACACATTGAAATCAATGGGAGGCTTTTTAACCCATTGATTTCAATATGTAGCGCGTGTGAGCCGGCACACATTGAAGTGAATGGGATCTGTTTTGAGCGCTCACACTCTGACACATGTATACGTGTCTGAATGCGCGGCGCCTTACTCCGTGGGAATGGAGCCTGACACGTATATACATGTCTGAATGCACGGCGCGTTACTCCGTGGGAACGGAGCCTTCCACTGCAGACTTTTTTCTGCAATGTGTAGATGGAGTTAGCCAGAATCCCATCCACTTTGCAGGCACTGTAAAACGCATAATACCGCTGGGTATTTGCAAAGTGGCACTTCAGCTGGAAAGCTAGAAAATGGTGTGGCCTCTCAGATAGGGATATAAATAAGTGCATGTTTTATTACTGGTCCTCACAAAATCCAGTTCTTATTAAACTATACCAATGTTATTGTTGTGTAATAAAATAATTTATGGTAATTTAATGAATGTTATGAATTTTATGAATGTTGAAATATTTGATTCTATTCTGTTTATGCCTACGGGCTCCAATTCTTGGCCCTTGGACCAGGACAATTGTTTCTCTTTTCCAATAATTGTTTGTGTGTACTGGGCATACAAGCTGCACAAATGTCAGCAACATGGCTCCCAGTGTAAGTCCTCATGCACACAACCATGTGCTATTTCAGTGTGATATTCTGGTTTATCAATCATCATTTCAACAGGCCCATGCACACTACCTTGTTTTCATGTAGTTTTGTAGGGAGAGTTTGTCCTGGCATGCTACTGATAACTGTTGTGCACTTAAGTCTCTTTATCTCTCACATCTCTGCACAATTGCAAAACTGCAACAAGATGAAAAATTCCAATAATTTTGGAAGAAATCGAAACAAAGAAATTGTGAAATCGAAGTCCAGAATATGTGGCCAACATGTGGTCATGTATCTACAGCAGATCAAACACAGCCATCTGAAACCAGTTTTAAGCCAGGGACCAGAATTGCAGAAAAATATCTGCAGCGTAAATGATACAATTTCAAAAATCTTTGCATTTTTGTAAATCACAGCATGTCAATTATTCAGTATCTACAGAAACACTTTCACTTTCTGTATAGGCATAATAGGGACAGAAAGTTTGTAGAGGAAACTGTACGGACTTTCTGTATCAAACCTTGGTTTTTGGTTTTCTAGATCTCTGCCTGCTGTCAGTTATTCTGTTACTTCTTGTGGATAAAACTCTGACAAAAGGTCATGTGATTTACAGTCCATGGTCATGTGATGGACACACAAGTGTGCAGCTCATTACCAGACAGATGTCTGATACTCTGCTGTGACTATAACAAGCCGTGCACCTGTGTTCATCACATGACCATGGTCTGAATTTTAGCCATTAGACTGAGGGTAGGCAACCTTCAGCGCTCCAACTGTTGTAAAACTACAACTCCCAGCATGGATACTTGCTCTGCTGGGAGAACATACAAACTCCTTGCAGATGTTGTTCCTGGCGGAATTTGAACCCAGGACCCCAGCGCTGCAGTGCTAACCACTGAGCCACCGTGTTGTCCCCCAGAAAGTCCTTTTTCCCCAATGTAGTTAAATGACAACTGCACAGAAAACGAACAGATGTAGCAGAGTTAACTTGAACTTCTGCAATTGGTTAAACTGCTGCAACATGATATCACAAAAGACAATTAAATCTAATGAATTGTCATTAGAAAAACATGTATCAATGATTTGTGATAGGTTTTTGTTGTCTTCTGTGGTAAGAAATCACACTGCAGCAGTTCAGCCAATTGTAGGAGTTTGGGTTAACTCTGCTATATCTGTATAAGTGAAAGACACTTGCAAAAAATAGGAAGCAAACAATGGGTCAGATTTATGAAACTGTCTTATGCCCTGTTCACATCTGCGTTCAGATTCCGTCTGGGGAAGTCCGCATGAGGACCCCCCCCGAACAGAATACCAAATGCAATTGCAAGCGATGTGCTGTAAAAGCACATGGACCCCATTGTAGTCTATGGCGTCCATTCGCTGGCCCGCTGCCCACACGAATCATGCGGACAGGAAAGTAGATTGGGAACTACTTTCCTGTCCGCAGGATCCCTGCGGAGATCTGGCGGTAAGCACACAGACCCAATTATAGTCTATGGGGTCTGTGCGTTTTTACAGCACAGCGCTTCGCACTTGCATTTGGTATTCCTTTGGGGGGGTCCCTATGCAGACTCCCCCAGATGGAATCCAAACGTAGATGTTAACAAGGGCTTAGGCTGAGGCTCGATGTTGCTGAAACGCAGCTTTTTTCATTGCACATTTTGTTAGGGTTTCTTGAGTCAAAGTCAGGAGTGTATTGAGCAGAAGGTGGAAGCATAAGAGCTTCCTATATATTTCCCATTCTGTTTGTAGCCTTTCCTAGGTTTGGCTCAAAAAACTGCAGCAAAATCTGCAACAAAAGAAGATGCGTTTCCGCAACGTGGGGCCTCAGCCTTAAAGAAAAACTCTTTATCGTCAACAGCAACCAATCAGAGCTCAGCTTTAATTTTATATTTAGCTCTTGAAAAATAAAAGCTGCTCTCAGATTGGGTGCTATGGGCAACTAAGACTTTTTCTTCCAATAAAAATGTTCTCAATATGTGTGATATAATATCTTTGTTTTGAAACATCTATCTTTGTGTTCTTTTCTTTTGAAAGCGAAAATTTGGAATATTCCGGGAGACAGTTTGGCCTCTTTCACACAACCATACATTTGATCAGCAATTCCAGTAAGGATACTTGCATTTCTATCGGCACAGACACATAACCAAATTTTTTTGCGGCCATGTATTCATGCCGTATCCAAGCACCAAGGGGAATACGAAGCATGTCCAATTTTTGTCCATGTCAGGAATCAAAGTCACAACCAATGTTATTTTCACTTACTGTATACCAATTATGGGCATTATCCATTCCCCTTACTAACCACCCACACGTTTGACCCAGATGGAATCATAAAAAGGTATCCCGCTTCTACACCTCCTTCCTACTCACCTATCACACCAGGTAACACATGAATGAAGTGCTCTCTTAGGGTCCATTCAGACGAGGGAAAGTGGCGCTTTATTTGGCGCTGATTCAGTGCTGAAAAAAAAGCCTCCCATTGACTTCAATGGGTGTTGCTAGCTTTTTTTTTCCACTAGCGGAATTTTCTGCTACCGGAAACTTCCACTAATGGAAAAAAAAGCTAGTAGAACCCATTGAAATCAATGGATGGCTTTTTTCTCAGCGCCAAATAAAGCGCCATTATCCTCCGTGTGAATGGACCCTTACACTCATACAACTATGTAAGAACCAAAAGGACAATCTTATTAAATTTAAAAAGGTACAGTGTGTTACAAAAAATATGGAATAACGCAAAGAAAAATGCATGTAAAATAATTTTAAAAAATGAATAAAAATACAGATCTGTTTAATTCTGCCAATGGAGCACTGCAGAAGGAAGACAGCAACAGACCCCACACTCTTTTGTGACTCCAAGAATCTGACCACAGGGTCTTCTGCCACACGGCTTTTTATGGGTCAATAACCCCCAACCTGTGATATCATAATATTTCTAGGATCAACATATAGGCTTTTTAATCAGACAGGTCTGTGTATGTTGGTCAGTACCCCTGGTTTGCGAATTAGAGTATTAGACCATAATTGCATTATCACTTGGACTGGTTCTTTCTCTTTATCTTATGCATTAAAACTACTGCACAAATTATACTGCGCTTTCTGGGTTGCAAGTACAAATTACAAAGACTGCACTAACCCATTGAACTCCTTAGTGACACTGAACATAACAGTTAAAACATATTTCATACAGTCAGTCCTGTGTTACCACTATCAGGTTAATTTTAGAGCAGGATCAAAGGATAGTATTGTAGATACATCAAAACAATAATGTGTATAAAATGTAACTTTTATTAATTATGATTAGAAAATAATGAACATGGAGGAGACGAAACACAAATCGTGAGTCATCAGTGTAAGGGACACAGCCTCACCCACAGTTAAAGGGGTATTCCCATGTACATAATCATATCTATATTTGTAGATAATTAAAAGTTAAACATTTTTGCAAATATAAGTTATTAAAAATTCTGCAGAGTTTTAAAGATTTTCTCTAACTTTCTTAGTGGTGACAGTCTGTTATCTTGATTGGTTGCAATGGATACGACCACCTATGCAGAAACATTCTATGGTCTGGGACTTGTCAGGAACCCAGCTATGATTTTCTTATTGTACCTGGGTTATCAGGCAGGAACACTACAAGTATCAGAAGATATCCCGGCCACAATAAAGACATCATGGCTGATTTTCTGACCTTAGAAAGTTTCTGCATTGGTGGTCGTATCCATGGCAACCAATCAAGATAACAGACTGTCACCACTAAGGAAGTTAGAGAAAATCTTTAAAATTCTGCAGAATTTTTAATTACTTATATTTGCAAAAATGTTTAACTTTTAATTATCTATTATTATTATTAATTATTATATTATTATTATTAATATTATTATTATTTATATAGCACCATTAATTCCATGGTGCTTTACATTTGGGGGTTACATACAATACACAGAATATACAGGTAGATATAATTCTAACAGTGACCGACTGGCACAGTGGGGTAGAGGGCCCTGCCCGCGAGGGCTTACAGTCTATGGGGGAAGGGGGTAGAGACAGAAGGAGAGGGGGAGACTGTACAGATGGCAGTGCAGTGATAGTGTTATTGAATAGGTGAGTCTTCATGGCCTTCTTCAGAGCCTGTGATTGTGGGGATCAGTCTTATGTGTCGTGGTAAGGAGTTCCAGAGTATGGTGGATGCACGGGAGAAATCTTGGAGACGGTTGTGTGAGGAGCGGATGAGAGAAGAGCGGAGTAGGAGGTCATTGGAGGATCTGAGGTTACGTGTGGGAAGATAGCCGGGGATTAGGTCGGAGATATATGGAGGGGACAGGTTGTGGATGGCTTTGTATGTTAGCGTTAGTAGCTTGAACTCAATTCACTGGGCTATAGGTAGCCAGTGGAGGGACTGGTAGAGGGGAGCAGCCGATGAAGATCGGGGGGTGAGGTGGATTAAGCGAGCAGTGCAGTTTAGGGTGGACTGGAGGGGGCGAGGGTGTTAGCTGGGAGTCCATGGAGAAGGGTGTTGCAGTAGTCTAAGCGGGAGATTATGAGGGCCTGGATGAGCATCTTGGTAGTTTCCTGGGTGAGGAAGGGGCGGATTCGATGGATGTTCTTGAGCTGGAGGCAGCAGGAGGTGTTGAGGGTTTGAATATGTGGCTTGAAGGATAGGTCAGAGTCCAGGGTTACCCCAAGGCATCGGGCCTGTAGGACAGGGGTAAAGGGGGTTCCGTTAACTGAGCGCCCAACAGAACATACTCCTGACGGATTGTGCCCTTTGCCTGTGCCTTTCACATGGAGATCAAATGGGATCTTCAAGGGGCATTTCAACATTAGATTATTTTTATTACTGATTTTCCATGTAACCAGAAGCTGATATATTAGTCTTAGTTACAGGCATACCTCCCAACCGTCCCGATTTCCGCGGGACAGTCACGAGGACGCAGATCTGAGTTGAACACATATGCGGTTGAAGCAAGGAGCTGACACAGGTCAGCTCCTTGCTTCGCCGCTGCCCGCCTCTCTCCCTGACACATGCGGCTGAAGCTGCTCGCGTGCTCGCTTCGCTGCTGCGTGTCTCTCTCGCTGACACATGAGGCTGAAGCAAGGATCTGACCTGTGTCAGCTCCTCGCTTCGCTGCTGCTGCCGGCTCCTGGCTTGTAGACGCGATGTACAAGCCAGGAGCCGGCGGCAGCGGCGAAGCGAGGAGCTGACACAGGTCAGCTCCTCGCTTCAGCCGCATGTGTCAGCGAGAGAGACGCGAAGCGAGCACGCGAGCAGCTTCAGCCGCATGTGTCAAGGAGGGGCAGAGGGGCAGAGAGCGGCGAGGGAGCGGAGGAGAAGGTAAGTTTAATGTGGAGGTGGAACGTGAATCTGGGGGCAGATGAAGGAGAGGACGGCATGACACTGGGGGCAGAGATGTGGGGACATGAATTTGGGGGAAGAGATGGAGAGGACATGAATCTGGGGGAAGAGATGGGGGGACATGAACCTGGGGGAAGAGATGTGCGACATGAATCTGGGGGCAGAGATGTGGGGACATGAATCTGGGGGCAGAGATGGGGGACATGAATCTGGGGGCAGAGATGGAGAGGACATGAATCTGGGGGCAGAGATGGAGGGACATGGATGTGGGGACATGAATCTGGGGGCAGAGATGGAGTGGACATGAAATTGGGGGCAGAGATGTGGGGACATGAATCTGGGGGCAGAGATGGAGGGACATGAATCTGGGGGCAGAGATGGAGTGGACATGAATCTGGGGGCAGAGATGTGGGGACATGAATCTGGGGGCAGAGATGTGGGGACATGAATCTGGGGGCAGAGATGGAGAGGACATGAATCTGGGGGCAGAGATGGAGGGACATGAATCTGGGGGCAGAGATGTGGGGACATGAATCTGGGGGCAGATATGGAGGGACATGAATCTGGGGGCAGAGATGGAGTGGACATGAAACTGGGGGCAGAGATGTGGGGACATGAATCTGGGGGCAGAGATGGAGGGACATGAATCTGGGGGCAGAGATGGAGTGGACATGAATCTGGGGGCAGAGATGGGGGACATGAATCTGGGGCAGAGATGTGGGGACATGAATCTGGGGGCAGAGATGGGGGACATGAATCTGGGGCAGAGATGTGGGGACATGAATCTAGGGGCAGAGATGTGGGGACATGAAACTGGGGGCAGAGATGTGGGGACATGAATCTGGGGGCAGAGATGGAGAGGACATGAATCTGGGGGCAGAGATGGAGGGACATGAATCTGGGGGCAGAGATGGAGTGGACATGAAACTGAGGGCAGAGATGTGGGGACATGAATCTGGGGGAAGAGATGGAGGGACATGAATCTGGGGGCAGAGATGGAGGGACATGAATCTGGGGGCAGAGATGGAGTGGACATGAAACTGAGGGCAGAGATGTGGGGACATGAATCTGGGGGCAGAGATGGAGGGACATGAATCTGGGGGCAGAGATGGAGTGGACATGAATCTGGGGGCAGAGATGTGGGGACATGATTCTGGGGGCAGAGATGTGGGGACATGAATCTGGGGGCAGAGATGGAGAGGACATGAATCTGGGGGCAGAGATGGAGGGACATGAATCTGGGGGCAGAGATGGAAGAGGGACATGAAACTGGGGGCAGATGAAGGGTGTATATGAAACTGGGGGAGAGATAGAGGGGGACATATAATTTAAGGGTGACTGTAGGAGGATTATACTGTGTGCGGGCACATGAAAAATTAACGAGTGGGCGGAGTCAATACAAAAGTGGGCGGGGCTAAATTTGCGTAGCGCGCCGCACATTTTGTCCCTCTTTCAGTTCTTCAAAAGTTGGGAGGTATGGTTACAGGGGAATATAGCCTCCTCAGGCTCAGCAGTATTTATTCTTACAATCCACAACACAAAACACAACAGCAGTTATAAATAGATAGAAGAGAGTTGTTGGTAGTGGGAATTAGTATCTATAGATCAGAGGCCATTTATGTCATAATTTCTCATGTGAATGCTTAGTCTGATTTCTTTCATATTAAAGAGTCTACCACCACTCCCAAGCATATTCCACTGTTGCCACCGATTACAGTAATAAACATCACACATATTGTTATTTATCTCGCTATTGTGGAACTGAAAAAAACAAGGCAATTGGTGCAATGGGGGCGGGCTTTCAGCTCCTTGGAGAACTGCTTCTGCCATTCAGACCCCTTACCATCCCCTACCTGCGCCAGCCTATTCAGTTAGATTTGATCCTTCTTCTTCTGTCACACCCATTCTACTTAAGCAGCAAAAACTATACTGTCAGGGCTGAAACCACCCCTAGTGTACCAAGTGTCCAATCCTACAAAAGTGATACACGTAAGAGGACATGTGACCTCTCCTAATATGTCTGTTTTAGTAAATACTTGTATTCTTTAATAAATAACAATTCTACCCAGCTTCATACTCTCTCATTGACTGGACATCACACCCAGCTGGCATCATCCAGTTGTCAATTTATTCATGAATGTCTACTAGAAATAAATGATTGAATGCCACAGTGTATGTATAAGAAAAGAAGATACAAAATTATTTAATGTGGAAAATCAAGTATTTATTAATTCAGGATTCATGTTTTGTGATTACTATACTTAAAACTTGAATTTGTAGAGAAAAATTTGACAAAATTTGTAGAAGGCATAAGGGTATGTTCATGTGATGGAAAATGAAGAAGAATTTGGGGCAGATTCCTCTTTATCCCCCATTCCCCTCAGCTTCATGTGGCACAATGCTGAAGCAGAGCTCTCTGTCCCCGATTATGCCCAGATGAATGACACTGATCAGGGGCCAATCTGGAGCTAAAGACTCTGCAGCTTAATCATCCGCTGAATCTACAGCATGACCAAGCAGGGTGATTATTTTTTCAGCATCCTGCTCTAATCTCTGCCTCTCACTGAATATAATGGCATGGAGAACAGTGGCAAATTCCACCGTGCGAATGGGCCCTAACTGTGCAAAATCCCCATCAGGCACTTCTCTGCATGTCAGCGGAACACAACTAATGTCCAGGACAATACAGGTGAATTCAGACTAAAAACATTGCCAAGCTAGGTGGAGTACAACTCTGAAGTCCCATTTTTTATGTAAACTAGCACCGCCACATAAATATTGTTTTATGTTACTAATATTGATTACTCGTTATAACAAACTTCTATGCTTGAAGAAATGATTATTGCCCTTATGGCTAAGGCCCCATGTTGAGGAAGCACAGCGTTTTTTGTTGACGCAGACGCGCTGATTTCCACATCCACCTTAAGAAAGGGCAGCTCGCTTCTTTTTTCCATGAGTGGGAACAAACCGCTAACGGAAAAAAATATCGCTAGCGGTCTACATAGACCTCTATTGTGAGGGGGCGGATTTTGACGTGTATTCCGCACCAAAATCCGCCCCTTCTTGCTCCGTGTGAACTAGCCCTTAGGCGCTACATAGCAGAAACACAGCTTTTTTTTGTTGTTGTGAGTTTTTGAGTCAAAGCCAGGAGTGGATTGAGAAGAAGGGAGAAGTATAAGAACTTCCTATATATTTCCCATTTATTTTGTAGCCATTCTTGGGCCTAATCAGCAGGGAGTCTTGATACTCCACTGCAAGATTGAGCAGAACGCTTATTTTTTCCCACGTCCTACTGCAATCTCTGCTTCCCATTGAAAACAATGGGAGGCGGATTCCAGGAGGAATCTTCTCTGGATTTGGAAGCGAAATCCACCCCTAAATCAGTGGCAAATTCCTCCGTTTTAACACATCCTAAGCCTTTCACACAGTTTTTCAGATGTCTGTGAGTTTATTTTAATAAAAAAAATCTCTTTTTATGTTGCTTGATATTAATAATATTTAATATAGGAAGAGGCAGATTGATACTGTTTACTAAACTGAGGCATGTGTTAACTGTTTATTCATTTAGATGCAAACCCTTTTCTGGAAATTACTGCTGAACAACTTTGACACTTAGCTTCAATATTTGACACAATATAATTGTTGGATGTCTAATTCCTACATGTCAGACACTTAAATGAAAAAGAAACAAAAAAAAGTGGTGGGTGCGGGCAACACAGTGGCTCAGTGCAGCCTTGCAGTCCTGAGTTCGAATCCCGCCAGGAACAACATCTGCAAGGAGTTTGTATGTTCTCCCTGTGTTTGCGTGGATTTCCTCCCATTCTACAAAAACATACTGATAGGATAAAAAAAAATGTACATTCTGATCCCTGTATGGGGCTCACAATCTACATTTAAAAAGAAAAAAAAAAAGTGGTAGGTAACTTGAATATATACAGTTATCAACATAAACCCGGGCATAACAGAAACAGTTGCAACAGGTACAGCGCTATCTGTGGAAGAAACTTTTGGGCTAAGCGTTTTTGTTGCAGATTTTGCTGCGTAATTTTGAAAGTCATGAGGGGTTACAAGAGGAATGGAAAATATAAAAGAAACACTTCGACATTTCCTTTCTAATAATTCCACTCCTGAATTTAGCTCAAAAAAGAAAAATTTATTTAAAAAAAGTGGAAATGCCAGATTGATCAGTTTTTATCTGAGGAGAAGAGTTTTGCTACTAGAAATTTTTAATAGGCTACCTTTGAATTAATGGCCAGGGTTGGTGTCAGATTTATTATATTTTGATATAAAAATGTTTTAAATAATTTTTTTCATTTATTATTGAATAGTAATAAAAAAAAATGTCTACGGATTGTCCCTGGCAACAGCACTTACACTTTATATGAACGTTCACACTACTGATATGAACACCTGTTATTGTAATCCGTCATAGGATGAGAGCAATGAACGGACACAAAGCTCCCACCATCTGCATCTGTTCCCATTCACTATAATATAATGTGAAAAACATGATGGGTTGTTTCCTCCATCTTCTTGTTTACTTTTTTAACCGAAGAAAAAGTCCTGCATGCACAGAAAAGTTATAAACATGATGGAAGAATGTTACCCTCATGTTTTTAACATAAGCCTGAATGTAGACGGATACCAGACAGAGGGGGCCCATTTGCATTAATCACTTAATGTCCATTGCTCTCATCTGTCAAAGGATTAATAACATATTAATATATTAATAACATATTAATAACATAATAATAATGTGAACCTAACCTCACATGTATAGGTAAATGCCAAAAATGATAATGCGAACTTTTGCCTGTAATATCTGTCTGATATCTCCTGTAGTGTATAAGAGACACTGTTGCAGATTCCACCGGTTTCATTATATAACCAACGGAAATTATAGTCTATAGCGTCCGCGGGTAACCACCGATTTAGTGGACTTTCTGTCGTTTGGCTCCCTCATTGGATATGAACAACAGAGAGCGTGGCACAAGTGTGAACCTAGCCTTATGCTATTTTGTAAATATAAAGAGCCTCTTGTGAAAATGATGCATTTCTTTCAAGTTTGTAACTACATATAAAGCTCTAAAGGGAAGTAATCAGTTCCCCAGAAAATTAACCTCTTAGGGGGCATTCACACGGAGTAACGCCGGGCGTGTATCACAGCCGTACACGCCGGCGTTACGGCAGACTGCCGAACACTTCCCATTCACTTCAATGGGAGCGCTCGTAACAGCAGCGTTTACGAGCGCTCCCATTGAAGTGAATGGGAAGTGTTCAGCAGTCTGCTATAATGCCGGCGTGTACGGCTGTGATACACGCCCGGCGTTACTCCGTGTGAATGCCCCCTTGTGTGAATTTTCAAGACACTAACTATATGTCTTTCAAGGATAATGTAAAAGCCTAATTTTTCAAGGATAATGTAAAAGCCTTTAGGGTTACCAATATTGGCATTAATATATCAGCACTTTAAAATACTTCAATAACGGTGCATTCACATCATGTTTTTTTCCATCTGCTTAGTGGATCTGTTCAACAGATGCCAAAAATGGATAACAAAGACTGATGCAAATTGATGGTCATCCGTTTGCATAGAAATCAACGTAATGTCTGTTTTATATTGACCTTTTTAACCACCAGTATTTAACCACCAGTAGCATCCATTAAATGGACCTGTTAAGTGGTTGTAATGCACAAACTATGGATATCTGACTTTATAGTATATTAAAAGTTCGACCATACCATATTTGTTTAGAATATTTCAATGGCTGCCTTCAGTGGTATTATTAATATAGTTTTTCACCATGTTCTACAATCAGCTTTTCAGCGTGAATATATGAAGGTATATTTACTTCTATCATTTGACTCATTCACCTCCAACATTGACTTAACATTAGTAGAGAATAAGGAGGGAATATCATGTATTATGCAGCTGCTACCTTGACGTGATTCATCTAAAGTCTGACAGACATTGGTGTTCTGTGAACGATTATTCATAATTGGACTATTTTGGCTGTTTTCCCAAGTAATACCATCTCCCTGGAATGTCTTCAATTTTTAAATGAATGATTTCTCTCTCTTTAATTTTAATCGCTGAGGAAAGAACTTGTATACTGTTTGTAGTGCATGAGAGATATTTTTTGCACTCATCTCAATGTTGTTTCAGCATTGTGACTTCACATAGTTTACACTAAGTTCACAATAGCATTTGAGTTTCAGTAAGAGACTCCTTTCCCCAATCCACTGCAGTGAGGACTTTTCTCTCCGCCATTTTCGTCCCCATATAGTATATAGGGTCCACGGGTTTTTGCATGTAACTGTTTTTTTAAATAGATATGGATTCCATTTGTCTACCCTAGCGAACCCAAAGGACAGAAACCCGATTGCTAGTCTGAAATGGTGAAATGCAATTGGCCACAGTCAATTCCACATTTGTATTATTTTAACATTTTTACATCTTCAAAACGGAAATATTGCAAAACAGCTAAAACCACATATTGTTACAAATATACAGCTGATCAATAACTACATTGGCAAACTTTTTCTGACCTGAGGTTGGTTCATATTATATGTTGCATTTTGTTTCTTCTGGTGTAGTACTTTTGATAAAATAATTCCTTTTCTATCTGTGCTATGTTTTTAAAATATCAGATATTTAGTTTTAGCTAGATTTGGATTTTTCCTCATAGTGTATAATTCATTTCTAAAAAGCTCTGGAAATGTACAAATGAAATTACTGTATGCTATTTCTGCTTATCCTTAAAGGGGTGGGATGTATTTTTTTGTTTTTTTAGTCTGCTAACGCTTGTCTCTAATTACATCCCTCCAGCACCTACTGAACTGAGTGCCACTTAGGGTCCATTCACACGGAGGAAAATGGTGAGGAATTTGGTGTGGAATTTCAGTGCTGAAAAAAGCCTCCCATTGCTAGCAGAGAAAGGAACCCATTGAAGTCAATGGGAGGCTTTTTTTTCAGCGCTGAAATTCCACACCAAATTCCTCACCATTTTCCTCCGTGTGAATGAACCCTTTAATGTGGTCCCTGTAGTGGTTCTACAGTCTGTAGAGACCATGCCAATCTTTAGTATGAGCAATATAAGGGCCACACACATATTGCACTTAAAAGCTTTCTGCAGAGAGTTCTGCCAGGGCAGCCACCTGTCACACAATACAGAACTGTAAGGAATAATGGCAGTAATATTATCATGCATAAATGCTCAGTTTAGTGAGTGCTTTGAAAATGGAGAGCCCTTGATCTCTCACTACAAAAATAAGAAGGCTGTAAAAAAAATGTCTAGCAAACCAAAAAATAAGTGAAGCTTTTGCTAAGTGTAACTGCAGATTACAAGCCTTTCAGCTGCTTCTCTCTAATGCATTTAAAGAGAACCTTTCATGTTCTCTAACATTGGAAGTGTTATATAGCTGAATATATAGCACTGAATTCAGAACACTGTCCACTTTGCCAGTATGTACCCTGGTTGCAGAAATATCAGTGCTGTTAGTTTCCGACACCAATATCACTGCACTGTCAGAGGAGCCAGCCTTCCAGCTTTGTCATTACTGGACAGTGAGGAACGTCCACCTGAGGGTACACTTACATAGCCTTGTATGCAGCAATAACGCTGAGCTGTAAATCCGGGTTAGTGCACGAACCTTTAGTTATATACCCTGTGGTTTATATACACACTGTAAGCCAATGGCCAGCAAAATAATGGAGGGGGTGTACATCTCGCCCAGACTACTTAGGTGGGCAAGATGAGAGAAAGTCCAGGTATGACTTGTTCTTAGCAGACAGCTTATGTCTGCTGAGCATTTTGTTAAGTGCTCAGTACGGGGCTGTATTTTTTAGGAATGACAGGTAGGATTGGCGGTGGGACCTGTCATTCCACACCCTCTCCAGTCCACACATTGTAGATGTTTCTGCAGCGTCAGCTGCTGTGGATTGTCCTCATCAGTGAGGTTTAAGAGATCAGTTACCGCAGCAAGACTTTGGACAGAGCTGGGCTGCAGGGCCAGCTGGAAGGGCACACTGTGAGAGCTGTGTCTGGTACCCTTCAATTTTTGCTATTGAAACTGCTGTTATAGGTGAGGTAACCTGTTGATGTGTTTAGTTAGAGCCTAGCCGGGCAGGTATTTATTTTTGTATTGTCTCCTTTTGTTGCTGCAATACCCTTTTGTTTTGGAGTGAAAATAAACTCTACTTTGTTTTTGGACTAAAGAAACTGGACTTGTGTGTCTATGCCACCCCACCTAGCAACCCCAGACCCTGACAATACACAAATGACTTTCCTTCTCTCAGATCTTTTTCACTGTAATCTCTATATGTTTGAGTTAGGCGGAGACCACACATTGCTGAAAGTCTGTGTTTTCCTTTGCACATTTTGCTGATAGGGGTGGGTTTATTAAAAGGGAGAAGTGTAAATGCTTTGTATATAGTTTCCTTTCCTTTTAAAGATACCACTGGCTTTGCATCAAAATAAAACAAAAAAAAAAAACCCCCAAACATGGCAGCAAAATTTGCTTCAAAACATATTTTTTTTGGCAGTGTGCGGCCGCGTACTGTTTTATAGTACATAAATAACTTAAAATGTACCGTCAGTTCTAAACTACTTTTCATACATGAACAGTACATGTAAACATAAGAAACCTTGTAATATACAGCCATTGTCGTATGCGTTGGCACTTCTGAAATTGTTCCAAAAAAATTGAGTATTTCTTCCAGAAAATTATTGCAATTACACATGTTTTGTTATACACGTGTTTATTCCCTTTCTGTGTATTGGAACAACACAAAAAAAAACTGAGAAAAAAGTAAAAAATTATATAAATTTCACACAAAACTCTAGAAATGGGTTAGACAAAATTACTGGCACCTTCAACTTAATTGGTCATACACCCTTTGGAAAAAAAATAACTGAAATCAATCACTTCCTATAACCATCCAGAAGCTTCTAAGGGCTAGTTGACACTGACTTTTTTCGCAGTGGATTTTGACGCAGAATCCGCCTCAAAATCCGCCTGCCAAAACGGCTCCTACTGACTTCAATGGGAGCAACTCGCTTCTTTTTTCCACTAGCTAGTAGCGGAAAAAAGAAGCAACATGACCTTTTTCTGCAGTGTGAACATACCCTTACACCTCTCAACTGGAAATTTAGAGCACTCTTCTTTTATAAACTTCTCCAGGTCTCTCAAAGTTGAAGGGTGCTTTCTCCCAACAGCAATTTTAAGATGTCTCCACAGGTGTTCAATGGGATTTAGATCTGGACTCATTGCTGGCCACTTCAGAACTCTCCAGTGTTTTGTTTCCATCCATTTCTGGGTAGTTTTTGTTTGGGGCCATTGTCCTGCGTGAAGACCCATGACCTAGGATGCAAACCCAGCTTTCTGACACTGAGCCCTACATTGAGACAAAAAATCCTCCAATCCTCTTCAGAATTCATGGTGCCTTGCACACAGTCAAAGCACCCAATGCCAAAGGCAGAAAAACAACCGCAAAACATCTTTCAACCTCCCCCATACTTAACTGTTGATAATGTGTTCTTTTCTTTGTAGGCCTCATTTCATTTTCAATTTACATTTACATTTTTGCAGTCTCCTCCACTGTATTTTGCTATACTAAAACACGCTTTGTGCTCTTAGGGGGCGTTCACACTACACTAGTAGTGTCTGTTGCTAGTATCTGTTAGAAATGTTAACAATGGACACTTACACAATTGTCATAAATCCATTAAAAATCCCATTGATTTCAATTGGATTTTATCTGTGGTCCAGTTACACCAAATCAGTCACATATCCGTTTTTTTCATTGACATAATAATGCTGAGTGCAGGACTTTTGTGCCCATTCAAAATAACAGACTTATGACGGACAGCAAGTGTCTGTTATCTTTTAACAATGGCTATGGTTAACGGACAACAACAAATGGGCATCCGTTATAATATCCGGGTTTTTTTCTGCGCATGCTCAGAAAGCAGAAACAAAAAAAAAATGAACAGTATAAAAACGGACACTAGCCGAAACTAATTTATGCTAATGTGTCTGTTTTTTTACAAAAACGGACACATTAAAGATAATAATAGCTATTAAAGAAAATTGACACATTAACATTAGTTAGTGTCTAGTGGCTATTATGACAGGCACCCGTTGTTGTTGTTGTTGTTGTTTTTTTTTAACGGACACTATTGGAACAAAAATCCAATGGTAGTGTGAACCCACCTGTAGCTGATCCATCCACAAGTAGAAACGCGCGTTTTTTTGCTCATTTTTTTACACGTGTAAAAAATGTCATTGAAGTCAATTTTACACGTGTATTCTTTACACGTGTATTATGCAGAAATGAGCGTTCATTTACTCCATATGCACGGGCCCTAGAGGCCACCAAAACTATACATTACACATTTATTTTGAAGTTTATGTTGTCAACCAGAGAAACATTTCATAAATTTTAAGTATAAACTAAACATTAGTTGACTTACTGTCAGCCTTGAGTCCGACAAGAAGTAGGAGCTGGCTTATTATGCACACCAAGATAACCATGCTGGGGTTCCGCATGATCCCTTAACTTCTCCTTGGTTCAGTGCAGCCAATATCCTGGATTCAAACTGGCAGCAGCGACTGCAAAATGACAAAAGGATATGTAATGAAATACACTTCAACTGCCATTAGTTCTCCTCATGTAAACTAACAAACACAACCAGAAACAAAAATTTGTGTTGTACATGGGTTTCATTTCAGTTTAAACAGTTTTGGGGGGTTTTATGCATGCGTACAAATTAACTAAGTATTAAAGGAATTTTCTATTAAAATTTACACACTGGAAGTCCCCTGTTTTCCAAAACACATATCCTGCTAGATCCTTTTCAATAAAATGTGCAGCCTAACAAGTTTTTCTGTCCTGTCCTGCTTATGCTATGCTAATGTGTACTGTATTTTTAACCTTAAAGGGGTATTCCCACGTCGCATACTCACCAGTCTTCACTGCTGTAAAATCTTCTATCTTCCTGGTTTCTTGCATCATTTGGTGGGCGGGGTTTAACAGACAACCTGTTTAGCTCCGCCCCAAAATTAGTGTGTAGCTCCGCCCACCCATATTGGACTATGAAGTACAGGCAGCAGCAACTCCATTCTATGCTACATACAGAAACTGCCTGTCTCTGCCATAATGAACACAATTGAATTAGCTAGCCTGATAACTGGGAGAACAGAAGAAATGAAATGAAAGTAGCTCCCATATCTGAGTGCAGGACTTAGGTCACGTGGTGCAGACACAGGAATAGCTAGAAACACAGGCTCGCTACCGTGCACTTAGCCCCTCCTCCCTCCATCCTGAAAGCAGGCAGATACATCACTTGACTTTTGAGCAGATAAGTCAGGGCTGTGTCAACAATGAATTGAATAAAGTAAGATAGTGGACAAACAAAGCAGTTTTGCTGAAGCAATGTATTTAGGAAAAGTCTTACATTCACATTAACAAGCAGTATAGATAGGATCCTTGTGATGGGACAACCCCTTTAAGGCTAAGGCCCCATGGGCCTAAAGTGCTGCGGGACGAACTGCTGCGTGAACGCATTGCGGTTCTCTCCGCAGCGCTTTTAAGAGAAAGTTCACAGAGTTTTCCTCTGCGGACTTTCTCTTAACATTATATCTACGGGAAAGCCACTGGTGTTTCCGTACATATAATTGACATATTGCGATTTGCAAAGCCGCAAAGGCTTTGCAAATCACAGCGTGTCCGTGCTGTGATCTTTTCCGCAAAGTGGGGATGGGATTCGGATGAATCCCATCCACTTTGCCTGGACTGTACAATGCTGGGATTTTTCCCGCAGAGCAAATTGTGGCGTTTACGTCCTGTGGGGCCCTGGCCTAAAGGGGTATTCCCATGTACATAATAATTTTTAAATTTGTAGATAATTAAAAGTTAAACATTCCCTCCTTGGCCGTATCACGGCGGTTAAGATGACCCTCCTCCCAAAACTCTTGTATTTCTTTGAAACTCTTCCTGTCACTGATCCCCGGTCTGAGCTTCACTCCCTCCAGAAGGCCATCTTCCATTTCATATGGGATGGAAAATGTCATCGTATTCCTCGTTTGGTTATGCTCACGGGCAAGGCAGAGGGAGGTCTTGGGGGCCCACATCTCCCTTACTACTACTGGGCCACTCATCTGCACTGCATTCCATTTTGGGCGGCTTCCCGTGCGTTTACCAGATGGGTAGAGATTGAAAAGCTGTGGTTGGCCTCGACTCACCCCAATGCCTTCCTGTGGTCCCCCTGCCCCAGTTATCCCTCTGTTAGGCCCCATTCAATTTACTAGATCCATTTGGGCTTCATGCTCTAGGCCAGTGATGGCGAACCTTTTAGAGACCGAGTGCCCAAACTGCAACCCAAAACCCACAAAATTTTCGCGGAGTGCCAACACGACAATATAGACTTAATACTATGCGGATCCACAATTGCGGACAGTTACTGACCAAAAATTACAGTCATGTGGGGCTTTACAGAGCTTTCAATAATACAAACAACGTTGTACTGAAATGTAAAGGTCTCGGCATTTGGTACTTTGAACAATTAATTTTCACTATTTACATCGCACAGGATCTGTTTTATAGTTACCGTGTAATATTCTTACATCCTGTACTAATATCACGTCTGCTATAAAACAGATACTGTGTGATATAAATAGTGAGGGGACCCCAGACAGTATTATATGCTCTGCAGTGGGCCCACCACACAATATTATATTCTCCACAGTACCACAGTAGCCCCCCAGTGTTATATGCTCCGCAGTAGGTGTCCCCCCACCACAGGATTATATGCTCCACAGTGGCATCCACACACAGTATTGTGTGCTTATAAATAGGCCCCCCCCCCCAGTATTATATGCTCTTTAGTACACCCCCCAGTATTATAAGCCACCCCAGTATTATAAGCCCCCCCAGTATTATACACTCCCCCCAGTATTATAAGCCCCCTCAGTATTATACACTCCCCCCAGTATTATACACTCCCCCCAGTATTATACACCCCACCCAGTATTATAAGCCCCCCCAGTATTATACACTCCCCCCCAGTATCATACACCCCACCAAGTATTATAAGCGCTCCCCCCAACATCATATACACAGTGAGCCACTCTCATACTCACCCCTGAAGAGCCGCCGGCATCCACCTTCTTGTCACTGGCGGCGCTGATGACGTCATCGCGCCCGCGTCGGGGCAGAGGTCAAACTCTGCAGCCAGTGTAGGCCGCGGTCGCGCGATCCGCGGCCTACCCTGACAGCTTTCAGCTGTATGTGAATTTGCACATACAACTGAAGGCAGTGATCGCTCATCAACGGGGAATCCTGTACCGGATTCCCTGTTGGTGAGCGATCCGGGCGACCGCACGCGTGCCAGCATGGAGGGCTCTGCGTGCCCTCTCTGGCACGCGTGCCATAGGTTCGCCATCACTGCTCTAGGCTGTTTCTGCTTGCCTCACCCCGCTCTTCCATGGTCTCTTTTCTTTACAACCAGCTCCTCCCGGAAGGGCTGAGGTCTCCCATGGTGTGCTGCTGAGGTGGGCTGGGTTTATGCCATGTGGCTGATCTTATTGACCCTTTTTTGTTGGCGCTCAGGCCCTTTGCTTACTTAACTGCTACTTTACATATGCCGGTTTCAGAGTTGTTTCATTATCAGCAGATCTCACACTTTTTGCTCACTATCTTTGGAGCTCTTCGGGTCTTCGCCCCTACCAGTTTTGAGAGATTGGCAGTGCTGACACCTCCACTAAAGGGTTGATTTCTGATATTTACCAGTTGCTGTCCTCTCCGGAGGGACGACCCCCCAGGTTCACAGATATATGACTCATTGGTCCTCTGACTTGGGAAGGTAGATATCCTTACCTCAGTGACAGATCATTTGGTCTCAGGCCATCAAATCTTCTACTTGTATCACCTATCGTGAGACCCTGTATAAGATCCTGTTCCACTGGTATCATACTCTGGCTCTCTCCACACCCTTAATCCCAATGTTCCCTCAGTCTGTTGGAGATGCCTCTCTGACCTGGGGACTCTCTGTGACATTTTCTGGGACTGCTGCTTGATTCATCCTTTCTGACTTGAGGTTAAGTCCCTGCTGGAGGATGTACTCCTTCATGCTCTTCCACTGGATCCGTTGGTCTACCTCCTTAATCTCCCTCCCCGCTTTCTGAGCAAAATTTCGTCCTTGTTCTTTCTGCATGTTTGCACTGCGGCTAAATCCCTCATAGCCCGTCAATGGAAGTCTACCAAGCCGCCCCCGCTCCCCTTTCTCCTGGCCCGTATTAAGGACGTTAAATGCTTGGAGTCCCTTACGGCTTCTCTGAACAATACTGTGGAGAATTTCCGAGCTGTATGGGCGCCTTGGGATTCCTATTGTTCTACTAATGATCTCTCATCTCTCCCCCCTCCTCTCACTACCCCTCTTTTTCCCCTGTGTTTTCAGTTTGTTCCTTAGTCTTCTTTCTCCCCCCTTCTCTGTTTTTGTTACCGATTTGCTGTTGTTCCGCCTTTGCGGCTTTATTGACCAGTTTTTCACTGACTGTTGTCTAATGTTTTGGCAGCTGCCTTTGTACTTATTTCTTTGTTATTTTGTTAAAAGTTTCAATAAAAATCATAGTTTAAAAAAAAAAGTTAAACATTTTTGCAAATATAAATAATTAAATATTTTGCAGAGTTTAAAAGATTTTCTCTAAATATCCTGTGGTCACAGTCTGTTGTCTTGATCGGTTGCCAATGGATACAACCATGAATGCAGGACCTTTCTAAGGTCAGAAAATCAGCCATGATCTTCTCATACATATAGTGTCCCTTCCTGATCACCGAGCTACAATAAGAAAATCATGGCTGGGTTTTTGACACGTCCCAGACCATAGAAAGTTTCTGCATTTGTAGTCGTATCCACTGGCAACCGATCTAGACAGCAGACTGTTAGGGCTCGTTCACACGTGGGGCGTGTTTTTGTCACCGAGAGAGACGCGGCGAGCCGCGTCACTCTCGGGTCAAAACCCGCCTGCCACGACCATCGCAGTCGCGGCTTTCCCCTCCGCAGCCGGCTCAAATGAATGAGCCAACATCGGAGGGTGCTGCCACTAGGCGGAAACTGCGGCTCAGCGCACCGTGGCTTCTGCTTGAAGAAAGGGCAGCTCGCTTCTTTTTTTCCCACTATCGGCAGCTGCCGAAAGCGGAAAAAAGAAAGCTAGTGGTCTCCATAGACCACCATTGAAAGGGGCGGATTATGAGGTGGATTCCGCTGTCAAAATCTGCCCCTTTAGCCCCGTGTGAACTAGCCCTTACTACTAAGATGGTTAGAGGAAATCTTTAAAACGCTGCAGAATTTTTAATTACTTATATTTGCAAAACTGTTTAACTTTTAATTATGTACAAATATATGATTATGTTGATGGGAATACCCCTTTAAAGTCTTTGGAAACTGGATCTACTATTAGGCATAAGGCTGCATCATGTTGAAGCAATATCCTTTTTTTTTTGCAGTAAAAAATGTATGCCTCTCTACAACAAAAACAAGTTGGAGAAACCTAGACTTAAAGTGGGTATTCCCAACTGGAGAACAGAGATTGCCTGACCTCTGTTTCACAAGGTCATCATGTCCTGCTGAACCCCACCCTTGTCTTCCTTGTAAAGAAGATGTTTAAGTGGCAATCACAATACTGCTGCTGTCCACCCCAGGGTGTCTGTTGTAAAACCTGGAAAAACTGGACAGGGGATGGCTTGCCGGCAGTCAGATTTAAAACCTGGAAACCATTTTTTTTTTGTACAGACACAACGTCTTGCAACGTCTTGCGTCTTGTTAGCAACCATAACCGAGGCTAACAAGAATTAATTGTCAGGGCAAGGTAGGGGGCCCTGTTCAAAGCTTGCACCAATATATTTGTTTTAGTAAATACTTATATTTTCTATAAAATAGCACAGCATTTTTCCTTAGAACCTTGCATTGTGCGTTTTTTTTTTCTTTTACGTCTCTTAGAAACCTCTGAAAAAACTGGCAATTGGGGTTGACCAGTTGGGGTGTGTTCCTGCACTCATCTTCTAATAATAATAATAATACCTTTTACAAGACAATATTATAAATGTGAAAGTTTGTATGTTTGTTCCCCAATCACGCAAAAATGGCCAAACGGATGGCACACAGATAAATTGTAACCTCGATTAAAATATACACTACTTTTTATCCCGGTAAATGACTGTTATGAAATTTTGTTCACATACTATATTAAACAGCTCTTAACAGCAGCCTTATCTCAGCCAGGGCTGTTATCACTCTGTATAAACACACTTAACTCTGATCTGCTCCAGTGCTGACAAACATGGGCAAACATCTTTAATCCAAATTTGCAGTTTGCCAATTTTAAACATGCCTGGAAAAAGAAAATCTAATTTGTCACAAACAACGAGAGCTATGAAGGAAGCCAGAAGTCACAGAGTTCTCCTCAAGCACAGCTGAGGGGGATCATCAATGCCAACAAAACGCTCATTATATGGAGTCCCAGTGAGGTGCTGAGATGACAGAACAATCCCAGGCACAGTGCAAGAAACAAGTTCAGCGGCAGGCCAGCTTGAGAGCTGCCGAAACGCTGGAGCATGTGCATCATCAATGCCAACAACACGCTCATTCAATGGCGTCCTAGCGAGCTGCTGAGATGCCAGTACAATCACGGCCACAGCGCGAGGAATGAGTTCAGCGGCAGGCAAGCTTGACAGCTGCTGAAACGCTGGAGCAGGAGGATCAACACCAACAGCACGTTCATTATATAATGTTCCAGCGAGGTGCTGAGACGCCAGAACAATCCCAGGCACAGTGCAAGAAACAAGTTCAGCTGCAGGCCAGCTTGAGAGCTGCCGAAATGCTGGAGCATGCGGATCATCAACGCCAACAACAATTGTCCTGTACAATACAAGGTCTCATACAACTATACTAATGAACCAATAAAAAAAAAAAAAAGTTATGACTGCTGTAACACAAAGGGGGAGATAATTTTATTGGTTTGAAATATTAAAATTAGGAATTTAATTAAGGGGTAAAAATGAACTTAAAGAGGACCTTTCACTGTCTTTACTCCACTGATTTCGTCGAGGTTGGAATTTTTTCTCTAGCCCCTACCATCCCGGAGCAACAAGTGCAGTTAGTTTTGTTGCCTGATGAGCTGTTATAAGTTGTGTAATGTCAAAAGTGCTGTGTCAGGCAGGGGGGCATGATTCAGGGCTCTAATCAGAGGAAGCCAGTGTCAGAGCTCAGAATCTCATTTTTTGCCTGTTCCTCCCTGATACCAAACCTCCTGAAAGTACAGAGTCTAAATCACATATGAGGCATCAAAGTTAATAGCACTGATTGCTCGGGAATGGTGGGGACTAGTGAAAAAGTTACAACCATCCCAGATTCAGTGGAGCAACACCTATTAATTGATATTTGGACTTATTGGAGGTGTGAAAGGTCCTCCTTAAGGCACCTGAATTACATTTCCAATATATTTACTTGATATATGAATCAACAATTTTTAAAAAAATTACCGTACATTTTCAAAAGTGCTTTTATAATTTTAATGTGACTGCTAAGGATTCAAAAAGTTAGTGACTGAATACCTATAAAAGTAAATATGTAACAAGCTATGTATCTAATTAATGATACAATATTAATATTTGTCTAATTGTTGTATAATATTAATTAATCATTTTACTTTAAAGGTGGACTCTTGAGTAAATCACATTTTTCTGACTCAGCCTTGGCAAAATCCCCCATGTGAATTTACCCTTACAAATTTAAACTGAAAACACGTCTGCCCTTCCTTTTAAAAGTACTGGTACACATTACATATGATAACAACAGGATACCAAATCTAGTTATTTCTTTATAATTCCCATTTTATAAACTGATGTAACACAAAGTGAATGTGCCCTACTTTGTTTGATCTCTAGGACTGTCACTAAACTTCACAATGAAAGAACCACAGCATTGATTTAGCGCTGTGTCCCTTTCACTATTATTCCCTGAAGACTGTCACTCCTCACTGGCTTTAAATGCTGCAGTGCATGGAAAACTGTAAATGATACAGTATATCCTAACAATATGTTATCACGTTCCACTTGCCTTTCACTGCCTCCATTAAAACCAGTTGTTAGCACCTGTTAAAAGTAGCAGCTCTACTGACTCTGGCACTATTAGAATTTTTTCTCTAGTCCCCACCATTTAATATAATCAATGCTGTTAGTTTTGGTGCCTAATATGCTATTTAGTCTCTGTATTATCAGGAGGGTGGTGTCAGACAGAAGCAGGAAAATGCTGTGATTCAGTTAGAGGTGGATAGTACCAGAGATCAGAATGAAGCTCTTTACCTGCTCCCGCCTGACTTTGCATCCTGAGAGTACAAAGCCTAAATTCTGCAGCCCAAATGGAAGGAACCAAAGGATGGGAGTAGTAGTGGTGGACGCTGTGCCACCGGATAGGCAGAGCATCCTAAACCACTTTCCCGAACTCAGCTCCTAAACCGGACACCTAGTAGTTCCCCTACGGCGCTTCCAGTTGGAGATGGGACCTCTGTACTCTGAGTCTGTGTGATGGTGTTCAGAAGGACCCTGATGGTAATGAAGTACGGACTCAGGAAACAGTTGTGCAGTTAAAACAGGTTTAACTTTATTTCAGCAACTGTACCTGTAAAACAAGCAGCTGTAAAATGGAGATTGTAATCTTCCAATGTTAAACTCTACCAGCCTTGGTCTTGAGGGGATGCCCAGTGATGTTCAGGTTCTAGTGCCATACTCTACACCAAGATTCTCACCAAACTTCAGCCGCCTCCAGCAGCAGATACCAGGGGGCTGAACTACAAGGTAGTCCTACAAGGAGTCTGCTATCATTTTAGCAGGTCCCAGATAATACCTCCTCTCACAGAATTCCTTCAATCCTCCAGTCACAGTGTCAAAAGAACAGACAGCTGAGTTCCGTGTCTAAGAGCTGTCTTTAGAAGAGCCTTGGGCTGTATCTTCCTCCTCAGAGGCTGTGTTGGGAACGGTGGAGTCTCAGAGCACAGAGTTTGTTTGCTCTGTCTCAAACTACACACTCTGTTCAAACTGAGGCTCCAACGGTTCCCCTGGAGACAAAAGTTTCCTCAGACCCTGCCCAGTGGCCTGTGATAAGCCATGGCTGTACCAAGTGTGGGGTGAACAGTGGGGAAACTAGCAGGGAAATTACAAGGAGAAGAGCTGCAAAAAAATACATACAACATAACAGGACGTGCAAACATGCCCAGAGGCACAGCGACAAAAACAAATATAACAGGAGGACTCTGGAATGCTGCCCCCCCCCCCCCCCCCGCCACATTAGAGAAGGATCTACAAGACAGAACTTAAAAGAAAATTGGGTTAGATATAAACAATACAATATACACATTGTACAATACAGTGTTCTGTTGGGTGGCCAGCCCACCAGAAATGGAAGAGCTGAAGAGAGACGAAGAATTTTTGATCGGCAAGCTCCAGTGTTGCAATGTCTGCAATGGTCAGCAACCCTGGCTTGCTTAGTAGACTGACCATAATTTAATTAACACCTCCCACATGGTCTGATGTGTCCAAAGTCCCACATAGTCAGTAACCCTGGCTGCTAATTAGATAACCAGTAATTGAATTAAAACCAGAGACTGGTTCTCTCTGAGCTTCTTGAACTAGGCATTACAATGACTAAACTAATTACACAAGCAGGGCTGACACATTCAAGAAAACTCCTCTGCGACACTGAGTCCATTGCACTTTTCAATACAACTGTATTCCAAGAAAATGCATACCAAACAGTTTTAGTCTATGACAGCCAATTGGTGGACAAATGTTAACACTTGCTCTTGGAAAAAATAAGCGAGATGCTCATTCTTCAGGCCAAGTCGCCTCGTGATTCGGCCTGAAGACACGCCCTCCTTTGGACTAGGCCCATTCATTGGGCCTAATCTGGAGCGGAGTGCACGGCTGGATGCTGCTGCAGTGCACCAGCTTTCAGTCACGGCTACCCGGCTACCCATATAAAAGAGGGGTCACACAGGTAAAGTCACTTCTATTTAGAAGCCTAGACTATAGTACCATCCCTTAAGATAAAGCACACAAATGAAAATTAATGGTAATATTGGTAGGGCTTCATGAACCAACAAGAGGGGCTAGAATTCAGCCTATTTATCCACCAAGATAATACCCTACCTCCCTCAACATACCAGACATGTCAAATCACAACAGTGCAGTCTATAAAGCTGCTAGCATGCCAATGTAACTAGTAGCTACCGAATCACCTCACCCAAGGTTACTGGCCTAACGCCACGCCAGGGGGTCTGCTAAGGAAAGACAACAAGCAGAAGAGACTTGTTTGGGCTAAAGAACACAAGGACTGGACATTAGACCAGTGGAAATCTGTGCTTTGGTCTGATGAGTCCAAATTTGAGATATTTGGTTCCAACCACCATGTCTTTGTGTGACGCAGAAAAGGTGAACAGATGAACTCTGCATGCCTGGTTCCCACCGTGAAACATGGAGGAGGTGTGATGGTGTGGGGGTGCTTTGTTGGTGACACTGTTGGGGATTTATTCAAAATTGAAGGCATACTGAACCAGCATGGCTACCACAGCATCTTGCAGTGGCATGCTATTCCATCCGGTTTGCGCTTAGTTGGACCATCATCTATTTTTCAACAGGACAATGACCCCAAACACACCTCCAGGCTGTGTAAGGGCTATTTGACCAAGAAGGAGAGTGATGGGGTGTTACGCCAGATGACTTGGCCTCAACAGTCACCAGACCTGAACCCAATCGAGATGGTTTAAAGGGCCAACAAGTGCTAAGCATCTCTGGCAACTCCTTCAAGACTGTTGGAAGACCATTTCAGGTGACTACCTCTTAAAGCTCATCAAGAGAATGCCAAGAGTGTGTAAAGCAGGAATCAAAGCAATAGGTGGCTACTTTGAAGAACCTAGAATATAAGACATATTTTCAGTTCTTTCATACTTTTTTGTTAAGTATATATTTCCACATGTGTTAATTCATAGTTTTGATGCCTTCAGTGTGAATCTACAATTTTCATAGTCATGAAAATACAGAAAACTCTTTAAATGAGAAGGTGTGTCCAAACTTTTGGTCTGTATTGTATGTGATGATATTATGTACAGAAGGTTCTTACTGTTAGATGCATAAAATATCCAAGGTGTTATAACTGTGGGAAAAACCAACTGCTATGTATACGCTATATCAATTGTAATATTTTACATTGGAGAAAAATTACACTTCTGAAAAAATACATTTTCTCATGTTTCTCACACCAAAATCTGTGTTCCTGCTGCAGGCAAGACTGCTGCCTCTGCCAACTAATCTGAAAAAAAGTCACTGCTGAGTTCAGTAAACGTCTCCTTTAGGGCTCTAATGGGAGTCAATGGCAAATGTACGCAACTTTATATGGGGAACCTCCAAATGTGTTGTGAACCTAAGCAAACGTAACTAATATGTCTGCAGGCTCTGATCTGGGGATCTTCCAATACAAACAACATATATTCACAACTCTGCATAACATTAAAGTAATAAAATGAAAACTTAAAACCGCACTTATTAGCCAGATATTTGAAAATACAGTACATAAGAAGATATTTTGGGGGGCTTTCCTTGAGAACATATTTCATATTCAGACAGCACCTTACTTATTATTATTGTTTATTTATATAGCACCATTAATTCCATGGTGCTTTATATTTGGAGGTTACATACAATACACAAAATATACAGGTAGATATAATACTAACAATGACTGACTGGTACAGTGGGGCAAAGGGCCCTGCCCGCAAGGGCTTACAGTCTATGAGGGAAGGGGGGGTAGAGACAGAAGATGAGGGGGGAGACAGTTCAGATGGCGGTGTGTTGATAGTGTTATTGGAGGTTGTAGGCCTTCCTGAATAGGTGAGTCTTCAGGGCCTTCTTGAAGCCTGTGATTGTGGGGGTCAGTCTTATGTGTCTTGATAAGGAGTTCCAGAGTATGGAGGATGGGGGAGAAATCTTGGAGACAGTTGTGTGAGGAGCAGATGAGAGCAGAGTGGTGATTGGAGGATGAGTGGAGGTCATTGGAGGATCTGAAGTTACATGTAGGCCGGTAGCGGGAGATTAGTTTGGAGATATATGGAGGGGACAGGTTGTGGATCGCTTTGTATGTTAACGTTAGTAGCTTGAACTCAATTCGCTGGGCTATGGGTAGCCAGTGGAAGGACTGGCAGAGGGGAGCAGCACGATGAAGATCGGGGGCTGAGGTGAATTAAACGAGCAGCGCAATTTAAGGTAGACTGGAGGGGGGCGAGGGTGTTTGCTGGAAGTCCATGAAGAAGGGTGTTGCAGTAGTCTAAGAGGGAGATTATGAGGGCCTGGACGAGCATCTTAGTGGTTTCAGGGGTGAGGAAGGAGTGGATTCGATGGATGTTCTTGAGTTGGAGGCAGCAGGAAGTGTTGAGGGTTTTGAATGTGTGACTTGAAGAATAGGACGGAGTCCAGGGTTACCCCAAGGCATCAGGCCCATGGGACAGGTGTAATTGTGTTTTCATTAACTTTGATAGATGGATCAGGTGGAGGGGCCATATGGGGTGGGGTGAAGATGATGAACTCAGTTTTCTCCATGTTGAGTTTGAGAAAGCGGGAGGAGAGGAAGAGGCTACAGATGCTAAACAATCTGGAACTCTGGCCAGCAGGGAGGTAATGTCTGGTCCAGAGATGTATATTTGGGTGTCATCGGCATAGTGTTATGGTTCTGTGTGCATATATAAAAATAATAATAAACAAAACCAGAACCGCTAAGCCGCAGAGCACTGCGGCGAGGTCCACAGGCCCAGATGGGCAGTCGTATGTCTGAATTATGCACCACCAGTTGAACTGCACTGGCAGTGATGTTGTGTAACACAAATGTTAACAGGCGGCAACAGAGTCTCTCCAGTTAACGTCACTGGGGGAGCGTGCCAATGTATAGCAGTTGAGCAAATGAAGCTTAGTCAGAAGCCCCTGCTATTTACAGCAGGAGAACCAGGCCTTAGCATGTGCTTCACTCTACTGCAAACACAAGACTGCCAGGGGTTAACTTCACTCCTGATCAGTCACACAACAAACTCCTAAACCTACAAGGAGATACAGAGCAGTTGGACTAGGAATGGGTTGACTGGTTCCAAAGGGCAGAGCCAAGGAATACTAACTGGATCCCTACTCAGCTCCTAGAATTGACTGGAACCTGGCCCTAACCTCCTGTCTCAACGTACACTCACCGGCCACTTTATTAGGTACACCATGCTATTAACGGGTTGGACCCCCTTTTGCCTTCAGAACTGCCTCAATTCTTCGTGGCATAGATTCAACAAGGTGCTGGAAGCATTCCTCAGAGATTTTGGTCCATATTGACATGATGGCATCACACAGTTGCCGCAGATTTGTCGGCTGCACATCCATGATGCGAATCTCCCGTTCCACCACATCCCAAAGATGCTCTATTGGATTGAGATCTGGTGACTGTGGAGGCCATTGGAGTACAGTGAACTCATTGTCATGTTCAAGAAACCAGTCTGAGATGATTCCAGCTTTATAACATGGCGCATTATCCTGCTGAAAGTAGCCATCAGATGTTGGGTACATTGTGGTCATAAAGGGATGGACATGGTCAGCAACAATACTCAGGTAGGCTTTGGCGTTGCAACGATGCTCAATTGGTACCAAGGGGCCCAAAGAGTGCCAAGAAAATATTCCCCACACCATGACACCACCACCACCAGCCTGAACCGTTGATACAAGGCAGGATGGACCCATGCTTTCATGTTGTTGACGCCAAATTCTGACCCTACCATCCGAATGTCGCAGCAGAAATCGAGACTCATCAGACCAGGCAACGTTTTTCCAATCTTCAATTGTCCAATTTTGATGAGCTTGTGCAAATTGTAGCCTCAGTTTCCTGTTCTTAGCTGAAAGGAGTGGCACCCGGTGTGGTCTTCTGCTGCTGTAGCCCATCTGCCTCAAAGTTCGACGTAC
The DNA here is from genome assembly GCF_031893055.1 of Leptodactylus fuscus. NCBI lineage: Eukaryota > Metazoa > Chordata > Amphibia > Anura > Leptodactylidae > Leptodactylus > Leptodactylus fuscus. The sequence goes on from NC_134265.1 coordinate 199,273,188, forward strand.
TGTGCGTTCAGAGATGCTCTTCTGGCTACCTTGGTTGTAACGGGTGGCTATTTGAGTCACTGTTGCCTTTCTATCAGCTCGAACCAGTCTGGCCATTCTCCTCTGACCTCTGGCATCAACAACGCATTTCCGCCCACAGAACTGCCGCTCACTGGATGTTCTTTCTTTTTCGGACCATTCTCTGTAAACCCTAGAGATGGTTGTGCGTGAAAATCCCAGTAGATCAGCAGTTTCTGAAATACTCAGACCAGCCCTTCTGGCACCAACAACCATGCCACGTTCAAAGGCACTCAAATCACCTTTCTTCCCCATACTGATGCTCGGTTTGAACTGCAGGAGATTGTCTTGACCATGTCTACATGCCTAAATGCACTGAGTTGCCGCCATGTGATTGGCTGATTAGAAATTAAGTGTTAACGAGCAGTTGGGCAGGTGTACCTAATAAAGTGGCCGGTGAGTGTATATTAACCCTTTCGCTGCCAGGCACGTACACTGTACGTGCTCCCAAGGTGGCACTTCAGTAGCGGAGGACGTAGTTAGTACGTCCTCCCTACTAATGCCGATATCTCTGGACTGCATCAACATATCGTGATGCTTTAAAATGCATTTTAAAGAAGAGACTCTCATCTTTAAAATGATACCAGGGACTTGATGATTTTATGTACAGTCTTGGAGGGATTCACTGTTGAAAACACTATTTGGCATTGAGATCCAACTGCAGATCTCAATTCCCAACAGCGTTTCAACAGTGAATTGCTCCAAAACTGTACATCCAATCATCGAGTTCTTGATATCATTTTAAAGATGAGATTCTCCTCTTTAAAATGCAATTAAAAGCATCAAGATATGTTGATGCAGTCCAAAGATATAGAGCTCCAAAGTGTCCCCCCCCCCTCCTGTCTAAGCAAGCAATTTGCGATCTAACAAGAAAGGAAGAGGGACACGGAGCAGCCCAGCAGAGAGAGAGACAGAGAAACAATGAGACTCTCTGCATAACTTGTATGTGACAGCAGGAGGGGGGTGGCAGGGACTCTATTGTCCCTATTAACCCTTCTCCTGCCAATCAGAGCATATACTATACATTTGTCTCTGATTGTCACATACAGTTATAATGTAATTCCCCCCTGAGCTTTTCTAGTGGGGTATTCTTATGTTATACCTCCTGAACATAACCAGGAAGTTTGTTGGCGCTGTGACCCAGACGTTTACCATTGTCCAGGTCGCAGAGCCAAAAAAAAAAAGTCGCACCAAACACTTACACAACATATACATAAAGTCGCAAATAAAGTTTACATTTCACCCAATCCCTGTCCTGTCTATACCTGAGCTTTCTACAGTAAAATACGTCTCTAGTGATGTCCGTTACACGCTAAAATAATAGTAATAATGATTATCACTAGAGATGAACGTATAAATTGCTAAAATTATTATAGGGGGATGGAAAATAACATTTTTATGTAAAGTCCTATTTAATTTGCATGCACAAAATGGGATGGCGCATTTCTGCGATTTTGGCGATTCTTTAACACCCGCCCCTGTAAATATATACATGTGTGGTATGTACTGTATATACATGTGTGGTATGTATGAACTCCTCACATATTGCAGTTTTATGGACAGTACATTATGTTTGCAGAAAGGGATTTCTTGAGCCACACTTTAGTGGCAAATTTGAATTTTTGCGCAATTTTTGCTAGTAATCTCTGTTTGCGGCAAAGTTGAATGAAGGTGGTTGTATATATAAACTATTAAATTGTGTTTTTATATAGGGTATGCTGTGTACTCTGAAAAAAGTTAGATTTTGGTATCACAGTCACAGTTTGGTAGGTGCAGTATAGCTTTTTAACATATTAGTGAACAACAGCAAAATCCTGCTTGTCTTCTGTATTCATATTTTTGGGAATCCGAGCTCTTGTTGTAGTTGATGTTTGCGGTACATATAGTATATATACACATTGTATACACCATAAGCTATTATTTTAAAAGTATTTTGTATATGAATGTGAGATTGAACATGAGTTTTAGGTGCAAATATGTGTTTTAGCGCATTTTTTCAAAAAATTATTTGTGTTGGTCGCCCCAAGTTGCATGAAGGTGGATGTGGCTATCGATGACCCATTAAGACATTTGTAATCTTCAGGTTGTCTACTTTCAAAAAATATATAGGGTTTAGGGGTTCACTTACTTTTCATGGTATGTAATCCCTACATTTTATAGGATGATACTTTTTTAACATTTCCAGCTTCAAAGCAGAATTTTGTTCCTTTCAGTTCTAGCGATTTTCTGAAGACACGTGCATGCGGGTTCAGCTCATAGTGATATGTATGAACTCTGCACATGTTGAACTCTTATTTTTAGGAGGTTTGGTGCATTTAATTTTTTGTTTGGTTTCCGCTTTTAACAACTAATATACATTTATTTGCATTTTTTCATAAAATATTCACTTTAAATCAAAATTGCATGAAGGTGCCTGTTCGTATACAGTACCAAGTGGCATTCTGACAATGCTGCAGGTGTCTACTTTAAGAAAATATATAGGTATGGGGGGTTGGATGCTTTTTTAATGTTGCAATTTAGGTTTGATTTGTCCATCTCAAAACTGTGAAGATTGCTCTGGCTACTGGAGGTGCAAAATTTCCAGAGACCCCTGGCAGCGAAAAGGTTAAGCAAAGTGTGAACACCGGGCGGGCGTCGGCTCACACTATTTAAAGGCTAGTCCCCGCCCAACAGGGGCGGTGGCATGACGTCACCGATCATGCTCAGTATGGCCAAACTGGGACTTAGCCTCTGAGCGGACCCAAAATGTCTGAGCATGCTCAGTGGGCCGAAAACTGGACTTAGACTCCAGACATCTTACTGCACAACGCCGAGGGCGAGGCTCGGATTGGCCCGCAGGTGGCGCTATGCGCTGGACGGGAAGCCTGCGGGACCCAATCCTAACACATAGCAATGGTATTGAAAACTATGAGATTCTATGAGTTGGCCCAGGCCAAGGGTGTAGATGGAGAACAGGAGGGGTCCTAGGATGGAGCCTTGGGAGACACCTACAGAGAGAGGGCGTGGTGAGGAGGTGGTGTGCGAGTGGGAGATGCTGAATGAGCGGGAGGGAGTGGTCAACTGTGTCAAAGGCAGAGGAGATGTCAAGGAGGAGGAGGACAGAGTAATGGCGCTTGGCTTTGGCAGTTAGAAGGTCATTAGTGGCTTTTGTTAGGGCAGTTTCAGTGGAGTGATGGGGTCTGAAGCCTGACTGTAGTCTGTCAAAGAGCAGGTTGGACAAGAGGTAGGAGGAGAGTTCTGAGTGGACGTGTTGCTCAAGCAGTTTTGAGGCGTACGGGAGCAGTGAGATGGGATGATAGTTGGCTGGAGAGGATGGGTCGAGGGACAGTTTCTTAAGTATAGGTGTGACTGTGGCGTGTTTGAAGGCAGAGGGGAAGAATCCATTTCCAGTTTCCAGTTATTATATACCAGTATTATATACCCCTAGAAAGCTGACTGACTTCAGCGCACTGTCAGTTTTACAGCCTAGCGTCATCACTGGAATGTGAGGAATGCCCCTGACATTATTCTTCCATAGATATAGCAATGACTCTGAGTTGTAAGGCCGGTCCTTTTCACAGTGGAGGGTTATTGGCGCCAAACACCAACAGCACCGATATCTCTAGCACCTGCTCATACCATCAAAAGCTGAATTCAGAGCACTGTCAGTTTTATAGCAGCAGAATTGGTCTGGCCCACCAGGGTATTGGTGAATCCTCCAGGGGTCCCAGTGCCTTCAAGGGAGGGGGAAGGGGGAAGGAAAATAGAAGCTCACCCAGGGGAAGTCTGTAAAAATATAAACATTTTTACTTGATCTGAAAGTCTCCTTTATGGACGTGGAGTACACCAGGATCCTCGAGTTTGCCCATAAGAGCTCGGTGGCCTGCAAGTACCAGGAGGCGGGATACAAACTCTTGACCAGATAGTATCACGTCCCATATTTTCTGGAGTTTCCCGCTGCGGAGAGATTTCTGGGAAGGAGTACATAGGTTGCTGAATCAGATTTTCCTGACATCCCTCCCTTTTACGCCTGCCTTCTTCTTGCTTCACCTTTCAGACTTCTTGTTCTGCGTCTATTGCAAGTCTTCTCTGCGGCACTTTGTCAACGCCGCCAGGGCTTGTATCCCGGAGCTTAGGAAATCGCCACCCCCTTTTGCCATTGGATCCGTAAGGTGGAGGATATCCAGAGGATGGAGGACCTTACGACGTCCCTGTGGGACTTCGTGAATGCTTGGACGCCGTGGATTCTCTTTCAGTGCTCACAGTCCTACTGTGATCTGATGGACTGAGACAATACTGCCAGCCTTGTTCCCGTCTCCAGGGACCCTCGCCTTTCTTTCCCTTTACCCCTCCTTTCCCCTAACTTCCCCTTTTTGTTTCGTTTTTTTTCCTCTCTCTCTCTCCTCTTTTCTTTCCCTTACTAGATGTATTTGAATTGTGTTATATTGTTGTTGTCTTTCTGTGGTTTGTTCCTCTTTTGGACTTAGTATTTCGGGCCCTGTCCATTACTGGTTTGTGATATTTTTTCTTTGTGCTTTTATTGGTTATAAATAAAGAGTTTATTAAAAACAAAAAACATTTTTACTCACCACTCCTGGGCATCCAACGTCATCTTCTGGCCATTTGCTCGCCTGTAGCTGACGTCACATGTTTCAGACGTCACTGCTGTTACAAAGGACATGCTGGCATCATAACGTCACCGTTATTTGAAGAAGACGCCAGCGCAAACAGCAGAGCAACGGGATAATGCCCAGGAGAGGTAAGGCAAGGTGCGTATATCTGCTTGTTATTTTTCTTTACCTCCCCTGGGTTCTACGATTATTATACCCTGGGGTCCGAAGAGATAACACTCTATAATAATAACTAGCCTCTGCCCAGACTTCATCTGCATGTTGTTGGTGTTGATGATCTGCCTATATTCAGCAAATTGCTGCCGTCGATGGTTTGCCTGCTCCAGCGTTTCGACAGCTCTTAAGCTGTCCTGCTGCTGAACTGGTTCCTCACGCCATGCCTTTGATTGTTCTGGCATTTCAGCAGCTCGCTGGGACGCCATATAATGAGCATGTTGTTGGCGTTGATGATCCGTTTGCTCCGGCATTTCGGCAGCTGTTAAGCTGGCCTGACGCTGAACTCATTCCTCAAGCTGTGCCCGTGATTGTTCCAGCATCCCAGCAGCTCGCTGGGAAGCCATATAATGAGCGTGTTGTTGACGCCAATAATCCATCTCAGCTCCACTTGAGGAGATCTCTGTTGACTGTTGTCAAATTAATTTGATTACCTGCAGCCCTATTCCTATAGCCCTACTCTGCATATATTTAAGAATGCAACAAATTTATTAAGGCCCCTTCCCACAAAGTAACGCGCTACTCATTTAGACATGTAAACACGTGTCAGAGCGAGGCACTTCAAAACAGATCCCATTGACTTCAATGGGTGTCGGTCTTAGGCGGGCTATACATTGAAATCAATGGGTTATAAAGCCTCCCATTGATTTCAATGTGTAGCGCGCGTAAGACCGGCACCCATTGAAGTCAATGGGATTCTGTTTTGAAGTGCCTCGCTCTGACACATGTATACGTGTCTAAATGAGCGTCGCGTTACTCCATGGGCCTAACATTGTGCAAATAGCACTGACTTCAAATACATTATACATTATAAATTCCCCCGATGAATTAAGTTTACAGTTACATAAGTTAAAAGGAGTCATAAGAACAAAACATTTAAACCCATCCCCACAGATAGATAAGCTAAGGTCACCTGATTTCGGGCCCGTGCACACGGAGTAAATGTGCGCTCATTTTTGCATAATACACATGTAAAGAATACGTGTGTAAAAATCAGACTGATTTTTACACATATATTCTTTACAGGTGTATTATGCAAAAATGAGCGAGATTTTACTCCGTGTGCTTGGGCCCTAAGGCTAAGGCCCCATATAGCGAGCTGCAGCCAAAAAGCAGCAGAAACACATTGCGTTTTTTCCCAAGGCACTTTTCACAGAAAGTCTGCAACTTTTTCTTCTGCAGACCTTCTGCTTCAATTATACCTATACAGAAAACGCCAGTGTTATTGTGCCAGCATAGGTATAACTGACATGCTGCAATTTACAAAATCTCAACGATTAGCCAGAATCCCATCCATTTTGCAGGTACTTTAAAATGCGGCAGCATTTGTGCTACTAGGGGCCCCTGTATTAAAAGGTATTTTCCCCATGTACAGTATATCAGAGCCTTTACTGCTGAGATACTGACTTTTTTTTTTGTCAATATGCAAATGAGCACTTTGGAATAATGAGAGCATTGCCATTGCTCCAAAGAGGAAAGCAGCTCATTTGTATTGGCAAAAACTGCAATATCTGGGCAACTGAAGCACTGATTCACAAGGGAAACCACTGTTCGATTCTGGTTACCCTAACCTATCATTCTGCGGGTATGGAAGGTTCTACTGACAGACTCCCTTTAAGAAACAATGTAGTGAAAATGAGATCATACTAATAACATTTATGATAAAATTCAGACAATAAAAATAAGGAACATTACCAAGATCCAGAAACACACAAAAAAGAAAGAGGGAGAAAAGAGTTTATGCATGAGATGAAAATAGCGCACTTAAGCTAATGGGTCGTCTTGTATAGTGTCCAGAGAAGCTAGTTACGTATTAGAGTAATAGTGTTGTGTGTGCATTTCACATATTCTGTTTTCCCAGGAGACAGGAATTGCCAATGTCTCTGGAAGCAGTCTATCTCACTGTAAGCATGGAAGCTTGTCCAATGCAAACCTGCAGATTTATCAGAGAGATGGTGGAATAGCTTTTTAATAGTAATTTTATCAGGGTAGGTCCATGATCCCTTGTGTTGGTATGACATGTGATTACTGACGATATGATATTTTATTCTTTATTGTGCTATTGATATGGAGGGTGGGTTTAGGCTTGAGATGCGATAGTGATGTGGCATATCTTTACTTGTTGGTATTTTCTTTGTACTTTACTTTGTGCTCTTTTGTGGGCGTGATTTTCCTGATTGCATTCTTTGTACTGTTATATAATCTTCAATAAAACGAGTTTTTTAAAAAAAATTGTAATTTTATGTGTATGTCATTTCATACCAAAATCGTTATTCCCATTTTTATCCTAAAATATCCTTTATAGAAAAATGCCTTTTCCTCCCATTATCAGACTCCTATTCTCCGTCTGCACTCGTTGCTCATCTCAATTCACTGGTAAAATATGTCTTCAAAAAGTCAAAGATGAAGACAGATTATATCTAAGGCTACACAGACTTTTCTGGAGTGATTTATCATAAGTGATAAACTTGCTGTGAAATTGCAAGTAAATGTTTCACAGCAATTACATCACTAGAAATACATTGTTTCAGCACAGTTTAGGCGTAGTACTATGGCGCTAGCACCAGGCACTTAAGCTTGTCTATAGACACTACCAGATACTTCAAAGACTGCATCTATCTCAGGACACTACCAGATACTTCGAAGACTGCATCTATCTCAGGAGCAGTGGTCAGATCGCAGCAGCAGGGGAAGGAAAATAGGCTACGCATGTATAGGTTTCCTCATTCAGTACTTCCAAAAATAACCAAGTAGGCAGCGTTGGCTATTTTTGGACAAGTGAATTGAGAAACTTACAAAAGCCTGCTCTCCTTTCCCTGTGGCCACAAACAGGGCACTGTTTTCAAGAAAGATGGTGGACCGGTAACTACAGGGCATTTATGGCATAGTCTGTGGATATAGCCACTAATGATTGGAATACCCTTTAATACTGTAAATATAATATCAAGAGTCGTACCCTCCGGGCTGATGTAGCATTCTTGCAGGAAACGCACTACATTAATACAGGTACATTCAACTTTGCCAAACATTATTTCCCCATACCCAATTCTGCGTACTACGACCACTGCAATCCTACTTGGATCCCCAAGGCCGATATGTAATCCTTGAAGGTCTCCAACATGGACAACCAATTGTGCTAGTTAAGGTGTATGCTCCTAACACATCCCAGATTTAATTCTTTTTCCAGAAAAAACATGGTACCGAGCCGTTCCTTGTGTAACACCCTCAATTATTAAGGTAATGGTAGAAAGACAGTGCAGGTGACTGCTCACCTGATTTGGTTGTGTGAGACACAACAACCAATGGACGTAACAACCAAGAGACCAATTAGGTACTGGAGGGCAGCAGCTAGTGACCGTCAGAGGGACGTCAACACAAATGGAAGGATGGACAAGCCTTATGGAAGACAGGCAGTAAACCAGCGCTCACCCACAGTAGGATTCAGAAGGCAATTTTATTTGGCACCAAATAAAATTGCCTTCTGAATCCTACTGTGGGTGAGCGCTGGTTTACTGCCTGTCTTCCATAAGGCTGGTCCATCCTTCCATTTAATTCTTTTTACGAGACCTAAACGGTCTCCCATCCTACCTCAACATGGCTTGGTTGCTCGTATGCGACTTCGAAATGGTCTTCTTGGAACATGCTCCAATTCCAAAACTGGGGTCTTATCTTGGCCTGACCATGCCCCGGACGTGGTTACACTGTCTTTGACCCCAACTGCCATTCGCCGTTGACACTGGCACTTTAATGAAGCCCTCATAAAGAACCCTACCACACAGTCCACCCTCCGTGAGCACTTAGATAACTATTTTTGAGACAATCAGGACACTGTGTCATCAACTTCAACTTTATGGAAAGTCCAGAAAGCGGTAATGCACGGTCATTGTATTGCCCTGACGTCCAAACTTAAAAGGGACAGGCAAGCTAGAGCCCAGATGCTTAGCAATCGCATCAAAACCCTATCCTCTCACCTGGCAGAGCATCCACCTCTTTCGATTCTCCACAAAGTGGTAGCAGCCTACGCAGATCTGGTGAAACTCCAGGCCCAACACTTGCTCTTATACACCTGCCAGCATTACTATGAACAGAGTAACAAAGCACATACATTACTAGCTAGAACCCTTGTAGGATCTCTATGCCTTCTCTACCTCTCATGCGTTTTGTGACTGCTCAGGGCAACAGCCATTTGCATCAATCTTTCAGGCCTACTACTCTAAACTGTATAATGTTTCTGCCCTCCATGCCCCACCTCCTGCGAACGCCCAACCCCAGTTGTCTGACTACCTATGGGATTGCCACCTACTGAAACTTCCTACAGGGGTGCTGACATCCCTCAATGCTCCTATTAGAGACAAGGAGTTAGCAGGAGTCTTGAAAGATCTCCCACATGGCAAAGCTTCATGTTCAGATGACTTCACGTATTTAAACTATAAGGTATTCAGCTACAGGCCATTGCTCGCAACTTTGACTTAAAACTGTTCACTAAAATCCTAGCCAACTATTTGAACTTTTGGCTCCTCTCTCTCATTCACAAGGACCAGGTGGAATTTGTCCCTGATAGTAAGGGAGGAGACAACACCAGAAGAACTGTGAACTTGATAGAGGTAGCCAACCACTCCTCTACCCTAATCCTTCTTTTTGGCCTGGACGCTGAAAAGGCCTTGGATTGCTTAGACTGGTCTTTCATGCAATTTGGGTCCTTTATTCTCTTCCCTCGGCTGTTTTGAAACTACCCTATTCCTCCTCTGACTCTTTCCTCATCGGTAATGGGATCAGAGAGGGCTTCCCTCTTTCTCCTTTTATTTTTGTTTACATCGAACCATTGGCTGTTGAGATAAGACAGAATTCAGATATGGGCATTATGGTGTAAGATAGAGAGTTCAAAGTATCTCTTTTTGTAGACAACGTCCTCAACACCACACACTACCCTGCAGAAATTGTTGTGTACATTGGGTGACATGGTAGACTCCACGATATAATGTTAACCCTTTATAGTTGAACCTCCTTCAATGGGGTGAACTATGAGGGGTTAACTGGGCCCATTCCATTCGTTATTTGGGGTCCAGATCACGCCTTCATATACTACCCTATATGCTATGAACTAGCCCGGCGTGTTTCGAGAACTTAAGGCTTTGTTAGATAAATGGCACCCCCTCCCTATATCCCTTTTGGGACAATTGCAGTGGTTACAATGTCCATCCTTCCAAAATTGTTGTATCATTTTGAAACACTCCCAGCAGCAGTTCCACACTATGAAATTCGCAATTCCTCAAACAGTGATGTTGCCGATTCCACAAATTTTCCACTACTATTGTGGGACCCATCTGCGATGCATTCCTTTCTGAGTGGCTTTGCCTGTATACAGTAAATAGGTGGAAATCAAAAAGGCTCTGGCTTGCCCAATGCCCTTTTGTAAACCCGCCTGCCTCCCCTCTCTCCTACCCTCCCCCTACTATCCGATTGACTCAGGCGGGATCTGGAATACCTGCAATAAGCTATATCCTCTTGCTTCCCAACATTCCTCAATGGCCTGATTCTAGTTTAATCCACTTCTCCTGGAGAGTATGACAGACACTATGGTTAGTACCTGGTTGGGACAGGTTTATTTAGGTTGGCAGATTAGGTCCTTATACTATCAGATTAGGTTAGAGCTCAAGCCCTTAGATTCTCACCTCCACTTTAGGCCTGCCCCGGTCAGAATAACTTCATTATCAGGTTGTACACTTTTTTCGCTCCCTTTATGGGGGCTTGAAGGTCTCATTTACTACCCAGTTTGAAAGGCTCTGTAGAACAGGTACCACCACAAAAAGCTTAATATCTGCTATTTACCAGACTCTTACCCTCCCAGAAAGGAGAGACCTCCCTGTGTATAGTTATCAGTCTAGATGGGAGGAAGTAATTGGGAAATTTCCCCTGAGCAGTGGCAGAATTTATGGTCCTGTACCTCAAAATCTTCTACCAGCTTGACAATTAAGGAGATGCAGCCTAAGCTTCTTATGTGCTATTATCACACCCCTGCCCTGCTTCACTCACTGAACAATACAATCCCCTCCGATTGTTGGCCCTGCCTTAGGCACAATATTTCAGGCCTCCAGGCTTTTTCTATACTTGTATACAGCTGCTAAGACACTCATTGCCAAACACTGGAGATTGGTCAACCCCCTTCTGGCACAAAACTTGTCTCCCACATGAAGGATGTTCGTAGTTTAGAGTACCTGACAGCTTCCATGAATGATACGTTTGAGGGAGTCTGGGCTATCTGGGACCTTTGGGACTCATATTGCATACTGTAAGGTCTATTACTGTCCCCACCTCATCCCCCCCATATCCATTTTTGCCCTCACTTCTCCCGTCCTTTTGTTTTATCCATTATCCTTGTCTAATCCCCTATCCACTGTTTTTTAATTTCTGTTATTATTTACTGCATTAATCCTTTCCCACTCTGCGCCATACTATTAGGGTCCATTCACACGGAGTAAACGCGCGCTCATTTTGGCAAAATCCAAGCGTAAAAAATACAAGTGTAAAAATAAGGCTCCCATTGACATTTTTTTACATGTGTAAAAAAACACGTCAAAATACAAATCAAAATACACGTGTAAAATGTTATTGAAGGCAATGGGAATTTTTACACATGTATTCTTTACATGTGTATTTTACCAAAATGAGCACGTGTTTACACCGTGTGAATGGACCCTTACGTCACACTGAGCATATATTTATTGCTCAGCACAGTAATAGTATGGCGTTGTAATGCCACTGGCACAGAAGCAGTACCTGTGGCATTACATACTGATTTCAGCTGTGTTACACAGCCGTGGGCTGGAACCAGCCACTGGAATAGGAGAATTCCCTGACTCTGGTGGATTAAGGGTGCATTCACATAGAGGAAAATGGCGCTGAATTTGGTGTGGAAATCGGGTCAGATTCAGCGCTGAAAAAAAGCCTCCCATTGACTTCAATGGGTTCCTTTTTCTGCTTTTATATTTAAAAAATATAAGGATAACTGATGGTGCCAGATTATTAAATATCTCAGCTGTTATGTGAAGGATATTTTAGAGATTTTTAGATTTGGTACATTAAAGACTATGTTTAAAGAGATTATCCTTGATAAAAAAAAAATTTTAATTAGGCCAAAGAAGGTGAATTTAGTATTTTTTAAAAAACATACTCACCTGTTGCCTCCAGTGCAGTTTTGTCCTGTTGTTCAGCTGTTCTCATTTACTGGAAGTCCTCACCGACTGTTTCAGGTTTTGGGGGTTTTTTAAATTATTTTTTCACCTTCCCCAGATTAAAATTAAAAAAAATATCCTAGACAACCCCTCTAGGGAGCCTTCACATAGAGTAAACGCACGTGTATTTTTGCAAAATACACGTGTAAAAATACAAGTGTAAAAATAAGACTCCCATTGACTTCAATGATATTTTTTACACGTGTATTTTTACACGTGTATTTTGCAAAAATACACGCACATTTACTCCGTGTGAAGGCTCTCTTAGGAGTATTATACTCCTATATATGTTTTCTGCTGATAAGGGACTTGCTGGTGGTCGATTTGCTGGCAGCTGTGATTTTTCATTGCTTCTATTAAAGTGGAGAACTCCAGCTGATCAGATACTTATCCCCTATCCTACAAGCAATATAAAAAGTCACAATGTCGATCACTTGGATTATAAGAACTGCATTTAACATTTGAGCAGACACAGTGTGTATGCAGTGGTTGCAGTTATGTTTTTTGCTGTAATTTTAATACATTTTATTGTAGTATGTGTAAAAAAAATTAACATAAATTTGTTGTAAAACTGCATCAAAACATTGAATGTGAACTCCCACTTATAATAATGAAAATCAATGAGAGAAAATGGAAATTGTAACCATGCCACTTATTTATTACCATGAGACAACATATGAGACACAGCATTGAGACTTAGAAATCCCTCAACCATTTTCAATCTGTGTTACTTGCATCAGCGAAGCTACCATATAATATATAACTTGAATGGCAAATGATTTAACAAAGGGTAAAACACATGACTCAATAAATGTAAAAGAAACAAATAATTAAAAAAAAAAAAAAAAAAAAAAGCATTTTTTTTTTTAAACAGAAACATAATAGGGGAATGTAGTAATACTGGAGTTTCCTTGTGTGGGTCTTGACAAAGGCCTAGATTGGTTTTATCTGCGCCTGAATTATCAAGCGACTCTGGTGCCATAATAAATCAGGCGCACGCCTCTACGCCAGAATGGAAGTCTTCACCAGTCAGGAACCGACATAGATTACCTGTATAACTTACGCCAGTATTCTTATAATAAATATGTTGGGCAGATGAGTCCAAGAACAGGCCTTGCGCCAAAGGTGTGCAACAGCATTATCCATCTACGCCAGAAAATTGGCGAAGATGGCATAATACATTAACCCCAATGTGTATGTAGTCTTCTAAATCAGATCTAAAAATATCACCCCATTTTCTATTCTCACACACCACACAATACACAAATGAAGGACTACTGAGCGTTCAGAGTGCAGATATCTTCTAATAGCGGGCACTGTTAGTTTTCCTTTAACAGTTGCATCGATCCCCTGACACAGCTCCCACTAAGTGCTGAGACTGACGTATACTGGTTACTATAGCAACTTATTTGGCCAGACATTCCACAGAATAGAGGCAAGTTTTATTGCAATATGCAGTCCTAAGACTACTGCAATTTACAACAATCATGAGACAAAAAAAAATATAGCAACAGATTTTCTATGGATTTTAGATAACGTAGGGCAAAGTCAAATGCTTTTTTTTATATACAAAAACAAACTTCAATACAATTGTGCTTTGCGCACAAATACATTGAATGGCAATGTAAAGTACTGTAATTTATGTTATGGCTGCAGGTGGAAACACCAATATAAAGTAGAATTATATCCTGATCTAACAGCCACCAAATGAATTTTTGGCACGCAGCCTTAACAGTGTAGTGTGCCATACATTTATATGCTATTTGCATAGTATCCAAAATTATAGTCGAAGAGCCTCTTGTGAGAAGGTGACAGGCAGAGTGCTGGAGTCACAGTATACCTCCCCCAGATTCCTGACATGTGTGGTCTAGGTCGGGTCTGGAATAGGTTTGTCATAAAAGGCTGCACTTCAGGGCAGATTCTGGGGGGGAGAGGAAGTGGCTGGGTCTGTCCTGACACTGTGTGTCTGGTAAGACTGTATTGTGCTCTTTTGGTTGATTTGTGTGGCTGGTAGTAAGCCACACGTACTGTTAGTACTTATTGTTTAGGGGGCGTTCACACTACCATCGGTGTCCGACAGGTAGTGTCCGCTCCTAGTGTCCGCTCAAAATCTGGCACAGACATTAGGAGCGGACACTAGCTGTGTCCGTGACACCTGTCATTTATTTAAATGGCGATCGGGTGCGTTCTTTTGCACTCCGTGCCCGTCCTTCCCTGTCCGCAAGTGAAGATGACCGACATCTTCACTTGCGGACAGGGAAGGACGGGCACGGAGTGCAAAAGAACGCACCCGATGCCCATTGAGATGAATGACAGGTGTCACGGACACAGCTAGTGTCCGCTCCTAATGTCTGTGCCAGATTTTGAGCGGACACTAGGAGCGGACACTACCTGTCGGACACCGACGGTAGTGTGAACGCTCCCTTAGTTAGTGCTCAGACGAGCAGATTTTGTTTCACGTGCCGGAAGTTAAGGCTGTATTTTACTTTGTGCCTGAAGTAAAGGTTTATTTATTTTGATGGGTTTTTTTTTCTAAATAAACCTGTTTGCTACAAGATTTTGTGTCCCTGTCTCTAATTGGTTGGGTCCATACCATTGCTGCTACTAAGCTACCTTCCACACACACTTTTCTTATCACTGTGCAAAAGTTCAGACTCTCCAGAGCTGGAGATCTAATCTGGTGTTAGTTCTAAATGTTTATTTGTTCCAATGTGATGTGTGAAACAGAGAGAATGCTCATTTGCCTTTCTCTGCTTGTTTGCATCACGCTACCTTCACCCTCACTAAGGGCTAATTCAAAAAATAGTATGAAAAAAGAACATGCCGTGTTCATTAAAAAAACTCATGTAATATTATTCATGTATTATTATTAAATTGCTATGCTTGTATATGATCCACACTGGCTTTAATATCCACAAAAATTCTGAAAGTATAATTTTAAAAAAATCTGTAATATGAGACTAAAATGGATTTAAACTACATAGCTTTTCTTCACTGACTGCAATTACTTTGGTCTTAACCGAACACAATCACCAAACACGCATCTGATAATGAATGTTGCATATTTATTTTTACAACATCCAAATCTGCATGTATCCATACAGAAAAATGTTCTTGAGAATTAAGGCCATTATTATAGAGTCAGTGTGCTTCTTCATGGCTAGAATCCCACACTGATGTAATAAAAAAAAGCCTTCTTGCTGTACAGACTCCACGTAGAGGAGGTCTAAGGTTAGACTGACTTTCTACCATACAGTAATCATAAAATAAAGCGTCTCTTCAAATTTACATACCTTTATATACTCGTACAATACTGTAAAAAAAAGTTTGGGCAAGTGTGGAAAAAATGCTACAAAAATGAATGATTTCAAAAATGGAAGTGTTAGTATAACCCCAATTCCAAAAAAGTTGGGACACTTGGTAAAACGTAAAGAAAACAAGAATGCAATGATTTGGAAATCTCATACAAATAAATTCACAAAAGAATACAGAAGACATCAGGAAATTTTCTACATTTGGAAACTGATGGTAGCAACATATTTTTAAAAATGTTTGGACAGGGCCTGTAGTATCTCCAGCCAGTACGAAATATAGTCATGGTAGTCTCTGGTGTGAGTTTTTGCATGTGGATATTACTAGCATTTTCACTGGCCATTGACTGCAAGAAACGTGCGAAACGTCCTACGACAAAATGTGCAAGGCTGTATTTTGTATCTGTTAAATCTGCATTGGGCAGATAAGAACAACAGAATTCAAGCCAGGGATGGATCTGTCATGTTGGACACCAATAGCACTCTATGGATCTCAGAGATATGAAAATCAGTCATGGCATCCGGCATGGTATTTTACAGGAAAAAAAAAAAAAAAGAGGTCTGCTTCTTCCACATAATTTGTAACACAGATGTGAACACATCTTAAGGCTAGGGCCCCACGTGTCAGAAACGGCGCGGAAAATAACACAGCATTTTACAGTCACGGTGTAGTGGATGCGATTCAAGTGAATCCCATCCCAACAGTGCGGATAAATACGCACTGCGGACACACTGCAATTTCCAAAACCATTAAAAACACAGTATGTCAATTATAGCTATGGAGGGTAGGTATAATTGACATGCAGAAAATTCACAGAGGGAACCTCTGCAAACTTTCTGGGAAAAGAGCTGCAAGAAAAAAATGTTATTCCTTGCTGCAGCAATTTTTCCCGCAGAGCTTTTTTGCTGCGGAACGCTACATGGGGCCTTTCCTAACAGTATTTTATTACAGATTTTGATGTGGTTTTTTGAGCCAAAGACAGAAGTGGATTTGAAGGGAGTCTATCATTCTCTTCTTTCTATTATGCAAATGATGCTTAGGGAGCACAGGGACATTCCACCTATGCAATGAGCACAGGCTCGTCATCCCCACAAGGCCGCCTCTGTTTCAATATAATTACACCCCTGAATCTTTAGACGTCCGCTGAGTTAGCAGCCACATGTGCTGTCGGCTCTGCCTCTTGGGGTTTTGCCGTTGCGGCTTTGCAAATCGCAGCATGTCAGTTATATCTACGGAAACACTGGCGGCTTTCCCGTAGATATTATGTTAAGAGAAAGTCCGCAGAGGAAAACTCTGAACTTTCTCTTAAAAGCGCTGTGGAAATAGTCGCAATGCGTTCACGCAGCATTTCTTTCTGCAGCCCTTTAGTGCTGCGGATACGGCCATGGGGCCTTAGCTTTAAGTGGTTCCTTTATGTCGATTTCCAGCTTTTGTAGCTACTCCTGACTTTGGCTCTAAAAACCGCAGCAAAATCTGCACTTCAGTAACATGGGAGCATCTGTGACTCACCGCAGCCATTGTACTAGGCATTTTGCTACTTCTATTCTGGTTTCCCTTATTCCTGGTACAAGGTATCAATGTATTAGAAAAGAAACATGATGAATTTGGAGCCACTACTACAGTTTAGAAGCAGATTGCAGTTGAACACAACTTGTAATTTGCAGCTGTATTTATTTACACAGACACATCTATAAAGCATAGTCTATGGACGCACTGTGTACATACAGCTCAGGACTGAATTATAGCATCAAGCTAATTGCATAGTATTCACTCAGCGGAAAACAGCTATAAAAAGCAAAGAACCCCTTTAATATGTAGGCAGATTCACGCACCAAAACCTACTACATGGCAAGCAAATTTAGCTCTTTAGGTGTGATTTATATGTTCAAAGTCATGTATTAAATTAAACTTTTTGAAAAGAATGTAAAGACATCAAAAGATGCACATGAAAAAAAAAAAATTGTAATGTTTATACAGTCAGGCTGCAGCCACACTAGAATTCGGGGACTCCGTCCCCCATTCTGTTTAATATATATGCGGAGAGAAAAGTCCTACAAGCAGAACTTTTGCTGATTTCAGACGGAAACGTGGTAGAAACCTGGTGGGCCCTATTATAGTCCGTGGGGTCCTCGAGTAACCGCTTTTTAAGCGGAAAGGGTTTCCGTTTTTCAGTTCCGCTTTGGGAGAAGAAACTCGAATGCTTGTGCGAACCTAGCATCAGGTACATGAAATACAACACAAAAAAATGAAAGGAGACAACTATTGGTGACTATCCAGTGCTGTTAACACCTTTATAATTATGTCACGTGTTGCAGAAAAGTTATATTCTGTTGTAGAGGACTTTGCTGTGGTTTTTGAGTCAAAGTCAGGTTTGTATTTAGTAGGAGGGAGAAGTATAAGGGCTAGTTCACACGGGGGCAAAGAGGTGGATTTTATGGCGGACTTCGCCTCAAAATCCGCCTCATTACAATAGTGGTCTATGTAGACCACTAGCTTTTTTTTTTCAGCTAGCAGTTTTTCGCCGCTAGCAGAAAAAAGAAGCGACATGACCTTTTTTTTAGGCATTTTCCGCCTGAAGAAAGCAATAGAAGTGAATGGGAAGCGAAAAACACGCGTCTTTTTCCAAAAAAGCTCTAAAAAGCGCGGCAAGGTCCAAAAATAAGCCACATGCAATTTACGTGTGAACTAGCCCTAAGAGCTTCCTTTAAAAAAAACCATTTCATTTACAGCCATTCTTGGCTTGGGCTCAAAAAAAAAAAAAAAAAAAGTTGAGTGGATAACGGATAAGTTCTGTCTGATTGCTTGGATTATGGCCAATGAGATCCTCTATGGTCACAAAACATACTGTAGGTCCACAAGTGCCCTTGTGAATAGAATGATGCTGCAAATGCTATGGGATTGCCAGTGACTGCAATTTTGGAAGTCCCATGAAAGTGAATGGAGACATGGTTAAGCAAGTGCACCACCAATTTATCTAAATATGGAACATTTGCACAGTATTCTCATGTTCTCAAAACGTTGGACCCCAGTGATAAGACCTTTGTCTCCTATCACTTAGTGCATGTTGGTAGTTTAACAGCCCTACTATTAATATTTTATTTAGGGTATAAAAATAATTGATGTACCCTTTTTGTGAGAAATAGGGCAATTTTCTTTTAAACTCAGTCCCTGATATACATGCTAAACCTGTCCATATTCTTCCACAGCCAAAAAGGCTAACATTTTTTATTTAGTCTACATTTGGCTAGACTGTATACTTGGAAAAAGAAGCAGACTATGCTATTCCATCAGCAGTATCCATGGTATAGAGATGCCATTGTAGACTATTTATGAGGGATGCTTATCATATAGCATTCATCACCGACCTCCGTTATATGTATTTATCAGTAAGCTCCAGTGATATCAATGTCCATATTTGGACAGTTGTGTCTGGAGCTTCTTTTTTGAGCAACACCACTTTCAAACAACTCACTACTTGGCCAAAACATATGAAACGTCTGGCAAACTAGCCTGTGAGCCTGACCAAAGGATCAACAAAAGGTCTGGGAGTGGGCAGAGCTAGGTTATTCTGAAATCTCTGTGCTTGTTTTACTGCTCAAGGTGAACTAAGCACTTGGCAACAAGCTATCAAGTGCTAACCAGTGCTGTGATCTGGTTCATTTCCTGATATATGGGGCTTGGGACTGTGTGGGGGGTAAAGCCAGTGCTGGTCTCATGGTGGAGCTACTGCAGAAGAGCTATTAGCTATTATACAGGGCCAAGGATAATAACATGTGGTGTTCTCATTGATATAGGTGAGAGAACACACACAGAAAAAACCCCCACAGTGTTACTTACCTCTCATGGGCTCCGGCAATACTCCCTGCTGTCTTTGGGCCTCTTTAAAGAGGACCTTTCACCATTTTGCCCATAGGCAGTTCTATATACTGCCGGAAAGCTGACAGTGCGCTGAGTTCAGCGCACTGTCAGCTTTCCCGATCTGTGCCCGGTGTGAAGAGCTTACGGTCCCGGTACCGTAGCTCTTCTATGGTCAGAAGGGCGTTTCTGACAGTTAGCCAGAGACGTCCTTCTTCACAGCACAGCCAATCGCGCTGTACTGTGAGAGCCGGGAGGAACGCCCCCTCCATCTGCTCGCAGTACTCGTCCATAGACGAGCATTATCAGGGAGGGAGGGAGGGTCGTTCCTCCCGGCTCTCACAGCGCAGCGCGATTGACTGTGCTGTGCAGAAGGACGTCTCTGGCTAACTGTCAGAAATGCCCTTCTGACCATAGAAGAGCTACGGTACCGGGACCGTAAGCTCTTCACACCGGGCCCAGATTGGGAAAGCCGACAGTGCGCTGAACTCAGCGCACTGTCAGCTTTCCGGCAGTATATAGAACTGCCTATGGGCAAAATGGTGAAAGGTCCTCTTTAATGACATCACAGGCTGGTGTCACTATACCACGTCTGAGACGTCACTGAAGAGGAGTTGCAGTGGAGCCCAGAAGAGGTGAGCAATACTGTTTTTTTATGTTTGTCACCTTCCCTGGGCCTCTGATCATTATACTCTGGGGTCTGGCCAGTGAATCTCCCTAGTCCAGAAGTTAAGAGAAATATTCTAACCATCATTTCAATTGCACAGTGAAAGGTGGAAGTTCCCTATCTGAATTAATTTAACAAAGCTAAGCTGGACCACGAGTTCTGCCTTTCTAAATAATAAATGAATTTACATTATGTCTCATGCTCACTACCCACATACTGAGTGAGTTAGGAATTGAGAGTAACTTTGTGAACCATGACAACATAAACATACACAGGTTTTCAAATATAACGTGAATAACCTAAAAACATCTGGTTCTGCAATAAATGAAAGCACTGTCCAGTTGTTGTTTTTTTTTTTTGTTGTTTTTTTTACACATAGGGAGACATAAAATAACAGACACTAAACACTCACCTGTCCATTCGATCAGGGATCCAGTAGAGGTCCCCAGTCTTCCTGACCTTTGGCCAGCACAGGGGCGCCTTAGCCAATCAGTGGCATGTAGCAGGTCACAGCAAAAAAAGTGCTGCTGGAAAAACTGTAGCAGAAACACATTGCAGGATTTCCCGCAGCTCTTTCTGCTTTAATTATATCTATAGGGAAATCACCGGCTTGCTAAAAATTTAATGATGATGTATGTAAGTGAATACACTATTGGAGCGAACGGATAAGTTTATTGGGGAAAACTGTACAACTGAAAGGAGTCTCTTGTGTCCTGTTGGCTTGGATACAAGAAGTGACACAACTGGGCAAGCTGGCATACAGTTTCAAATCTTGTGGCACATTTGCTCACAAATGTCACAGCTGGTCCTGTAGATCTGACATACTTGTAGGTTGTTGAAGCTGGCATACCAGTTAATTCCATAAATGCTCGATTGGCAATAACCCTGGCAACCAGGCAGGCCAAGGAAGTGTTGCAATCTGGAAGAGATGTTCCTGGGAAACCCTTGCTGTGAGTGGGCGAGCATGATCCTGCTACAAAATGCCATTTGGAAACCTTGCTTGAGAGGCAACATATGGGGCTGCTGGATGTCCTGCACATGTCGCTGAGCTGTTAGTAACATTCATATAACTACTAGGGGTGTTCAGCTGTTGTATGTGAGGGATCTTCAGATTCTCATACCATCAGCAGAGTGTCGCTCCACAACAAAGGCAAGACTGAAGTTGATCACCATGAGGCCTACATACTCAAATCTGACTGTCCTGAGATCCTAAACAGAACCTGTATTAATCACTAAAGACAATGTGGTTCCAGTCCATAGCAGTTAAAGTTTCTCGTTCGCAAGGGTGAAGGTGCCTTCTGTGTTTGGGTGGTGGAGAAAGAAACTACAGGAGCTGCTGGTACTAGTTGGTGGTTCATGCAATCCTTCCAACTGATGCCTGTGCTGTCCGAAGCCTGTTTGCCGTGTGTGCCCTCATGTAACCACTGATTCCAGCACCTCCTAATAGCTAGGTCGGAATAGCCTAGATTACCATCAATTAGTCAAAATGACCATCCTGCTTCTTTCAGTCCAGTGATGTACCCCAAGTAGCCTCTGAGAGCCTTTTATTTTTATAGGGCAGGAGGTGAAGCCCTTTTATGCCCTCTTGTGGTAAGTCCTAGTGCCTAATTAGAACACAATGGTAACAATTTACATATCTGCCTGAAACATAACAACGCTGAATTCTGCATCAATCTGATATTTCTATCTGTGTGCAATTTCTTTTTGTCATTGAGTGAATGTGCAGTTGTTAAAATTGTATTGGCATGAAAAGAGTAAAGTGGTTTTCAAAACTTAGCTTAACCTAAGCTTAAAATGTTTTGTTAAAATGTTGAAGGGGTTGTTCATTAGTAAAATTTTTAAAAAAACTAATATTGCGTTAAAAAATACCCTCTTTTACCAATCCCCCACCACTCTCATCTAACATTACTGGGTCCATTGCTGGTCTCCATGTCCTGGATCCTGTCATTACAGAGGAAATGCTGCTCAGTCCTATTTGGTTGTGGCGGGAAATCTAGAATTCACAAGACTGATTTTCACATCTCAGTCCGTGTGTTGGCTGCGTTTACTGGCCTGACCTTCATGGTGGGAGTGAGACTCCTAGCATCATAGTTATGTAAGGTGTCCCTGGTACAGGATGAGACAGTATGTCGCTGAGAAGCAAGGACTCCTAACATAACTATGATGTTAGGAGTCTCGCTCCTGGCGTGAGGGTCAGACTGGTAAATCTAGCCAATACACGGAGCGAGTTGCTGGACACCACTATCAGACCTTATTCATGTGACATTTAGCACTTTGTGTGTTCCATCAAAAAAAAAAAAAAACGCTATCATACTAGAACATTTATATGCAAGCTTTGACTGGCCTACAGGGGAGCAAGTGATTCCCCCTGTGGGCCCCTGACTCAGGAGGACAAGTGGGACCCTACACCCTTGCAAGCACAATACACTCACTGCACTACATAAAGATAGACAGCATACAGCATCTCATGCAGCCTATGCACCCATCTAATAAAATGGGTGGCATTTTTTTTTTTTTTTTTAAACTAATTTCTATTAAATTTTTAAAGTTATTATAGACAATACAAAAATATAAGAAAAAATTAGAAATGGTAATACAGAGACAGATAAGAAAAAGGTCCTTAATTCAATTTCAGACAAGGACAAGGAAACAGGCAATTAAGACATGGGAGGCAACAGCAAAAAACAAGAGGGGGGGAGGGGGGATAGATTAAAGACCATGAAGGATGCAATAGGTATCCCACAGGGACCAAATGAACTGGAAGGTCTCTACAGTGTTGTTAAGTGTGGCCGCGAGGCACTCCAAACTCCTAACATCTTTAATACAAGCCACCAGGGCTGGGTCTGTGAGAGGCAGAGTACTCTTTCAATGAAGAGCCACCAGAGTCTTAACTGCAGTGCATATTGTAAGCCGATGGCTGGTGTAATACTGGAAGGGATGTACATCTCTCCCAGATTGCTCAGATGGATGAGATGATAAAAATCTGGAGAGTTTATTTCTCAGCAAATAATTATGTTTGTTGAGCATAATTTAAGTGCCGTGCACTGGGCTGGATTTTTAGGGAATGGCATGTAGGCTTGTAGTGGGGCTTGCCATTCCCATCCCCTCCAGTACTCCTCTTGGTGACACTCCTGCGGGAACCCAGCTGTTTCAGGTTTCTCCTCATTAGCGAGGCATAAGACATCTGCTAGGAGAGCAGACTATGGCAGAGCTTGGCTGGAAAGCCACAAAGGAGGTTGCTATGGCTGGAGAGGATCTTGACTATATGAACTTGTCTTTATTCTAGGTGAGGTAACCAATTTCTGTTTAGTTAGAGCCCAGACGGGAAGGTGTTTATTTTGTATTTTCTTTTGTGCTGCATAAACCAATTGTGTTTGGAGTGAATAAAACTCAACACTTGGACTGTTATCTTGAAGCCTGTGTTATTGCCAACCACCCAGCACCCCCAGACCCTGACAATATCTATAGGAACAATATAGACGCCACGGCCGCAAAATTACGCGCATTATACGTCCGTAACAACCCATTGAAATGAATGGAATCTGTTTTGAGCGCTCACATTCTGACACGTGTATACGTGCCAGAATGCGCGCCCGTAAACTCAGTGTGAACTGGCCCTAATACAGCTCAGTCTATATAATTCTTTTGGATGATAAATTGTAACAGGTACTGCTACTATGCATAGAAGGCTATTTTATATTATTTGCAAAGTTTCTTCAAAATACAAATACAATATTACAGTATTTCTTCAAAATACTTTCCTATTGACAACCATATATAGTACACAGTCAATGTCTTCACTAAAATGGACATTCAGATAGCTTATGTCTGTTATTGTTAGCATGAATGCAAAAAGTGTACCACTGGGACCAGGAACATCACAATTTTGCATAACACTTAGAAAAATTAAAACATAAATAAGCTCTGTATTGCTTCACTGTGCAGTACATGGATTTTCTGTTAGCTAGCCTATCTCTCATCCAAGGGATCAATATTCCAATATCCCATAATCAAGTATTAAATTTAACCTTCTCAGTGCAAATATCCTGGGAACTAATCACAACTTAGAGATGTTCCGGTATGTTAGACAGTCCCAAAATCTTTGAATAGAGTGCCAGTGCATATTTGCCGCCACAGCGAGATTAAGTTGAAGGATATTGACCCCCACTCTTGCCCTTATCATTCTGTGCATAGGTCATGCACTAATCTTGCAATAACCCCTTAGGCTAAGGCCCCACATTGGAGAAAAAAATGCTGTATTTTATAGTACACAAAGTGAAAGATACTCAGGCTAATCCCATCCATACATTGCAGAAAAGAAAAACACTGTGGAAAAACTGCATTTAAAAAAAAAAAAAAAAAAAAATTACCTGCAGAAACAGGTTTTCCCATATATTTAGAAAGGGACGAAAAACTGTAGAAAAAAACAAACCAAAAACGCAATGAAAATTGCTGTGGAGGAAAACATGATGCTTTTACACGGCATTTGTTATCTGCAGCATTTTTAGCTGCGTTCCGTAACATATATTAGGTGGGAGGAGGAGAAAAAAACAACAATAAAAAAAAAAAAACTATACTCTCCTATCCCTGGTGCTTTGGCGTGTCCCTGCGTGGCAGGGTCCTACTGCTCTGGGGTTTTCTTCCGATGAAAATGTTTTCTCACGCTTTACTGTGGCGTCCCGTGACCCTTTCCATAGGCTGCTGATTGGCTTTAGCAGTCATGTGCGGCGGGGACTTTTTCCAGGAGAAAACACTGGAGCAGCAGGACCAGGCCGCTCTAGACACACCGCAGCACCAGGGACCAGGTAAATATGTTTTTTTTTTTGTTTTGTTTTTTTGCGTTGATCGCAGTATGTAAACATTACCGAGAGCCATGCTGTCTCAGAACAGATGACCTGCAGGGGTACCGGGTGTCAGATCCCCACAGATCTAACAATCTAAGGGTGCATTCACACTGAGTAAACGCTAGCTTATTTTGTAGAGTAAAATTACACTTGTAAATTTTGCTATCCCATTGACTTCAATGATATTTTTTTACAAGTGTAAAAATACGTCTGTAAAAAATACGCCTGTAAAAATACGCCTGTAAAATGTCATTGAAGTCAATGGGATAGCAAAATTTACAAGTGTAATTTTACTTTACAAAATAAGCTAGCGTCTACTCAGTGTGAATGCACCCTTAGGATAGGCCATCAATACTAAAAAACAGATTACGCCTTTAAGCCAGGCACCCACATGCCATAAACGCCACAGAAAAAAAATCAGTCTCTGCAAATTGAATGCATCCACACATTGTGGAAAAATATGTGCAAACGACACGCTTCAATTTCCAAACCATTGAGGTTTTTGAAATCGCAGCATGTGAATTATATCTATGGAAACGCTGGTGGTTTCTCCAATAGGTATAATAGAAGCAGAGACCTCTACTGACTTTCTGCGATAAATGCTGCGGGAAAAACTGTGATGTATTGCCGCCTTAGTCTTAAGGTTACTATAAACTGTGGAGAGAGGATACAAGTAAGAGAAATAAATAAATAAGTAATCAATGAAAGTAACTCCAGATTCACCATAAGGCCACTTTCATATTCTCAGTATTTGCTCGGTATTTTGCACCAGTATTTGCAAATTTGTCCAAATTAGGCCGGGGTCCCACGGCTGGAAACACCGCAATTTGCCCGCGGCGGAAATGGGCAGCATCAGTAAAGTGACACGGTTTTGGAAATCGCAGCATGTTAATTATATCTACGGAAAAGCCAGCGGCTTTCCCATAGATATAATGGTAACAGAAAGTCCGCGGAGGCAAACTCTATGACCTTTCTGTTCAGTGCTGCACGAAGAACCGAAATGCGTTCCCGCCACCGTTGTTCTCACAGCACTTTATCACTGCGTTTCCGGCCCGTGGGGCCTTAGCCTTACTGTTCTCTGTTTACATTTTTTTTTCCCTATTCAACTACATGGAAAACCATGGCAAAAACACAAATCATGGACTTTCATTGGTGAAATGCATTCATGATACATCAACATCAGTTTAAAAAAAAAATAAAAAAATGCTTCCTATAAAAATGCGGACAACACACATGCATATGTGTACATGTGAATAAGCTTTTATGCTGGCATACTTAATATCTGTTATTTCATTTAATTGTTATTGCAGCATATATCAGTGATCAAAAGTTCACATACTGTATATACTCAAGTATAAGCCAACCCAAATATAAGCCGAGGCCCCTAATTTGACCACAAAAAACTGGGAAAACTTACGATATTTGAGTATAAGCCGAGGGGGGTAATGCAGCAGCTACTGGAAAATTCCAAAAATTAAAATGGCCAGAGTTTTTTGGTGCAGTAGTTGCTGGGGAAGGGGAGGGGGTGTTTTGGTTGTCTGTCTGCCCCTTCCCTGAGCACTGTTTTTTTTTGTTTGTTTTTTTTTTCTTCCCTTTTTTTATTCCCACTTGGAATTCAGCCTGGATGAATATACGGTATCTGCAGTGCTCCTATTAACCCCTCCGACAGAAGAGGAGCACTGCAGATCCTCTATATTCAGTAGACCGTAGAGATGAGCGAACACTGTTCGCATCAACCGTTCCAAACAGCACGCTCCCATAGAAATGAATGGAAGCACCTGGCATGTACACTTTGCCAGCGGCTGGTCGCCGTGCCAGGTGCTTCCATTCATTTCTATGGGAGCGTGCTGTTCGGAACGGCTGATCCGAACAGTGTTCGCTCATCTCTAGTAGACCGTGCACTTTCAGACACAGGATACCTAATGTGTATGTGTTTCACAGTAATTTTCTACTTTTATATGTATTCTAGGGAAAGGAGTGATTTAAAAGGAACTTTTATTCATTTTATTTTATTTTATTTTTTTTAAAGCTTCTTTTTTTTTTTTCACTATTTTATGGGAGTTTCTATACATTACTATTGGGGTGGGTCGTAGACAGCCCCCCCGAGTATAAGCCGAGGGGGGCTTTTTCAGCACAAAAACTGTGATGAAAATTTTGGCTTATACTCGAGTGTATACAGTAGTTTAGTTCTCTATTGAGATTAAAAGTGATGACTTATTTAAAGAAGAAAAAAAAAAAGCTATGGTCTTAGAAAATGGGGGTGCAAAAAGATGATTTTTCAAAATATCTTATCACATCAAAAGTAGAGGCCTGCATTCCAAACTCCTCACTTAATCCAATAGAAATTACATATACCTAATAAAACAAAGAAATATAAAAAGGCTAATATAACAAGTTAAATAAAAATAAAAAATAAAAAGTATCAGGCTAAGGCCTCGTTCACATCTGCGTCAGTAATCCATTCGAGGGAGTCCGCATAGGGAACCTCTCGAACTGACTACCGAATGCACATGGACCCCATAGACTATAATGGCGTCCGTGTGCTTGCCACGAGATTTCCGCAGGGAACATGCGGACTGGAAAGTACTTCTCAATCTACTTTTCTGTCTGCATGACTCGTGTGGATATCTCACGGCAAGCACATGGGCCCATTATATTCTATGGGGTCTGTGTGCTTTCACTGCATACCACTTGCAAATGCGTTTGGTAGTCCGTTCAGGGGGTCCCCATGTGGTCTTCCCTGAATGGATTACCAAACGGAAATGTGATCCAAGGGTAACACCACACATAGTGAAACGAAGGTAAAAACATTGTGGCAAAAAATGCAGTGAAAACTAAGCAGAATTTCCTGTTTTGCATTTTTGCCTCCCCTATCCCTGTCTTTGGATGTTTGTGGGTTTGTCTGTTTGGATGTTTGTTCCACTATCACGCCGCAACGGGCTAACGGATGTGACTGAAATTTCGCACATACCTAGAATGGCACCTGGAAAAGAAGATAGGTGCCTCACCATCACTGTATATTGCCCAGTTTGCAGACCGCGAGCACCAAATTCACGGTCCGTGTGGGCTGAAGGACCTAAACGGATGTCACCACGTTAGGCATGGGGCTCCGATTGGACCATGCAACTGCGGGGGGAGCTATAGACCCACAACCCGGCCGCACATTCACAGGAAAAAAATGGCGGCGTTCATGCCGGGAGCCGCACATGCTGGCATCGCTGGAGGCCTACACACGACCTGATGCAGTGAGTCCGCCTAGGGATCTGAAGGGGTAGAGGGAACTGCCAGCCCCATGCACCCCTGTAACCTCGGCGCACCGGGGACCCCAGGGTAGGGTGGGGTGAGGCTGGGGTCGCAGGTTCGGGTAGAGAGGGAATGGGTAGAGAGGGCAAATAGAGGGCACATGGTGGTGGGTGGGGTTTTGTAGGGGGAGAAAAGGGGGCACGGGGTGGGGAGAAAAGGGGGCACGGGGTGGGGTGGAAAGGGGGCACGGGGTGGGGTGGAAAGGGGGCCCAGGGCCACGGGTTAGGCAGGGAGGACATAGCAAGGGGATGTTGGAGCGGGTAGGGAAAAAAGTGGGGGGTCAGGGGGGAGAGGAAGGCAAGGGGGCCAGCGGGGCGCAAGGTGGTGGGCCATGGGCGCACTTCTGTTGGAAGGGCCCGCTGCGGCCACAAGGCAAAGGCGGGTGGGCTAGGACGGCACTGCAGGTAGGGCACACGGGGAGGGGGAGGCGTGGACGAAGTTGCGGGTAATGCTAGTATAAATATATGGGGGAAAAATTGAGTACTTTTGTGGGTAAAATTAAAATGATGTGCCTTTTCATAGCACAAATAAAGTTTAAATTCTGGTGGTTTGCCAAAAAAGACTGATTGCACTTTGTTTTAACACATAAAACTGCCCCCCTTTTTGCCAATTAAAAAAACCCACATAAATGACCATGACAAAACAAAAAAAAAAAAAATTACAATGGTCTATCTCATATAAGTATACTATCTACTCCTGACTCCTGGCTGCAGAAGAATGACGTCGCTGGAGAATCTTCAGACAGCACAGGGGATGCCCCCTACGATGACTAGAGACTTATTTGCATATAGAGAGATCCAGGAGTATCACCAGAACGGCGGAGCAAAGAAGACTTCTAAAGGTAGCAGAAGAATAGCCTTTCTGAAGGCTATTCCGACGTGGTAGTACTGAAAAAAGGGATTCTAATGATAGAATCCCTTTAATAGGAATGGGGTTGTTTTTGCAGCATGTGCAAGTATTTTTGGAAGACCCTTTCAGTTGAATTGAACTGTTGCTGAAATATATGTAACCAGAGGTCTACAGGATATTTTTTATTCTGGAGGACTGAAAATACTCCTCTTATCATTTTTGAGTAGTATTTTTAGCCAAGGATGGGTATAAAGTTTCCAGTAATGCAAATAAGTAATATGTAGGCATACATAACATGAGTATGCTATTTATGCATGGAAACCATTACTAAAACTGTATTCCATGTTTAAATAGTATTGAAGCTCCCACCAATAGTGATCTAGTTATTGCAGGGGGCCAAATAAAAAAGTAAGAATAAAAAGGATTTAAACGTATCTTGAAATTTCTAGAATATATAGCAAACTAAACAAACTATAAACAAATATATATACATTAGATATCCTCACAGCACAAAACGTCCTAAAAAATATGTATCTGTAGCAGAGAGAAAAAAATTGTCTGCATTTCTGTTTTTTGACTAACTTCACCTATGAAAATTTTTTTAAAAAGAATCAAAACTTTCATTCCCCACAATTTTTGCCCCGCAAACCCTTACACAGCTCCATATACAGAAATACAAGTTTACAAGTATCACAATCTGGCGACACAAATATATTTTATTTTTTTCCAAGGTTAACATTTTTTTTAAAGGTATTAAAACTTAATGAACACTATATAAATTTGGTATCGCCAAGATCATGCTAATCCTCAGTCATGCCAGGACCCCACGTTGCGAATACAATGCATAGCTAGCGAAGTGCTGCGTATTACAGTACCTGCAAAGTGGTATAAATGCAATTAATGCGTCAGAGGATGAAGAGGTTTCTTCTTGCCTATCACGCATGCGCAAGAATTCCACAGAAGAAGGACAGAAGAAACTGATCTTCAGGTCACAGAAGACAAGTATGATGGGGGGGAGGGGTTGTTTTGAGTTAGTGAGGTAGGGCTAGGGAAAAAGGGAGGGAGTGAGATGTGGAACATAGTAGTTATAGGATAAGACAGAAGGAAGCTACCCATGAAAACAAATGTAGAGGGATGTCAGGAGCTCCAGAGAAACTCAGAAATAGCTCAAAACACTACAAAATGTATTTGGGTGCAATTATTAAGCCATTAATAGCACTAAAATACCTTTTTAAAAAAAAGTTGTTTTTTTCCCAGAAAACCCCTTTAACCCCTTCCCGACATGCGCCGTAATAGTACGGCGCGTGTCGGGTCTGTAACTATGGCGACCGCCCGGGAGACGGGCGGCCGTCATAGCCGCCGGGTGTCTACTGCTTTAAGCAGTAGACAACCGGCTCTAATGCCTCCGATCGGTCCCCGGACCGATCGGAGGCATTAACCCCTCCGGCGCTGCTGTCAAAGGCGCCGGAGGCGCCATTTTCCCGGCGGCGCATGGGCGCCGCCATTTTAGCAGGGATCGCCGACTCCTGGAGCATGCTCCAGGGCCGACGTCATGTTGCCATGACAGCCGGGAGCCTTGTTAAAGGCTCCCAGCCGGTCTGCAAATTCTCTCTTTTGCAGGCTGGTCTATGCAGCCTGCAAAAGAGATGATGATTTTTTGCAATGCATTAGCATTGTAATGCATTGCATTAGTGATCAGACCCCCTGGGGTTCAACACCCCTAGGGGGTCTAATAAATGCAAAAAAAAAATAAAAAAAAAGTAAAAAAAAATATAAAAAGTATTAAAAGTTCAAATCACCCCCCTTTCCCTAGAACAAATATAAAAGTAGTTAAAAACTGTGAAACATATACATGTTAGGTATCCCCGCGTCCGAAATCGCCCGCTCTACAAATCTACAAAAATATTTTTCCTGTTCGGTAAACGCCGTAGCAGGAAAAATAGTCAAAAGTGCCAAACCACTGTTTTTTCACTGTTTTGATTCTGATAAAAATTTGAATAAAAAGTGATCAAAGCAATAACATTTCCCGAAAATGGTAGAACTAAAAAGTACACCCGGCCCCGCAAAAAAAGACGCCCTATGCATCCCCGTACACCTATGTATAAAAAAGTTACGGCCGTCGGAATATGGCGACTTTTAGAAAAAAAAAATTTTTAACACCGTTTTGGAATTTTTTTTTAGGGGTCAAAATGTAAATAAAACCATATAAATTTGGTATCCCTGGAACCGTACCGAAACACAGAATATAGGGGACATGTCATTTTGGCTGCACAGTGAACGCCGTAAAACCAAAGCCCGTAAGAAAGTCGCAGAAATGCATTTTTTCTTCAAATCCACCCCATTCTGAATTTTTTTCCTGCTTCCCAGTACATTATATAGAATAATTAATGGTAGCATCATGAAGAAAAATTTGTCCTGCAAAAATTAAGACCTCATATGGCTCTGGGAGCGGAGAAATAAAAAAGTTATGGGGTTTAGAAGGAGGGGAGTCAAAAACGAAAAACGAAAATCAAAAAATGCCATCGGCGGGAAGGGGTTAAAGGGATCAATCCTATCATTCAGATGCATTTTTTTTTTTTATGACTAACATGTCGGAATAGCCTTAAGAAAGGCTATTCTTCTCCTACCTTTCGTTGTCTTCTCTGCGTCGCCATTCGCCTGAAATCCAGTTTTTTGTCGGCGTGCAAATGAGTTCTCTCGCAGCACTGGGAGCGGGCCCCAGTGCTCAAACAATGCTGCGAGAGAACTCTCTCCAGCGCCGCCTCCATCTTCGTCAGCAACAGCCTCTTCATCTTCTTCTCCTAGCGGTGGGTCAAAATTCAATGCATGCGCAAGTCAGCTCTGCCCGCGGGCAGAGCCGACTTCACATGCGCGTAGCCATTTTTTTGTGGCCGCTTACGTGAGCAGGCGCAGCACGCTCCTGTAGTTCTATGGAGTACAGAGCATTGGGGACGCCCCCAGTGCTGTTTGAGCGCTGGGGCCCGCTCCCAGCACTGCGAGAGAACTCATTTCCATGCCGTCAAAAAAAGGGATTTCGGGCAAACGGCGGCACGGAGAAGACAATGAAAGGTAGGAGAATAATAGCTTTTCTTAAGGCTATTCCGACGTGTTAGTCATAAAAAAAAATGCGTTTGAGTGATAGGATCCCTTTACGTATAATTGACATACTGCAATTTTTACAAAAACGCAATGGTTTTTGAAATTGCAGCATTTCCACTGCAGAATTTTTTTTTGCAATGTTTGGATGGGGTTAGCCAGAATCCCAACCACTTTGCAGGTACTGTAATATGTGAAGTTTCTTGGTGCGGCATTTCCCCTGTGACCAAAACGCTGCGTATTTTCAACATGGCACCCCAGCCTAAACTTTCCCTAGAATGTGAGCATCACTCCGCCGATTTCCGATCCCTCTTTCCCTCTGTACCCCTGTGAGAATGCTGTATGTTTGTGTCCTTAAGTATTGTGTACCTGTTTCTTTGCACTTGATTGATACTGTTGCTTGACGATTTTCTGTTTTATGGTTTTGTATATTTTGACTCTGCTGCGTCAGAGTCTATGCTTGCCTCCCTTACCCCCCCTCCCCTGGACCCCTACAGACCTGGATTGTTGCCCCTGGTCTTCTCCCCCTCCCCCCCCCCCCTTTCTATCCCTTTCCCCCTTGTTGTTAAAAATTTCATTGAAAAACCCTCAATAAACTTTAATGTTAAAAGAAAAAAAAAAAAAGAACGTGAGCATCAAGTAATGACCTTTCACATAGTCACCCTCACTAAGTTTTCTGGCAGGACATACTATCTGTCTAGACATATCTGATATTAGTAAATAATCAAATTCCCCAATGAAATCATTCTGGAAGGAGACATCCACTCAGCCAACTGGCACATCCAAGCATTTCCATCGTGTTGGGAGAGTAGAACAAGTGGAAAGCAGTATGACACTGGCAGCAACAGGAGGCAAGGTGTGGCATACTGTTAAACCAAGGCCCTCATGTTGCGTCCTTTTCAGTGTATTGTATATTGGAATTGCGAAAACAGGAAATACTGCCACATTAAATTAAGTACAAACATAAGACAAAAAAAACAAATACAAGAAACAAGGAATAAATAAGTAGCAAATGGATGAGGGGATCCCAACCAAAGGGAAATTTTCATATGACAATCTACATGATATGAAATTGGACCAATTTGTGCGGGAACCTAGTAAACAAACCAGTATGTTTCTGCAGAGAATGTTGAACAAATTGTCAATTGCTGTTTCTACAAAAAAAAAAAAATCTCAGTCAAAGGTTATCATTAATAAAACAAATATCCTCTTTGACATCACCATGGTACATAACCACAAGTGAAAGTTAAGACAGCTCCATCAAGACACTGGTTCAATCTCATTCATTGTGAAATAGAAGAAGCAACCATCAATCAGTCAGAAAAGCATCAATGACGGGCTGCACTTCTGCTGCTGGCCTATACCAATGTATGCTATAACACACAGGAGTAAGCAAGCAGTATTAGTCTATGTATATGGAATTATTGGTTACAAAGAAGGCCTAGTGCCAAGCCAGCTGCTCCACTACAAATCATGATGTCATCCAGTGAAGTTCCTCGCACCATAGCAATAACAAACGAGACAAAATCATTTCTAAGAATCAAGATGGTAATAAACATCTTCTTCCCAAATCTACGACCATCACAATAATGTTTGGAAGAGCCGCAGAACGACTCTCCTTTGGAAGGTGTAGTGATATCTTTCCGCTTAGGGCCTACAATGGAGTAGATGTTTCCAATCATTCTCTCCCCCTCCCTTTCACTGGTAGGAGGAATGCGGCTCTCCAGAATTATCAACCATTCGCT
This sequence comes from Leptodactylus fuscus, assembly GCF_031893055.1. NCBI lineage: Eukaryota > Metazoa > Chordata > Amphibia > Anura > Leptodactylidae > Leptodactylus > Leptodactylus fuscus. The sequence goes on from NC_134265.1 coordinate 199,306,971, forward strand.
TCCCTCCCCCATCAGAACAACAGATGGTCTTCCACAGTGGGTGATGAGGATACCACTCCAGAGTACAAGAAGGTAGATTCTGTCATAAAATCTCCTTCTAGCCAAGCGAATTAGAAAAACAATCAAATTAATCCATTGTTCTCCTCTAAAAATCCTCGTCCGTGGCCGCATTTAATCAGCTTCACAAATAAATCCAGCCAGACATAAAATACACCATAGCTAGAAGCGGATGACATATAATACAGAATATTTACCCATCTACTCCGACCATATTATATGTATAGTATAAATGATGTATCAAGGTTATTAGCCAGTGGACAAGGAGAAAGTCTATTAAAAGCCTAATGCAATTCTCTTTAATGGATCCAGACATGATGTACAGTATGCTCTCGTACATGGCCGAGGCAGCAGCATTTCACGCTCTCCCCAGCCTGACAGAAGCCCAGAAACAATGACACACGACAATCGCGAGCTGTTCTAAGGAGAATTTCTCCACCTCGTGTTTATTTCAATGATGTAATAGACAACTAGAGCCAAGCCTCAGACCTCCCAGGCAATATACCTCAGATATACAGGATCTCACAATCCATGTATCTCATATGTGATATCATATCAATGTACGGCAAAAAAAAATAGATTTATATGTATATCACCTGACAATCCATGTACCTTATATACGACACACACAGATATACATATATACTGTAATATATATATATATATATATATATATATATATATATATATATATATATATTATAATATGTGCACTATATATGTGATAAATATAAATACATATAAAATCATCTCACGAGCAATGTACCATATATAGATGTACCTCCTATATAAGAGATATATCACCTGACAATCCATGTACCTTATATGCTATATATAAATATATATATATGATACACACACACGGACTATATATATCACCTGTATCTCACTTTACAAGCCGTGTATCTTGTATAGAATATATATACTACATACATCACCATACAATACCCGTACCTCACGTACCTTGTATATATGTAAGCCATGTATCACCTACAACTTATAGACTAATAGCTACATGTACCTCATATGTGATGGATAGAAATGAAGCTATCACCTCACAAGCCATGTACACATGTAACATATAGAATAGTGGCTACATGTACCTCATATGTGCTGACTAGAAATCACTCTCTGTATCACCTCATAAGCCGTGTATGTAGCTGCTCAGCGTCAGCACACCATTACCTCATATGAGATCTTCTTCCCTCGCCATACAGCTCCAGCAGGCCTGTGGCCGCATATGTGACAGTGCATTTACCCCATCATATAAGGGGAGCCTATAGCCAGCATTGTATAAGGTACATTAGAATTGCCCCTCACCGTAATTCAGTCATTCAGGCGACGACATGGCTACATCGTTGTTTTTTTCTCCATTCAATCTCCTTGTTAATAATAAATATCTCCGCCCGTTGCTTTCCATCCATCCCGTACAGTAACATTAATGACAATAATGAATGTATGGCATCAATCCGCTATGACGGTAGTCTATGGCAGTGATACTAGAAAATGGCACAACAAGTCTCCGGAGCGCCGATCACACCTATTGTCTATGCCAGACAGAAAATGATTCAGAAAAAAAACCACTAATTCGCTCACCATTATTCCTGCACTCATTCCTTACCGGCAGCATCGGGAGGACTGTCAGAGGAACAGCTGAGGAAGCATCGGTCTTCTATCCACACATCAATCAATCAGCCGAGCAATATCCACGGTGCTGGCGGCTGTCACCGACCGGAAATACCGTGCCGAAGGCGATGACCCAGCAGAGAATAACGGGAGGGGCGGAGCTTGCGCTTCAAAGGCGGCGTCTGTGAGGGAGCGGTTCTCAGCTCTCCCTATGTAATGAGAGAGAGTAATACGGCTGGTGCAGTTGTGTCTGTCAAACGGAGGAGGCGGAGTCCTGGCACTGTGGAGGGCGTGGCCAGATGTGCATATTGAGGAGGAGAGTGGTACCTTGTGTAGTGGACCTGTCAGCGCTACCTGGGCACCATCTCAAGATGTCTTCATCATGTTATGAGACGAACATTGCTTGGTGACCATTTTATTCTTCACATGCAGAGCTGTGGTTAATGATGTCATCGTTTATAGATAGCTACAGAAATTCTGTCTCGAATCCTCTATAGATCCTATGAGAACTGACAAAAAATACAAGACGTGCAAATCTACTACATTATTAAGACTACATTCACACCTGCATCAGGAGTCTCTGGCATAGTAGAAATCCTGGATGAAAAAGTCCGGCTAAGGGGTGTTCACACTATTGTTAGTGTTCATTGCTAACGTCTGTCAGAATATGTAAACAACGGGCACTAAGGACGCGTTCGCACTACCACTCAGTAGTGTCCATTGCTATTGTACCTTACAAGATTTTAGCAACAAACACTAGGTGAACCATCACAACGCTGTTAGAAATACCATTAATTACAATGGGATTTTATCTGTTGTCCATTAGGGCGTGTTCACACCAGCGCCTGATCTCCATTATGCAGGTTTCCATTTTCTGTCGGCAGAAGAGGGAAACCTGCATTCAGTGTCTGCCCGTGAGTGCCAGTGAGCGTCTTCTGCTCTCCGCAGCGAAACTGTTTTTTTTTTTTTTACCGGACAGAAAGTCCTGCATGTCCGACCTTGTGTCCGGTTAAAAAAAAACAAACAAAACGGTTTCGCCGTGGAGAGCAGAAGACGCTCACAGGCTCACGGGCGGACACTTTTCAAACCCATTCAAATGAATGGGTTTGAAAACTGCCTGCCGGTTTCCATCTCCTGCCCAGTTTCTCGGGAAGGAAACGAAAACCTGCATAACAGAGATCGGGCGCTGGTGTGAACCCGCCCTTAGTGACCGTTAGTGTCCATTATACACCCAATCCGTCACATATCCGTTTTTTTTTTTAACTGATCCATCAAATGGATTTTTTAACTAAGCACATGTCAGAATAGCCTTAAGAAAGGCTATTCTTCGCTTACCTTCTTGAGAAATTTCTTCTTTATTCCTTATGTAAATGAGTTTTCAGACAGGACTGGGGGCGTCCCCTGGGTTGTCTGAAAACTCTCCAGAGACACCTCTATCTTTTTCTCCACCTCTGCCTCTTCTCCCACGTTACCGTTGCGTCTTCATCCAAAAGCGCCAACTACAGATGTCCGTTGGCCATTTTCCTGTGGCCTCTCCTGTTTGACTTTTGGATGAAGACGCAACTGAATAGCCTTTCTGACGTGTACAGGGGTAATTTCTAACTATATTTAGGGGTGATTATATTCATCATTTTATAGATGTTAGGGTTAATGTGTATATTCAACTTGTATGGGGTGTAGTAGAGAGGGTTCAAAGTGGTTTGTGGCTTTGTAAGCACTACTATTAATACTGGTCGTCTAGGTATTTATATATAGGCATTTATGTATCTATTTTTATTTATAACCCTATTTACTACAACAGTAGTTGTCTGATTCTGAGAAAGCTGAGTGGCAACATAATTTCAGCTGCATTAAAGGCTGTATATATTCATCCAGCTTTCTAAAAAATAAAAAAAAATAAAGATGTAGTTTTTTTATTTTTATTTATTTATTTATTTTTTTAAAGGGTGAGTTATTTAAATTGAATATCTTGATATTTTGTAAGGTTGGTGCATTTTATCCATGGATGTCCTGCAATTTTTGTGTATCTCTGGGTTAATTGCATCACTGATTTCAAGCTACTTCATTAGCCTTTTTTATAGAGTAGACCAATGAAGTCAAAACATACAAAAAAATGTCAATATATTAATATAGAGGTGGATCGTTGTGGACTATGTCATTGACCATCAGGTTCAAGTAATAAAATGGTCAAAGAGGATGGCTTTGGGGTAGTATCTATTAAAATAAAATATTTTTTCTATTTTGTGTATTACTTTTTTCCCCAAACTAAGTCCTTAGTAATGGACCTGACTCATTGACAGCGTCTATTATCAAGGTTGCGGCTTGTTGTCTAACAAAAGTGACCCCCTCCACAACTATTACCCTGGTACTCAACACCACTGGGGTGCCTGGAAGAGCTGGGACTGATCCAGTAAACTGACACTCTCTTTGACCATTTTATTACTTGAACATGATGGTGGACAGTGTAGTTCACAATGATTTCAGATACCTGTTGAAAAATTAAAAAAAGAATCTTTACACAATATAGTTCTTTCCTCCTACGCCCAACAGCAGCACAACTGGGGTATTCCTGCCCCTATGAGCTGTTAGGACAGGTGGAATTTTTAATTACCTAACAGCTTTGGCCCCTATAAGAGGCCGGAAGACCTGCTCCTCCCTTGTGTTTTTTTCTGTCCTGTGGGACAGGACAGGTGGACAAGGGGGGAGCAGGGGTTCTGACCTCCTATAGGGGTCTAATCTTCTCCCCCCCCTCCTCTCTAGTACCTTTCAGTGGAAGACATTTTTTCTACTCCTTCCAGGGTGAAATGCCTCCGTGACCGCGTGCTGCTCCGCTGCCTACTGCTTCCTCCGGATTCTGGAGGCATACCTGGGAAGGGGGAACGTTCGGGCCTAGGAACCTTTCTGTTGGTTCCTGGGTCCGGCCGCGTCTGGTGTCCGCCGCGCATTCGCAATAGTTCGGCACTCGTGGCGGGGCCGGTAAGCCACTTAAGGCTTTTTTCTTGCTCCCCCGCGTTCTGGGGGGAATGAGGGTTAAGGTAGAGGTAGGTGGTCCCTCTAAAACTCCTCTCCCCTGGCCTATATATTTCCCCTTCACCTACCATAGATTGCTGTCGCTCTGGTTACAAGCAGCATGGAGAAGCTCCTGCAGTTCTTTCGTGTGTTCCTAGTGGAGAGAATTTTCTTGCATCTATAGAGGTTTGGTGGAAGAGGCTGGGGGGGGGAAGGTTCCTAACTGTGGGTGCGGTTTTTTTATTGCTGCATTTTTTTTTCCTCCTCAGAATGTCGTCTTCATCCTCCTCTGTGTTACCTCCGCGGAGGAAGGCGGCATCCAAAAGGAAACACTTGGCGTGTGCCAAGTGCAGGATCCCGCTCCCTGATGACTCGCAGTTCCGATTCTGTCAGGGGTGTAGAGCCCCTTCTTCTGAGGCGACCCCCATGCGTGAGATGGTTTCCTGGGTGAAGGGATTTGTCCAGGACTCCATGAACAGAATGGAGACTACCGTTTCCCACCTGGCCAAGAGACCGCGCCTGGAGCCTTGTGAGCTATCGCTTCCACCATTGGAGAATTTACGCCTCAAAGATGTAGAGTCTTCGGAGGAGGATTCTGAGGAGGAAAAAGAGATCTTCCCCATAGAGAAGATCTCTAGAGTGTTTAAGACACTCAGAATTAAGGACCGTGACGGCGGTGAAAGGCTCAAGCCGTAGGTCCAGGGCCTTCAGGCTTACTTCGGAAATGCTCCACTTGATGGAAGGAGAGTGGAGGTGGCCGGATAGACCCTTCGCCCCTTCCAGGCGCTTCAAGACCCTATTTCCCGTCTCTGAAGCTCAACTGAAATCGTGGGGATCCCTGCCTAAAGTAGATGTAGCGGTGGCCAAGTTGTCCAGTTGAAGATGGATCGAGCCTGAGAGACCCTATGGATCGATGCGTAGAAGGATCCTTGAGGCATATTTATTCGGCCTCCTCTGCCCAAGCCTCTCTTGGCATTGCTGCCAATGAAGTAGTTACTGGCCTGCGGGCAGAGTTATCGTCTCTCTCAAAGGACATCGATTCCAGGGTCGACCGAGACGACCTCCTAGCGGCAATGTCGGACATCACCCTGCTGGTGGATCACTTGACCGAAGCCACCCACTTTCAGGCGAGATTGGCCGCTAAGACGATGGCACTCTCAACGGCTGCCCGTCGACCCTTGTGGCTGAAGCCCTGGAGGGCCGACATCACCTCCAAAAGTAACCTATGCGGTCTCCCCTTTGAACCTGGCTGACTGTTCAGGAAGGAGCTCGACTGCATCATTGAGGGATTGGCCGATTCAAAGGGGAAGAACCTCCCACAGTCCTTTGAAGGACAGAGTTCCTCCTTTCAGGGACGGGGAACCTCCAGAAGAGGGTCTAGAGGACAGAGGTGGTCCGATAGAGGAAGAGGTCGTGGCTCCTCTCGTGACCGTAAGCATGCCTCCTTCTAATTTCCCCACCTCTCCCCCCCCTTTCCCTCCCCCAACCCTACCCCTGTGGTGGGCGGTCGTCTTTCCCGCATTGTGGCTGCCTGGCGCCAACAGATTCGGGACCCCTGGGTCATCCAGACGATCCAGGAGGGTTATAAGATCAATTTTATTTCCCAGCCGCCAGAGAAGATGGTAAGGACCCGCCCTCTTCAGGGCTCCAAACAACTTCATCTAGAGAAGTCAATACAGGATTACGTGAACAAGGCCGCGCTGGAAGGGCTACTCCGCGCAGATCAAGGCACAGGTGTCTATTCTCCAGTCTTCTTGGTCCCCAAGACATCAGGCAAGTGGCGTATGATCATCGATCTCAGATATCTGAACCGTTTCATCCGCAAAGTGCGCTTCCGCATGGAAACCATCAGGTCAGTCCTGCCATTCCTACAGCCCGGAGATCACTTCATCACCCTAGACCTGAAGGACGCCTATCTCCACGTACCCATCTTTCCGGCACACCGAAAGTTCCTAAGGATTGCCGTATACATAGAAGGAAAAGAGGCGCACTTCCAGTTCACTGCCCTCCTGTTCAGCATATCCTCAGCCCCCCACACCTTTACAAAGGTTATAGCTCCGGTCGCCGCAGCCCTGCGCCTTCAAGGCATATTTATAGTCCCGTATCTGGACGACTGGCTCCTCAAGGCTCATTTAAAGGAGGTTCTTACCACGCAGGTGCAGGCCGTTGTAGCTCTGCTAAACAACTTGGGGTGGCTGGTAAACTGGCAAAAGTCAGTGGTGGTGCCATCAACTCAAGTTCAGTTCCTGGGACTTATTCTAGACTCTCTCAACATGACGATCTCTCTACCTGTCACAGACTGAATTCACTGGGTCTTGAACTCATGACTTTCTGGCTATGTTCTGCAGCCTTAACCATTGTACTATTTGGAATCCTGTTTTGTTCTGTGCTTTACCTTGTCTGGTCTCTTCTGTTGAAGTAATTGGGTTATTAAGATCACCTGTTCTGTGGCCAATCACAGTTTAGCCCGTCCTATATAAACTCACAGCTCACTCCATCCTGTGCCTGATTATTCTGGCTGTCTGCTTCCTGTTGCCCTGAACCTCACCACTACCTGCTCCTCCTGTGTACCGAACTTTGCTAACGCCTTACTACAATTGATCTGCTCCTCCTGTGTACCGAAATTTTGCTAACGCCTGACTACGATTGACCTGCTCCTCCTGTGTACCGAACCTTGCTAACGTCTGACTACGGTTGATCTGCTCATCCTGTGTACCGAACCTTGCTAACGTCTGACTACGGTTGATCTGCTCCTCCTGTGTACCGATCTCGGCAAACGTCTGACCACGGTTTCTTCTACCTCTGAGGTACCTTTCCTCCATTTATTATTTAAGTATTGTACCATTTGCCTCACCATTTGGACTCCAAATCTGATAACTAGCATCGTTACACTACCCTCCTCTCGCAAAAGGAAGATTGCTCGGGCGGTTCATCACCTATCTACTACACGGAGGGTTGCCATCAGGACGGACATGAAAGTCCTAGGATTGATGTCTGCCACCATAGAAGCAGTTCCTTGGGCCTTATGGCACATGCGCCCACTACAGAACGAGATCTTGAGAGTCTGGAACCACAGTCCTACAGAATTACAGAAGCCTATCCAGTTAACCATCAGCACCCAGCAACCCTGCCCTGGTGAACCCATCTGCAAGATGGGAAGTCCTTGGTCCAGCCCGTCTGGACCCTGTTGACAACAGATACCTCCCTCACAGGCTGGGGAGCACATCTGTGGGAGACCCCGGTACAAGGTATGTGGAACCAGCGGGAGAGGACGCGCTCATCCAACTGGCGCGAGCTTACTGCAGTTCATCGAGCCCTTCTGTTGTTTGCACCAGTTCTGCAGGGGAAAGCGGTCAAGGTAAGGTCGGACAACCTGACGGCAGTCCACTACATCAACAAGCAAGGAGGAACCACGTCTCCCTCGCTCTTACAAGCCACCAACCAGATCTTCTCCTGGGCAGAACAGAACCTCTCCCAGCTGGCCGCAGTACACATCCAGGGCCGTTTGAACATCCTAGCGGATCAGCTCAGCAGAGGCCGCGCAACCGCAGGCGAATGGTCTTTACATCAGGACATCTTCCACCACCTTACCAGGATGTGGGGTCTCCCCGAGGTGGATCTGATGGACACCCAATACAATGCCAAAGTAGAAAGATTTTGCTCCCTGTACCGGGAAGACAACCCTTTGGCGGTGGATGCCCTGTCAATACCATGGAGGTTCAAACTGGCATACGTTTTCCCTCCCATTCCGATGATCCCGAAGGTATTGGCAAAACTCAGACAGGACCAGACTTCGGCAATAGTGATCATGCCGTTCTGGCCAAAGAGGGCATGGTTCACCGACCTTATCCTTATGAGTCGGGGGAACTACTGGAGGCTTCCACCACTTGGGAACCTGGTGTCACTGAACACTCGGCCTTGCCTGGGCCTAGACAAATTCAACCTCACTGCCTGGAGGTTAACCGCGCCATATGCGTAGACAGAGGATTGTCCCAGGGAGTGCTAAGTACCTTAACCCATTCAAGAGCAGAGGCAACCAATCAGAGCTACCAGAGGATCGCCCGGATATTCCGAGATTGGTGTACAGGCAATCAGCGTGATCCAGACAGAGATGCAGTCCTAGAGTTCTTATGGAATGGCCTGGAGAGAGGACTAGCACCTGCCACCCTCAAAGTCCAAGTGTCAGCTCTATCTGCTCTCCTGGAGACACGGTTATCACAAGATCCTCTTGTCAAGCAGTTCCTTAGGGGGGCTGCCAGGCTCCACCCCCAGGTACAGCCCCCTGTCCCCAGGTGGGACCTGGCCGCGGTTCTACAAGGGCTCTGTGCGCCCCCCTTCGAACCCTTATCTGAAGTGGACTGGAAGTACCTGTCATTTAAAATGACCTTCCTGCTGGCAATAACCTCCTCCAAGAGGGTTGGCGAGCTACAGGCCCTAGAGGCCTCCGAACCCTTCACAACCTTCTTTCCAGACAGGGTGCAGCTGAGGTTCATCCCAGGATTCTTGCCAAAGGTACCCACTCTTCAGAATACCAGTCAGGTAATTGCCTTTCCGGCCTTCTTTCCCTCTCCCGCTTCGGAGCAGGAGGAGAGGTTACACACACTGGATCTGGTAAGAGCACTACGTATTTACCTAGACCGTACAGCACCATTCCGAAGATCAGAGAATATTCTAGTCAATGTGTTTGGCCACAATAGAGGCTCTAAAGCATCAAAGGCAACCCTGCCAAGATGGATCAGAGAAGCCATTAGCTGTTCCTTATGGGCCCAAGAGCTTCCTGTTCCAGAGTTTATACGAGCCCATGCCACCCGAGCAGTGGCGACATCATGGGTAGAGACACGGTTCCTCTCCTTAGAGCAAATATGTGCAGCAGCCTCTTGGAGCTCACAGCTGACTTTTGCCAAACAATACAGACTACACTGGCGTACGGCAGATGCTACAGCATTTGGGCACTCCGTCTTGGCATCAGCCTGCCAGGATGACCCGCCTTAGGGGAAACAATACTTGCTAAATCCCCAGTTGTGCTGCTGTTGGGCGTAGGGGGAAAGAAAGATTATTAATGATAATCTGTTTTCCCTTAGCCCAAACAGCAACACAAGGCTCCCTCCCTATGGTGTACTGTTTGTACAAATTTTACTGAGTGTATTATTATATGTAAACTGCTCTCTGTATGCTATACTTGATACTAACACAAGGGGGAGTTGGTCTTCCGGCCTCTTATAGGGGCCAAAACTGTTAGGTAATTCAAAATTCCACCTGTCCTAACAGCTCATAGGCGTAGGAATACCCCAGTTGTGCTGCTGTTTGGGCTAAGGGAAAACAGATTATCATTCATAATCTTTGTTTGAAATCACTATATATAATCATAATATTTTCACTTTTCTTAATTTTTTTTTTACAGAATTGTTGATTTCTTTGCCTTTGATTCACTATGCTGGTCCCGTTTTTTTTTTTTTTTTTTTTTTTTTTTTTATATCAAGCCTGTTTTTTCGACTTATCTTCTCATCCTCTCAATTCTCAACCTCCCAAAAAATATCTTCCACAGGTAGCAGCGAAAAAAAATTTGATGTCCTAACTGATCTGTTTTTTCTTTTGTAGATGTCATCCTCTACTACTGAAGCCTATGAAACAGCTTACACAGAATTATATATTTTTATTGTGCTATTGCACTTGCAAAATGTTTTTCTTAAAAAAATTTAAAAAAAGAAGGAAAAATAGCCCATCCACTTTCATCTAAAAAATACAGTAGGCTATATAATCTATAACAAAATTTTATACACATTAAAAAAAAGGGTTTTTTTAATAAATTAAAAATAAAATGAATGAAATTTAGTTTGCCGCCAGATCTCCGCACAGAATATGCGGACAGGAAAGTAGTTCACAATATACCGTATTTTTTCGGACTATAAGACGCACTTTTTTTCCCCCAAATTTCGGAGGAAAATGAGGGTGTGTCTTATAGTCTGAATGTGGGTTTGCAGCATGGCCGCGCTACTGCCACCGCTGGTTTTCTTCAGCGGCAGTAGCGCGGCAAACTGCAGGCCCCGGCAGCTAAGACAGTCCCCGGCATCTGCTGTAATAGACCGGCGGATGCCGGGGAGTGTCTTAGCTGCCGGGGCCTGCAGATTGCCGCGCTACTGCCACCGCTGGTTTTCTTCAGCGGCAGGAGTGTGACTATACTGCAGGCCCCGGCAGCTAAGACACTCCCCGGCATCCGCCGGTCTATTACAGCAGATGCTGGGGACTGTCTTAGCTGCCGGGGCCTGCAGATTGCCGCGCTACTGCCGCTGAAGAAAACCAGCGGTGGCAGTAGCGCGGCCATGCTGCAAATCCACTCCTCCTCCACAGGTCCCGGCAGTCAGTTAGCCCCCCCCCACCGGCCCCATACCTTTAGTGATGCAGGCCGGCTCCTGCACGGCGAGGCCGCAGGAGCCGACCTGTTCCGATGACAGCCGGGAGCCTAATGAAGGCTCCGAGGCTTGTCATAGATATATATTACTATCGCGGCTGGTCTATGACCCTCCGCGATAGTAATGTATAGAATCTCCCATAGACGGCAATACACTTGTATTGCCGTCTATGGGACTTGCAATCAAATGATTGCAGGTTCAAGCCCCCTAGGCAGGGGATATTAAAATAGTAAAAAAAAAAAAACACTTAAAAAAAATATAATAAAAAATAAAATAAATAAAAGTTCACCTCCTTTCCCTAGAATACATATAAAAGTATAACATTACTGTGAAACATACACATTAGGTATCCCTGTGTCTGAAAATGCCCGGTCTACTAATATTTTTATGTACAGTGAACGTCAAAATCAAAAGTGCTAAACTGCCGGGTTTTTCTCTCTGTTTTGCCTCTGAATTAAATAAAAGGTGATCTAAGCAATAAACATTTCCCAAAATGGTATAACTAAAAAGTACACCTGGCCCCACAAAAAAAACGCCCTATACATCCCCGTACAGCTGCAGGTAAACAGAGAACAGCACCGAGCTGCACATGGTGAGGTACCGTAAAATAAGAGGTCAATATGACAAAAAAGCTTCTCACCTTGGGAAGTTGTATACACAACTGTTTATTTCGGTTTATAGACCACTTATGAAGGGGAGGTCTTTTGCCCCTGGTGGTGAGCCAGCAGGATCCACGTCACCCTAGGTGTTGGTAATAACGTTAATGGACCGGACAAATAGAGGATCACCGCGCTCAATCCATCGTCTTTTTAAAATTTCTCTTTATTTTGGAAATGTAAACACAACGCGTTTCGGGCTTATTGCCCTTTTTCAAGTGTATAAACTAAATAAAAATGAGAACAACAGCCCCAAAAGGGGGAAAAGCAACAATGAGCAAGCAAATAAATAAATAAAATAAAAAATAAAAGAATTCATAAAAACATCCGAAAATTTCCTTTGACAATTCAAAAAAGTGTGTTTTACAATGTATTACTACTACATGGAACCAACATCCTATTTCTATTAACAGAATTACCTCCACATATGTCCTACATCAATCAGCATAAAAACCTGTTTGTGTATAGAATTAATATTGGGGATGGTAATTGTGAAAAAATATATATATATAATAATAGATAATAATAATAATAATAATAATAATAGGTAACCAGGTGAGATTCAGCCATAGACTAAGTATAATCCTAGGGAAATGGAGCCCATACATATTGGAAGTATATTAAGAAAAAAGGTCTTACCTTAGAACTCACGTCGAGCTGGATGCTTCATCCAGCCGACGAGGACTAGACCTTTAAATAGCATTGGTGGCAGTGAGTGTTTGTGCGCCTTTTTCGGGCGCACGCGCAGACTGCCGCACGTGTGAGCGGCGTCCGGCTGTGTAGACCGCACATGCGCCGGCACAGCTAGCAGGTGACCGCAGCCGCAGGTGACCGCGCGCCCACACGATATCGCGTGCGTGAGCCGCCGACACCAACAGCCACCAGCGCGCACGTGCCGGGCACCACCGCACCGCGCACGCGCGCTCACACTGATATACAGAGGGGATTATCGCCGTGTTACGGGCTCCAAGTCAGCACATGTATGGAAATACAGGCGTGCCAGCTTCAATATATGCTTTAGCGAGTGACAACTGTACAATGAGTAAGGAGTTACTGTAAATATATCAATATAAACAGTTGGCAAAGTGAAATAGTGTAACATAATAAACCATAAATAGGTAAATAGATATGTATTAAAGTAAAATAGACATACCCATAAAAAAGCATAAAAAAGCAATATGTAAATAGATAGTTAAATATACATTAAAATTAAATGGGCAAACCCATAAAAAAGCGGTCAATTGAGAAGCTCAGTGTCCGTGATGCATATGCATATATTTAAAACAGAGCGTATTTCTATATATAAAATCTGGTAACCACAGATCCCTAAAGAATGGAAGTAAGACCAAGAATTCACAGGGGATTGGAGGAGGACTGACCAGTCGCCAAAGGGCCATACTCACACCCAAGCCGGCCACATGTAGAATCCCTAGGACTCTTATCCTGAGATGTCCTCTAGGGCTTCATTTAAACCTGCCGGTACTAGGGAGTTCATTTTATAAATCCAATACATCTCCTTCCTGCGCAATAAGCTAAATCTATTGGCGGAGGAGCTGGGGATGTGATCTATCGGTACTACTGTAAAGTTTGAAAAGGAGCCGTCATGTACTGCAGCTGCGTGTCTAGACACGCTATGCTTAAGAAACCGGTTATTTACATTAAACCGGTGTTTACAGTACAGCTGCAGGGTCACCTGTCAATGTGGCCTTGCAGCTGTTCCAAAACTACAACTCCCATATATTAACCCCTTAAGGACACAGCCCAAAAGTATGTTAAGGACCAGGCCTGTTTTTTCAAAATTGACATGTGTCACTTTAAATGGCAATAACTTTGAGACACTTTAACTTACACAAGTGATTTTGAGAATGTTTTTTCGTAACACATTATACTTCATGTTAGTGGTAAACACTAATCAATATTTTTGTATTTACTTATTAAAAAAATAGGAAATTTGATGGAAATTTGGAAAAAATTGCAATTTTCAAAATGTGAAATTCTCTGCTTTTCAGGCAGATCGTCATACCACACAAATATAGTAATAAATATTATCTCCCATATCTCTGCTTTATATCAGCATCATCTTTTGATTGTATTTTAATTTATTTTGAACATTACAAGGCTTACAAGTGCAACAGCGATTTTCCAGATTTACAAGAAATGTAACTGTTTGTTTTGTTTGTTTGTTTTACACACTATTATTTTTTTTTTAAGAAAAAACTTTTTTACATTTGTGCAGTAAGCACACTAGAACCTGCGATCAGAGAGGATCACTGGTTCTATACTAACTATAGACTTGCAATACACGTGTATTGCAGTCTATAGAGGAAGCTAGCTATGCAGATGCATAGACTAGCTCCCACTCGTCCTGGCATCCAAGGGGTTAACCCTCCCCCCATCGGAGCTCGCTCCGATGGGGGGAGGGATTAAGGAGCAGCGTGTAGCTGTAAATTACAGCTCACACAGACTCCTGATGCTGCCGGCACCATGCTTTATAGCCCAGCCAAACCCCTAGGGTGCCATGATCACTATGGATCATGGCACCTTAAGGGTTAAACAGCGGGGGTCGGTGCAATCACCGTCCCTGCTGCTACAGGGGAAGCCTGGCTGTCAGATACAGCCGGCCTCCCATGGAGATCGGACGGACTCTGCTTCTGAGCCCGTGCAATCTCAATCACGTACAGGTACGTGGGAATGCGGGAACTAACCACATTCCCTGACGTACAGGTACGTGATTTAGCGTTAAGGGGTTAAATATTTTACCATTTTTTGCCTGAAATTTTTTTTCCCTATTTTTCTCCTCTAAAACCGGTGCGTCTTATAGTCCAGTGCGTCTTATAGTCCGAAAAATACGGTACTTTCATGTCCGCATGATTCGTGCAGACAGTGCGCAGCAAGCACACGGACCCCATTATAGTGTAGGGGTCCGTATTATTTTACTGCACAGCACTTGCAAACGCGTTTGGTATTCCATTCAGTGGATTCCCATGCAGACTCCCCCAAATGGATTACTAAACGCAGATGTGAATGAGGGGTTGGCCTGTTTTATAACACTGGCTGGGGTCTCGCCCCTGGCCTCTTGTTCTTAAGTGAGGCCTGCAAGCCATTATGCCTTGGTTTTGTTTTTGTGTTTCTGGTATATTTGAAAACCTTAATAAAACCAGATTAAACATAAAATATATAGTAATAGTTTATGGCTATTTAATAACTATCCTACTAGTTTGATTCCAAACAAGAATTTTTTTTTTAAAAAAAAATTCCAACATCTCCCCAGAAACTCTAAAGACAATGTCAGAAATCTTTTCCTGAAATGTTTGTTCAAGTGGGTACATGCGTCACATAAGTATCATATATCCAGTCGCTCTAAATTCCCTGAAATATTTCCTCATAGAAATTAAGTTAAAAGTCCAGCATCATCAGTTAAAATCCCTTTATTTCCATTAATTTATAAGTAGCATGTTCAGAATTTCAGCAGCCGTAAATGCTCTTCAAGCAGTAAAAGTTCCTAGTCATGGCTGAATACAAACATATGGTAAGCTAAAATTATTTAGGCTGAGGCCCCATGTTGCGGAAAAGTAGCGTTTTTTGTTGTAGATTTTGCTACGGTTTTTTGAGCCAAAGCTAAGAATGGCTACAACAGGGGTGGGGAATGTGTAGGAGGTACTTATATGGTGTCTTGCCACGTGTCCTGGTTCTTCTGCTCTCCCAAAGTTCTACCGAAGCCACTGATTGGCCTCAGCGGTCATGTGACCGCTGAGGCCAGTTAGCAAAGGGCCTGAATGTCACTAACTGTGACATCACGGGTCCTCTTCCTAAGGCTACTGAGGCCGCTCACAGGGCCAGTTTTAGACAAAATTGGTGCCCTGGGCAAAATTGAAGGTGGGGCCCCACTTGTACATACAACATAGTCACATTCTGTTAATTCAGTGTGCCACAGTGCCTATCACTGGTACTTAGGGTAAGTTCACACAGGGTTTTTTGGTCCAGAACCTGAGGCGGAGGCCGCCTCAGGTTCCGGATCAAAAACCGGGTGGCCGTGACTGAAAGCTGATGCACTGCATCCAGTCGCACACTCCGCCTCGGATTAGGCCCAATGAATGGGCCTAGTCGGGAGGAGGGAGTGTCTTCAGGACAAATCACGAGGCAACTCGGCCTGAAGAATGAGCATCTTGCTTCTTATTTAGCTGACCGGCTCCCATTGATTTCAGTGGGAGACATCTTTTTGATCAGGATTTTGAGGCGGATACGGCCTCAAAATCCTGACCAAGAAACTCTGTGTGACCTTACCCTTACAGGGGTGTTCTTAATGTCTTTAAAGTGGTTGTTTGTAAATTTGTAAGTTTTTTTTGCCTAGGCAAACTAGTTGCTTGTGAGCCTTATCTTTAAAACTCAGGCAAAAAAGCAAGTAGGCACATGCCCTTCCCCAAACTAAAAAATATTTATATACATACAGAGTTATCAAATAGTAAATACTGTCACGTCACCCGTTCACCGCTATACCTGGACTAAATACTGTCACGTCAACTACTGACCACTAAACCAGGACTAAATACTGTCATGTCACCTGCTAACCGCTATACCAGGACAATTGTGGATAAAAAGTCTGGTCATGTGCATTACAATTTAGTAACTCCATGTGCCTTATATTAATAGCAGTTAACCCCATCATGTCCCTCACATTAACCCCTGTGTGCTTTACATAAGAGCTACTCATATGGGAGAGACAGGGAGGTAATAAATAAGCATCTTCATTATTATTACCCCCATATATCTCACATATTAGTAACCCTTATGGTGAAGTACACAGGGGTTAATGGCTATTAATATGAGGCACATGGAGTTACTAAAACTAAATTAATCACCCCAAATGCCTGATATTAGTAGGAATACTGACACCAGCATGTACCTGTGTTTTCTTTTTTTACTTTCACTTTGCTGTACTCTCCTCTGCTCCTTCTCTACTGTGCAGGATGTAATGGCAGGGTGCATCTTCTGTATAGTGATAAGACCCGCCTCCTGGGCTCTCCTCACCCCTCTCATTGGTAGGCAGAGAGCGGCCAGAGAAGAGGGGGGAGGGGGAAGCATCCTGAGAGCACTGAATGGAGCTTCATCTGTCAACACCTGCAGCTCCTGCGCTGGCTGCTATGTATTAGCCGCTGCAGCTACACACAGTGTCCTTGCGACATATACTTTCCCTAATTTAATAGGGAAAGTATTCCACTGCCAGAGGGCCCCTTGCAAGTGCTGGGCCCTGTGTAATTGCCCAGTTTGCCTCCACACACACACACACACACACCAGCCCTGGCCGCTGATTGGCCTCAGTGGTCATGTGACTTCAGCGAAACTCCGGGAGAGCAGAAGATCCAGGACGCACAGGAGAACACCAGAGCAATGGGGACAAATTTTTGCCTGGACAACCCTTTTAAAAGCAGTTCTGACTCCTTAAAGTAAACTGGCCTCATCCCTTGTGATTACAGTACACCAATAGTGCGAAGTTGCATAGCTGACTGTGATGCATTTACAGACTGATATATCATATTCTCTATCACTCAGAGGGCTAGGAAGAAAAAACATGATGAATAGAATCAAATTACTAAAAAGAGCATACTGGTCACAAAAAGTGTAAAAATAAATCTCAAACAGAGGATTCTTATGGCACAAAGGAAGCAGTAAATCCTAAATAAACTTGATAGATAAATAAGGCTATGGCTTCTATGCACATACACCAATGTTCCCTTACATATGAATGTGCCCTATAGCATTGTATATTGTACAATACCATGTGCTCATAGTACTAGTGGTGTAACTAAAGTCTATAGCATATTCTTGATAGTGATGATTATGGGTGCTGCAGTGTTATCTCAGATACTTGAAAGGGCTTTAGTACAGCTTTAGTACCCACAACTGCAGTTATCAAGAATATTGTAAGTGAGCAGCGCAGCACCCGGCATTTAAACATGCAAAAATACTGGAAGCTGCATTAATTGAGAAGTGGTTGATCTGCAGGGTCCTAACATTCTAAGAGATTGGTGGGTGTCTAGCACCCAGGGCCCCTGCTGATCAACTCTTTGAAGATACTTTGGTGTTTTTGTGAGCACTGTCAGATGCCCAGGATCTGTTTAATAGTCACCATATAATGTTATTACAGCCTATAATAATAGTGCACAAGTGCTATAAAACAGATGTCATGTAATGTGAATAATGAAGTGACCCCACGCAGTATAATATGCTGCACAATTCCCCCCACACAATATAATATACTGCACAGTGGCCCACACACAGTATGATAAGCTGTGATAATAAAAGAGCTAAGGTTTGGCATTGGCTATGGCCGCATGAAAACCCCTATATAACTAAATTGTATCTCTCCGTTTTTGACTTATGAAATGATTTGTTAATAATACAGACCTCGGGGTAAAATGGTGGCTCAGTGGTTAGCACTGCAGCCTTGTAGTGCTGGAGTCCTGGGTTCGAATCCCGCCAGGAATAACATCTGCAAGGAGTTTGTATGTTCTCTCTGTGTTTACGTGGATTTCCTCCCATTCTACAGAGACATACTGATCGGTAAAAAAAAAAAAAAAGTACATTGTGATCTCAATATGTGGCTCACAATCTACATTAAAAAGAAATAAAAAAATAATAATACAGACCTTGAAAATTTTGCTTTTTTGGCCACAAACTGTTACCCACCATCCAGGACACTTGCTAAGACATCACTCTGATAAAAGATAGGAAGATTCTTTTTTCTAAGTGACACAATTGTGAGAATTCTCTACTATACATTGTACATATCGGTTGGGTCTGATGAAGGAGCATTGGCTCTGAAATGCGTTACTTGATTATCTGATTTTTTTTAGCAATAAAAGGATTTCTGGATATCTGACTCTGGTTTCATCTATTGATCCCCATAATTATGTTTGTAGCTGTGCCTGGAGGAAGTGCAGTTCTACTCGGTCCTTTACCTTGATTAATGTTGAATTCGCATTATCTATCAATCAGTGGCGTAACTAGGAATGGCGGGGCCCCGTGGCGAACCTTTGACACGCCCCCCCCCTCCCCCGACCAACGCCGAGGACCCCGACCAACCCCCTCCCTCTCGCATTCCTGCGCGCACTATTATTCCCCATAGTTTTCCCTGCACACAGCATTATACCCCATAGTGACCCCTTCACCCAGTATTATGCCCCCTAGTTGCCCCTGCACACAGCATTATACCCCATAGTGGCCCCATCACCCAGTATTATGCCCCATAGTGGCCCCATCACCCAGTATTATGCTCCATTGTGGACACCCAATAACAAGTATTATACTCTGGGGTCTTTTCAGAATAGCATTTGTAAAGAAATTCTGTCCCACTACTATGTCTGCTCACTTATTTACTGTTGGTTATGTTACTATATGTACTATTTGATCTGCGGCAGTGCATCCTTTGGTGGACACTTAGCGTTACCAGTGCTTTACATGGTGAGGAAAAAGTATTGTAAAACGTTTTTTAATAGTAGCACTTAGTGCGATTAACCCCTTCCCGACATGCGCCGTAATAGTACAGCGCATGTCGGGTCTGTAACTATGGCGACCGCCCGGGAGCCGGGCGGCCGCCATAGCCGCCGGGTGTCTACTGCTTTAAGCAGTAGACAACCGGCTCTAATGCCTCTGATCGGTCCCCGGACCGATCGGAGGCATTAACCCCTCCGGTGCCGCGGTCAAAGGCGCCGGAGGCGCCATTTTCCCGGCGGCGCATGGGCGCCGCCATTTTGGCCGGGATCGCCGGCTCCTGGAGCATGCTCCAGGGCTGACGTCCCGTTGCCATGACAGCCGGGAGCCTTGTACAGGCTCCCAGGCTTGTCTGCAAATCCTCTGTTTTGCAGGCTGGTCTATGCAGCCTGCAAAAGAAAGGATGCTTTTTTGCAATGCATTGCAATGCATTAGCATTGTAATGCATTGCATTAGTGATCAGACCCCCTGGGGTTCAACACCCCTATTGGGTCTAATAAATGCAAAAAAAAAAAAAAAAAAAAAAAAAAGTTAAAAAAAATATAAAAAAATATAAAAAGAATTAAAAGTTCAAATCACCCCCCTTTCCCTAGAACACATATAAAAGTAGTTAAAAACTATGAAACATATACATGTTAGGTATCCCAGCGTCCAAAATCGCCCGCTCTACAAATCTATAAAAATATTTTTCCTTTTCGGTAAACGCCGTAGCGGTAAAAATAGTCGAAAGTGCCAAACTGCCGTTTTTTCACTGTTTTGATTCTGATAAAAATTTTAATAAAAAGTGATCAAAGCAATAACATTTCCCGAAAATGGTAGCTCTAAAAATTACACCCGGCCCCGCAAAAAAAGACGCCATATGCATCCCCGTACATTTATATATAAAAAAGTTACGGCCGTCGGAATATGGCGACTTTTAGATAAAAATAATTTTAACACAGTTTTGGAATTTTTTTTAGGGGTCAAAATGTAAATAAAACCATATAAATTTGGTATCCCTGGAACCGTAACGAAACACAGAATACAGGGGACATGTCATTTTGGCTGCACAGTGAACGCCGTAAAACCAAAGCCCGTAAGAATGTCGCAGAAATGCATTTTTTCTTCAAATCCACCCCATTCTGAATTTTTTTCCTGCTTCCCAGTACATTATATAGAATAATTAATGGTAGCATCATGAAGAAAAATTTGTCCCGCAAAAATTAAGACCTCATATGGCTCTGGGAGCGGAGAAATAAAAAAGTTATGGGGTTTAGAAGGAGGGGAGTCAAAAACGAAAAACGAAAATCAAAAAATGCCATCAGCGGGAAGGAGTTAAATAAAAAAAATGGAAAGTGAAAAACAGATATGTTTTCCCTCCTCTTTTATTTATATTTTCCTGAATATAAAAAAATATTAAAATCATGCTGTGTAAAGGTGACAGAGTGCTGGAGTATATCAGCCCCAGGTTTCTGACTTGCATGTGGTCCTGGGCGGGTTGGGAATAGGCCTCAGCTCCAGCTGTGGGTACTAGAGTCATTACTGGGCCATAGGAAGCTGAAGAGCCTGAACTTAAGGGCAGATTTTGGGAGCAAGAGGTAGTGCCTGGGTCTTGTACTGACATTGAGAACCTGCTGAGACGGTATAGTGTTTTTTAGTTGATTCATGTGGCTGGTAGTAAGCCACATGTACAGTTAGTATTTTCTGTTTAGTTAGTGGCTCAGACGAACAGGATTTTATTTCTTACTGTTTTGCCTGAAGTTAAGGCTGTATTTTATTTTGCTAATTTTTTGTGCCTGACATAAAGGTGTATTTATTTTGCTGTTTTTCTTTTTTTTTCTTTTTTTTCTTTTAAATAAACTGGTTTGCTACAAGATTTGTGTCCCTGTCTCTGACTGGTGGGGTCTGCACTACTTCTTCTACCGAGGTACCTTCCCCACAATGCAGAAATAAAAACAACATAAAAATAAAGCCCTATGTGTCACCAAAAAAAGACGCAGCAATTATTTGAATAACCCAAATGATAAAGATTAGAGATGAGCGAACAGTGTTCTATCGAACACATGTTCGATCGGATATCAGGGTGTTCGCCATGTTCGAATCGAACACCGCGTGGTAAAGTGCGCCAAAATTCGATTCCCCTCCCACCTTCCCTGGCGCCTTTTTTGCACCAATAACAGCGCAGGGGAGGTGGGACAGGAACTACGACACTGGGGGCATTGAAAAAAATTGGAAAAAGTCATTGGCTGCCGAAATCAGGTGACCTCCATTTTAGACGAATAGTGGATTTCAAATCCGGGTCATATGAGAATGTGAACTTTGTGACTATGAGACAGGGATAGCTGTACAGGCAGGGATAGCTAGGGATAACCTTTATTTAGGGGGGAATGTTATTAAAAATAACTTTTTGGGGCTCTATCGGGTGTGTAATTGTGATTTTTGTGAGATAAACTTTTTCCCATAGGGATGCATTGGCCAGCGCTGATTGGCCGAATTCCGTACTCTGGCCAATCAGTGCTGGCCAATGCATTCTATTAGCTTGATGAAGCAGAGTGTGCACAAGGGTTCAAGCGCACACTCGGCTCTGATGTAGCAGAGCTGAGGCTGCACAAGGGTTCAAGCGCACCCTCGGCTCTGATGTAGGAGAGCCGAGGGTGCACTTGAACCCTTGTGCACCCTCGGCTCTGCTACATCAGAGCCGAGGGTGCGCTTGAACCCTTTTGCACACTCTGCTTCATCAAGCTAATAGAATGCATTGGCCAGCGCTGATTGGCCAATGCATTCTATTAGCCCGATGAAGTAGAGCTGAATGTGTGTGCTTAGCACACACATTCAGCTCTACTTCATCGGGCTAATAGAATGCATTGGCCAGCGCTGATTGGCCAGAGTACGGAATTCGGCCAATCAGCGCTGGCTCTGCTGGAGGAGGCGGAGTCTAAGATCGCTCCACACCAGTCTCCATTCAGGTCCGACCTTAGACTCCGCCTCCTCCAGCAGAGCCAGCGCTGATTGGCCGAATTCCGTACTCTGGCCAATCAGCACTGGCTAATGCATTGTATTGGCGTGATGAAGCAGTGTTGAATGTGTGTGCTTAACACACACATTCAGCTCTACTTCATCGGGCTAATAGAATGCATTGGCCAATCAGCGCTGGCCAATGCATTCTATTAGCGTGAACTGAGTTTGCACAGGGGTTCTAGTGCACCCTCGGCTCTGCAACATCAGATTGCTACATCTGATGTAGCAGTGCCGAGTGTGCATCAGATGTGTAGTTGAGCAAAACTGACTCAGCACTGCTAAGTCTCTGCATTCGCATAGGAATGCATTGGCCAGCCTTCGGCCAATCAGCGCTGGCTCTGCCGGAGGAGGCGGAGTCTAAGGTCGGACCTGAATGGAGACTGGTGTGGAGCGATCTTAGACTCCGCCTCTTCCAGCAGAGCCAGCGCTGATTGGTCGAGTTCTGTACTCTGGCCAATCAGCACTGGCCAATGCATTTCTATGGGGAAAAGTTAGCTTGCGAAAATCGCAAACTGACAGGGATTTCCATGAAATAAAGTGACTTTTATGCCCCCAGACATGCTTCCCCTGCTGTCCCAGTGTCATTCCAGGGTGTTGGTATCATTTCCTGGGGTGTCATAGTGGACTTGGTGACCCTCCAGACACGAATTTGGGTTTCCCCCTTAACGAGTTTATGTTCCCCATAGACTATAATGGGGTTCGAAACCCATTCGAACACTCGAACAGTGAGCGGCTGTTCGAATCGAATTTCGAACCTCGAACATTTTAGTGTTCGCTCATCTCTAATAAAGATGTTACAGCCCTCAAAACTGTACATACAAAAAAATGAAAATGTGTCTGGTCCTGGACCAGAAATTGGCCTGGTACTGAAGTGGTTAACAATTTTTCAAAATGTGAAATGCTTTGCTTTGCAGGTAGATACCTGTAGTTATACTACTCGAATATGTTAATAAATATTATCTATTATCTATATTATTTATATTGCCATCCCCTTTTAATCGACTTTTAATTTATTTTGGACGTTAGAAGGCTTAATGATAAGCAAAGGCTATGTTGTAGAGTGCTCCCCAGATGACAAAGGGCAATAACTCTACTGATGTTAGAAAGGCTTACAACTTTGAGAGTGAATTTCCAGATTCAGGTTAAGACCCTTTGCAGCGAATTACTACAAAAAAAACGCTGTGGAAAAAAATGCAGCAGAAACACATCACGGTTTTTTTCTGCAACGTTTTTCACAGAGTTTTCATCTGCAAATTTTCTGCTTGTATTATACCCATATGGTAAATGTCAGCATTTCCGTTGAAATCGCCGTATTACCGTTGTGTCGATATTTTTCTGCAATGTGTGGATGGCCAGAATCTTATCCACTTTGCAGGCAATGTAAAACACTGCGTTTTCGCAACGTGGGACCCCTGACCTAACATGAAAATTCCCAAACCCATTTGTTAGGAGTCACTTCATTTCTGAAGGGGATTTTAAAAGCCTGGAAACTTCCATAAATAATCCAAGTTTGAAAACTTCACTCCTCAAACAATTCAAAATCACAATTGTGAAATTTGTTAACCCATTTCACAGGAATAAAAACAATATAGATGTGAAATTTAGACAGTTCATATTTTTATTATAGTACATTCATTCAGCACTAACATTTACACATTCACATGGGGTTAAAGGAAAAAATGCATCTCACAGTTTGTTATGCGATTTCTCCCGAGCATGGATGTTCCCCACTTGTGCATGTTAATTGCTGTTTATGACCATGGCAGAGTGCCAAAGTGAATGAACGCAACTGGACATTTGAAAAAGCAAATTTTGCTAGAATAGTTTTCATGTTCCATGTCTCATGTATAGAGTCCCTAAACTAGCAGTACAGAGAAAACCCTCCAAAAGTGACACCCGTTTTGAACCCACACCCTCAATGAATTTATTAAGGGGTATAGTGAGCATTTTGAACCCACGGCTGTTTCACAGATTTTATATTAACATTGGAATGTTAAAATGAAAAATCACACAAGTGACGTCACACAGAGGCTGCCTCTGGATCCGATCCAAAAACTGGGTAACCACGACTGAAAGCCGGTGCACTGCACTGGCATCCAGCCGTGTACTCTTCTCTGGATTAGGCCCAGTGAATGGGCCTAGTCTGGAGGAGGGAGTGAGCACCTTGCTTCTTTTTTCCGGGAGCCAGAAGAAATGGCTCCCGGAAAAAAAGACCTGAGCAACTCCCACTGATTTCAATGGCAGCCATCTTTTTGGTCAGGGTTTTGAGGCAGATATGGCCTCTCATGCAGTCTGTCACTATGGGTATGTCTGCTCACTTATTTACTGTTGGTTATGTTACTATATGTACTATTTGATCTGCGGCAGTGCATCCTTTGGTGGACACTTAGCGTTACCAGTGCTTTAAATACATATTTACTCCATATTGCTCTGCACTATGTAATTTGGTGTTATCATTTGAGGTTGTTTATAACTTTTCTATTTCTCTGTACTGATCATCTATTTCATATGTCATCCATTTTTGTACATGAGTTGAGTCATAAGTATACATGACATATACATTTGCTTTTGGAGCCTGAATTTACTCGATACATCAGGCACATTGGTACCTTACTATGTTGAGATGGAGCCCTGATGTTATCTTTGCATATATATTTTTGTATACAGGCTGATGTCCTATAGAACGTTTTGGAATCCTTTATACAACTCATCTGTTTGTATATTAGGCCGGGTTCAGATCTGTGCCCCGCACTCCGTTCTGCAGGTTTCCGTTTCCTACCTGAAACTCGACAGGAGACGGAAACCTGTATTCATTTTTCAAACCCATTCATTTGAATGGGTTTGAAAAGTATCCGGCCGTGAGCGCCCATGAGTGTTTTGTGCTCTCCGCAGCGAAACCGTTTTTTGTTTAACCGGACACAAAGTCGGACATGCAGGACTTTGTGTCCGATTTAAAAAAGAAAACTGTTTCGCCGCGGAGAGCACAAAATGCTCCTCGGCGCTCACGCCCGGACACCATCTGTCAGACAGTCTGCAGACAGAAGACGGAAACCCAACAGACGGAGATCGGGCGCAGATGTGAACGAGACCTTATATGTACCTTGACATATACAGTATATTTTCCACCTTGATAACTATGGTTATTATACACACCCTATCATTTGGGTGTATACTATACTTACTTTGATACACATAGTGCATATTTCACTTTGATGATTATGTGTTTCATGTACACCATACTGCTTTTGCCTTGGGTTCAGACCCTTTTCTCTGATTGTCCTTCATTGTTGTATGTTTTTATATTTATCAATAAAATTTGTACTTTTTTAGATTCTTTTGTTACTTTGAGTATTCCTTTGCCCTTTTTCTTGTTTTCTACATTGTATGCAGAGACACTGTGACCCTACCTTTATTTTTCTCTTTGGCTTTAACTATTTTTTTAACTTCCTTGTAATTAATAAACTTTTCATAATATTGGATGAAAAATGTGTTGTGATGTTTATTTATGAGTGAGGTTGGTAGGTTTATATATGTTTGTAAGGTTAGGGATGGTTTCATGTGTATGCCTAGTAGAGACGAGCAAGTACTATTCAAAACGGCCATTTCAAATGGCACGCACCCATAGGAATGAATGAAAGCAGCCGGCATGCAGACTTTGCTGGTGGCCAGCCGCTTAACCCCCTGCGTGCCGGCTGTGTCCATTCATTCCTATGGGTACGTGCTATTTGCAATGGGAGTTTCGAATAGTACTCGCTCATCTCTAATGCCTAGGTTATTAGATTTGTAGGTTTAATATTGGCCAGATCTGTGCCTTGCCACAATTCTGTCTCTGAGCTTCTTGGGCAGTTCCTTTGACCTCATGATTCTCATTTGCTCTGACATGCTCTGTGAGCTGTGAGGTCTTATATAGACAGGTTTGTGCCTTTCAAGTGCAATCAATTTAATGAAACATAGCTGGACTACAATGAAAGAGTAGAACCATCTCAAGAAGGATCAGAAGGAAATGCACAGCGTGTGAGTTAAATATGAGTGTCACAGCAAAGGGTCTGAATACTTATGACCATGTGATATTTCAGTTTTTCTTTTTTAATTAATTTGCAAAAATATCTACATTTCTGGGTTTTTCTGCCAAGATGGGGAGCTGAGTGTACATTAATGAGAAATAAAATTAACTTTTTTGATTTTAGCAAATGGCTGCAATGAAACAAAGAGTGAAAAATTTAAAGGGGTCTGAATACTTTCTGTGCCCACTGTAAGTTGAAAAGGATTTGCAAATAATCATATTTTGGTTTTATTTATGCTTTACACAAACATCCCAACTTCATTGGAATTGGATTTGTAACTGAAGCTGTAAGAGTTGCTCAGCAGCCAGTATCTGTGAATATACAGATACTAAGTCTATGGAGTGCAGGCAGGGGTGTAATTACAGGGGTAGCAGCAGTAGCCGCCGCCACAGGGCGTGGGTCATTAAGGGGTATGGCAGCAGCTGCTACCAAATCAAATCAAATCAAATCAAAAAAGCTTTATTGGCACGTCTGAATAGATATTTGGCATTGCCAAAGCTAGTAAAGTGTGTGGGGGGGGGAGTTGGACTCAGGTGGGTGAGTGGTGGGGGTGGGGTGGATGGTTTGGGGTATAACAGTCCATGGAGTCTCATCTTCCTCTTCGTTGGTGACCGTTATATGGGGAGGTGGGGTGGGGCGGGGCGGTTGATTTGGGGTATAACAGTCCGTGGAGTCTCATCTTCCTCTTCGTTGGTGACTGCTATATGGGGAGGTGGGGGTGGGGTGGGGCGGGTGTTTTGGGATAAATATAACACTGCGTAATTTATTTATTTATTTTTTAATAGGCCGTTACCTGCTGGAGTAACTCCAGCAGGTAACAGGCCCTACTTACTTACCGATCTTGGCTTCTGCTCATGGCCGCTGGCACTTCCCCTTCTGCAGAGGCAGCTGTGAGCAGGTGCAGGGGAAAAGTAAGTGAGGATGTGGGCCCGCTAACCCCGCAAACACCACTATCATTATACATGGGGGTCTGATTGGGGGTATAATGATTGGAGGGCCAGAAGAGGTGAGGGAACATAACAAACACTGTAACTTACCTCTCCTAACTCCGTAAGGCTTCAGGCCTACTTGGTGATGTCCCAGATGTTACGTGGGCCGGGGCTTGTGTCCTTATGCATTGCAACGCAAGCCCAGCTCAAGTGATGTCTCTTCCATCATTGAAGATGGCCGACATCTGTGGTGAGTGCACTGGAGCCAGGGAGAGGTAAGTAACAGTGTTTTTTATGTTTGTATCTTCCACCGCGTTTCCGATTATTATACTCTGCGGTCTGAAAAGACACCAGAGTATAATAATTGATCATGGGTGTCCACAATGGGGCATAATACTGTGTGCAAGGGCCACTATGGGGCATAATACTTTGTGCAGGGGCCACTATGGTGCATAATACTGTGATACTGTGTGCAGTGACCACTATGGGGCATAATAGTGTGTGCAGGAATGTGGGGGGAGTCGAGAAAGGTCCACTTGAGAAAGGTCCCAGTGTGGACCGATACGTGGTGTACTGCTTTTTCCAATAAAAGGACATTTTCCATCCATACAAGTTGCTGACAGACCGGATTATTTTTTTTTTTTTAAAAAAAAGCATCAACAATTCATTGTTGTTCTGAAGCTTTCTCAGAGTGTCTGTAATAATGATATATGGAGGTGATTACAATATTACATCCAAAGGAGAAGGTTATTTAGTGACTGAGACCTAGGAGTCTAAAGATGGCTGTTGAGGGTGTCTTGGATGAGCTAGCTAGCAAACAGGGAAAGGGGAGTGAGGGAGAGAGGAAGGGGGGGGGGGAGTGAAAAAGGGAGAAGGAAGTGAGTCAACTCTGATTGCAAACCAAGGAATCATAGGAACGCACAGAACAGGATGATGCTGATGTAAACAAACACAGAGGATGCGAGGGGCTCCCAGAGAACCCAGAAATCACTCAAAACACTGCTAAAGGTATTTGGGTGCACTTATTAACCTAGTAATAGCACTAACAGACCTTTTTGGAAAATTACATTTTTTACCAGAAAACCCCTTTAAGGACTAGGCCTCATTTTTCAAATCTGACATGTCACTTTATGTGGTAATAACTTTGGGATGCTTTAAGCTATCAATGTGATTCTTAAAATGTTTATTCGGTTGTGATGAAGATGCTTCAGTTTGATATAGGAGGTTGTCATAGGACCCTTTGACCAAAAGGGTCCTATGACAAAAGTAAAAAATATTGACCTTTGTGAAATCGTGGATATCTCATGGGTATGTATACTTTTATGTTTCAAATATTTTTAATGAAAATAATAAACATTATAAAACTATTAAGCATTAAACTGTGTGGTTGGGATATTAACTGTGAAGGGACATTAGACTAAGGCAGCTGGAGGAGGACATTAAACTTTGGGGATGGATCGAGCATAGGGGCATCATACTGTGTGGGAGCACAAACAGAATTAGCTGGGAATGGCGGAGTCAAAGTAGAAGTGGCTGGGGCTACATTTGCCATGCACAGGACAGCACCCTTCACATTCCATCCCTCTTTCAGTCCTTTGAAAGTTGGGAGGTATGGGTATACCCAATTAAGACACTTATAGGGTACACACTATATAGAAATTTTAAAAAGGCGTAACTAGCAAAGGTGGTTCCCCATAGCAATCATTTGACTTGCGCCCCCTCCACAGTGTACGCCCCCTGTCCTTGCCCCCACAAAGTATAATGCCCCATTTACACATACTATAATATCCCAAAGTGGCCTCCAGACAGTATAATATCCCATAGCATCCCCTCCACAAAGAATTATGTCCCATAGCAGCCCCTCTACACAGTATACTGTCCCATAAGGGCCTTCAAACACTATAATGATCCATAACGGCCCCTCCACACACTTTAATGTTCTATAGTGGCTCCTCCCATGAGCAGGGAGGATGCGGAGGAAAGTACAATTCCAAATACTGGGAAACAGGCGGGGACAGTGGAGAACAGAGGGTGCAGAGAGGAGGAGGGAAATGGGGGGACCGAAAGTAGAAGCCGCAGAATCAACATCAATGTCAATAACAAGAATAAACTCTGCATAAACAGTACAAACAAAAAAGAAAAGAAAGAACAGTCCATCTAGAAAGGAGAGAAGGACATGTTAGGAAGGAGGGTCAGGAAAAGAAGTCTGGAGGGCAGAGGAGTAGTAAAAGGTATTCCATAGGAGTCAAACCTGCTGGTGGAAACTGTCATTGGGTTTGACCTTAGCAAAGAGATTTTCCATATGCCTAATGCAAAAGAACTCTTGCACCCAGTAAGTAGTATTGGTAGGTGAAGTGGATTTCCACACCCTAGGGATGACGGACCTGGCCACCACTAATAGAAAGCCAGCCAGTCTATGCATCAGCTTCCGAATCTTCCAGGGGAATATTGAGAGGAGAGGAGCAGGGTCATTATTTAGCTTCACTCTGATGACTGTCTTAATGACCCAAAAGATTTCAGACCAAAAGGGGCATAAGAGCAGGCCTGATAAAGATTTCAATATAAACTCACCCGAAATTTCCTTCCCCTTGTCCTTCCTCCATGCTGATATTACTGCCCTCCATATGAAAGGCAAGGATCCACAACTGTGCCTGAGTTATAGACCTATGTCCCTAATCAACAAAGACACCAAAATGTATGCCAAATTAATAGCCAATAGACTCTGCCAACATTTGAGTGATTGGATACAATCGGTACAGGAGGGAATCATCCTCCAGAAGGAGGCTCGGAGCAACACTCTGAAGGCCTTCTCAGCTATCCATCATGCATGCTGCTCTCAAACCCTCATGATATTGCTCTCACTGGATGCATAGAAGGCTTTCAACAGAGTGGAATGGAAGTTCCTTGAGGCCACCCTGACCCAAATGGGCCTAGGACCCACTATAGCTAGCAGAATAAACGCTCTACTCAACGAAAAAATGTGTAATATTGAGATCCAAATAGGTTGCACAGAAACCCCTGACTGTATTGGGGTGAAATAATCATATGCATCCAAAAAAAGATTTTCCAGCAAACCAAAAATTATAAAAATTAACTTTTACTTAAAATATGTAAAACATGGAGATTACATCACCATTTGAACAACACGAACATGATTGACCAGCTGACGTGTTTCAGGACTAGTGTATTATCGTCCCTTACTCATAGCTAGGGCCCACTATGCTCTGTTGTATCTGAGTCTTAAATTCATACCCCAAGCTCAAATTCAAGTTACTGGCACTCTCTCCTCCCTATTAACTATTCACAATGGTACTTGCCAAGGCTGTCCCCTTTCCTCCCTTTTTTACACGCTGGTCATGGAGCATCTGCTATTGGCCATTTGACACAACCTGGATATCCAAGGCTTGAAAGTTGGGCCCCTACACCTAAAAATTTTGGTTTTTGCAGACGATCTCTTACTTTTCATCACACAACCCCTAATTACACTTACCTTTATCCTCCACGATATTGCCCATATAGCTACTTTAGTAATTATAAAGTCAACCTCTCCAAAAGCACCATGCTCAAGTTCTCTGCCCACTATTCTGATACACTCACTCTGTTCTGCCTTCTGTTTCTCCTGGTCACCTAGGACCATAAAATATCTGAGTGTACTCCTACACTGTCTGACACTTATTCTCTAAACTTTCTTCCCATCTTCCATACTCTACAATCCGACCTAAGGGTGCATTCACACTGAGTAAACGCTAGCTTATTCTGAACGTAAAACACGTTCAGAATAAGCGGCGTCTAAAGCAGCTCCATTCATTTCTATGGGAGCGGGGATACGAGCGCTCCCCATAGAAATGAATGGGCTGCTTCTTTCACTCCGTGCAGTCCCATTGAAGTGAATGGGGAGTGCCGGCGTGTACGCTCCGGCATGAGCAGAGCTTGCCGTATACGCCGGCACTCCCCATTCACTTCAATGGGACTGCACGGAGTGAAAGAAGCAGCCCATTCATTTCTATGGGGAGCGCTCGTATCCCCGCTCCCATAGAAATGAATGGAGCTGCTTTAGACGCCGCTTATTCTGAACGTGTTTTACGTTCAGAATAAGCTAGCGTTTACTCAGTGTGAATTCACCCTTATCCACTGGGACTCAAAAGACTTTTTGTGGCTTGGCATATAAATCTTCTGAAAATGAATATCCTACCCAGACTCTTCTATCTCTTCCAAATGATCCCGACAGTTCTCCCCAAAGACTTATTTACTATGCTCCAAAGGACGTTCTCTAGGTTTACCTGAACATCTAAACACCCCAGAATTTTCAAGATTATCCTGACTAGACCCAAACAGAGAGAAGGCCTGTTAGTCCCAGATAGCTTGCAATACTACTTAGCTGCAACAGCTGTGCAAATCCTGAACTGACATCATTCCACTCATACCAAATTCTGGGTTGCTCTGGAGGAGGCCTTGAGCCCTCATCCTCTCATGACTCTCTCATGGCTACATTCACATCATTTGTCGGAAAATAATACTCTAGCTCTGCCTTACGTAGCACGCTGTGTACATCTCTATATCTCTCTGAGAAGGTCACACAACCTTGACAGCTCTCTCACACCATTTGAGAAGCTTTACACCTCAATCTCACCACATCCTTGGGGGTGGAAGGGGGGTGGGGGTGGGATCTCCCAAGCCCCTTCTCCTTCTTTGTTTTTATTTCTCTTATTGTATACTGCAAATTAGCTGTGTCAGGGTTTACCATCATCTCCTATTCCCTTTCTCCCTTATGCCTTCTCCCGCTTGTATGATCCTCCTTTCTGCCCTTCTGCCCCCCCTTACTGTTATTTATTCATTGACACAACTGTATGGTGTTCTGTTTTGTTTTTTTACTGAAAGAATTTATAGAAAAACGCATATTAGTAAACATTTAAAAATCGGTCCAGTGATATACAGTCCATGGCAGGGTCAGCTCCAGGTTTTTGAGGGTCCGTTTTGGAGCAACACATGCACAAATGGGTGTTTCTTTTTTCTGAGGCGGACCTACTGGAGTGGAGTGTAATGCAGTCCATTCCATACAAGTAGATACAACCAGTTCAGACATCAGAAAGTAAAGAGGAATTTTAGGAACACATCTGCCTTGGATTCCTCTTTATTTTCTGCCCCCAGGCTAAGGGTGCATTCACACTGAGTAAACGCTAGCTTATTCTGAACGTAAAACACGTTCAGAATAAGCGGCGTCTAAAGCAGCTGCATTCATTTCTATGGGAGCGGGGATACGAGCGCTCCCCATAGAAATGAATGGGCTGCTTCTTTCACTCCGTGCAGTCCCATTGAAGTGAATGGGGAGTGCCGGCGTGTACGCTCCGGCATGAGCAGAGCTTGCCGTATACGCCGGCACTCCCCATTCACTTCAATGGGACTGCACGGAGTGAAAGAAGCAGACCATTCATTTCTATGGGGAGCGCTCGTATCCCCGCTCCCATAGAAATGAATGGAGCTGCTTTAGACGCCGCTTATTCTGAACGTGTTTTACGTTCAGAATAAGCTAGCGTTTACTCAGTGTGAATTCACCCTTACAGTGGTAGATACAGAGTATCAGCAGGCCCTTCTGGCTTTCCGCAGCTGATTAGGCCCAAATTAATGGGTCTAATCAGTGGAAGTCTCAAGCCGCGGCTTCTGAATCAGCTGCAGAATCCGCAGCAAGATCCAGCAGGACTTTTTTTTTAAACCGCGTATGTTAAATATTGTTTCAGTTTTATTGAACAGGTTGTTATGGACGCGTCAATACCAAATATGTATTGTTTTTATAAATTTTTAGATTTTTTTAAATATATAATTCATTTTCTATAGAAAAAGGAAATTTTGGGGGCTTTATAACTATAATAATTTTTTTTATTTTTTTACACTTTTTTTTCTTTCACTTTTTAATTTTTTTCATGTGTCCCATTAGGACACTTGAACCAGTGATACTTTGATCTCTGTTTAAGTACTATAGACTGCAAGACACAGCATACATGCATCTTACAGTCTATAGAGGAAGTTAGCTCATGCAAAAGCATAAGCTGACTTCCTGAGGTCCTGGCAGGATCAAACCAGTAACGGGGGCTCCAGGCATCCGTGGGTCACTACCCAGACCCCGGGCTGCAGGTTATATATATTGGCACTCCCCGATCTCAGGGCAGCAACATGACAGAACCCCTTGGTCATGTTTGACCACAGCATCCAAGGGGTTAAAACTTCCCATCGGAGCCCAACTCTAATCGGATGTTAAGGAGCAGGTAAAAAAAACCACACAGTCAGCACCTGGCAGACCAGTGGGCCCCCTCAGGAGCATGGGGTCCTGGCACTTGCCCGGGTTTGCCAGGGTCTGACGCTGGCCCTGGTCCATGGTAATGTGATATACACAGTTGCACAGCTTGCACCATATACAAGGGGGGCAGTCGAGGTTAGCCAAATGTTCTAAGAACCCTTTGATGCAGAGGTCATGATTGAATGCAGCATCTAGGAGTTTAACAACTGCTACTGGAGTTATCTCCAACAGCAGGTGATACAGGTGGGTTAGCTGATACGCATTATTCATGCTGAGAAGCTGAGCAGACACCATATCTATCATGCCATAGTAGCACAACATGGTGCGTTAAATGACAACCTTCCATACCGTACTATTATGGCATGGTGTGGCAAGGGGTTAAAGAGTACCTTTCACTACCAGCTCCAAATGTCAGTAAGTGCCATTCCACTGATTCTGGTACAGTTGGACCTTTTTTCTCTAGTACTTTCAGTACCTGAGAAATTAGTGATGTTTCAGCACTCAATATGCTAAATAGGCTATGTAGTGTTGTAGTGAGGATGCAGGTCTTCCGGAATAAGTCCACCATGCGATAGTTACTTTTGTAGATCAGAGCACTTTATTCCATGCTTCCATCATGGCTCCCTGTCTAACAACTCCTCCCCCTAAGCTAAGCTCCTCCTCACTGTTGCTAGGGGATAATCAAACACATTAGGGAGAGTGTGTGCCTACATAGGCATACGGAGACTTACAAGTCATTCCTGCTCCGCTAGAGATTCTGGGTAAAAAAATATGCAAATCTATTCTCCAGGATGTAATTAGGAGAACAGTGCCTCTGTGTGCTGCCGTCTAGGGGCAGCCCCTTAACATCATGCATGACTCAGTTAATAAGCCTACTGACATGATGCGGGGTTTATTGCCAAACTAGTATTTCTATTCCAAAAGGAAAAGATTTCCAGCTATGGACAGCGCTGTTTCGGTCTTTTGGACCTCCTCAGCATAGCGCAGGGATACTAGTTTGGCAGAATGAGAGACTATAGACAAGGGTCAGGGGATAATCAAACACATTAGGGAGAGTGTGTGCCTACATAGGCGTACGGAGACTTACAAGTCATTCCTGCTCTGCATATTTTTTACCCAGAATCCCTAGCGGAGCAGGAATGACTTGTAAGTCTCCATACGCCTATGTAGGCACACACTCTCCCTAATGTGTTTGATTATCCCCTGACCCTCGTCTATAGTCTCTCACTCTGCCAAACTAGTATCCCTGCGCTATACTGAGGAGGTCCAAAAGACTGAAACAGCGCTGTCCATAGCTGGGAATCTGTTCCTTTTGGAATAGAAATACTAGTTTGGCAATAAACCCCGCATCATGTCAGTAGGCTTATTAACCGAGTCATGCATGATGTTAAGGGGGCTACCCCTAGAGGGCAGCAAGAGGCACTGTTCTCCTAATTACATCCAGGAGAATAGATTTGCATATTTTTTACTCACTGTTGCTAGGCAGACAAAGCAGAACAAGTAAGCAGAACAGAACATATAGAACATACTTATGGCAACATCACAGGCTCCTTGCTGTCAGGTGAACGGTACTTAGCTGGGGCAGAGAGCATGGCAATACACACCTCACAGCAGAGAGCCAGAAGTGAAGAGGAGTTTGAGTTGGTCTCTGATCTCAGATTCTGCTCCATTTTCCGACCCTGTACCTTCCACAGCAGAAATTCAAAGCACAGTTTTCGCTTTATGTATAATCAGGTTTTATTGAAGTTTTATAGCAGAAGAACGAAGCACAAATAGGTAAAGTATCGAGCAGGGCATGCAGGCCCGAAGTAGCATGAAAGGGCAAGGGGAATGCTCTCACCTACATCATACAACACAATATGATCATCGCCAAGGCGAACAAAATGAAAGGACAGAAGAGGGTCAACAGAGCCCATCAATATAAATGGTAATACAAGGGGAAAGGGAAGAGTGACAACAAACAAGTAAAAACAGAGATGACAGACAAGACAATAAGACTAGGAGACAAACTGATGGGAAAAACCATGCAGGGGGAGAGGGAAAAGAAAAGGGGAGGAGAATCAAAAGAAAGGAAGATAAGCAGCCAGAGTCCGATCAGGAGAAGGAAGAGGAAAAATCAGAAGACTCCTGAAAAATCACCCAGGGCCTCCAGAGCCATTCAAACCGAGAGGGGTCAGGAGAATCCTCCGCAACCATAGCTTCCATTCTCCATATAAGGTGAAGTTCCTGCAGGAACTCAAGCAACGAGGGCGGTGTAGAGCTGCGCCAATGTCTAGGAATGACAGCTCTGGCGGCCGTAAGAAATGACCCAGAAGGTCCTTTTTGATCTTGGAAATCTTACCGGGAATGACCGACAGCAAGGCCAGTTGGGGAGTAACAACAATGGAATGGTCACACACCCTAGAATAGAGAGAGAAGACCGAATCCCAGAAAGGTCGGAGAACGTCACCATCCCACCAGACATGAAGCATGGTGCCTCTCTCAGTACCACAGCGCCAACACCAGTCAGAAACAGAGGGAAAAATTCTGTGGAGGATGTCGGGACACCTGTACCAACTGGTCAAGATTTTAAAACTCTTTTCTGCGCACTACAGGGTAAAGCCCAGTTTTCGCTTTATGCTGTAGATTTACTCATTGATCAACCTCAAATACAACAAGGCTAATGAGCAGAGTTCCTCACGTCATGAGTTCTACAGCCGCAGAATCTGCAGTAAACCTCCTGAATAAAGAAGCGTCGGTTGTTGCCTTCCATTAAAAAAGCAGAATCCAGATGGAATTTCTCCAAATTCAGTTGTGTGAACATACCCTAATTAGCATATAAGATGCTGAAACTAACAGCAGTGATTTCTCAGGAACTGTAGGGACTAGAGAAAAATTTCCATCTGTGCTGAAATCATTTGAGCAGCAGCTATTGAAAGATGCAAAGAGTTGGAGGTGGTGAAAATATATCTTTAATAATAAAGAACAGGACATGGAAATAAAGACAAATACTTTCATAATAAATTGAAGTGTCTTCCACATATGCACCTATCTACTCATGCAAAACTACAAAGCTCTGAGCAGTTTGAGAAGAAATATTCCCATTGACTAATGTAAACAACATCACACTGTCTTCCATCAGGTTTGTTTCTTTTTTAATGGAACAAAAAGTTCTGCATTCAAGACTTTTTTATTTCTCCATAGGAAAGTTAAAGAACAAGATGGACTGAAGGCAGATGGACTCCCTATGGAGGACTGAATAGCAGTAGTGTAAACCCACATTAAAATTTGATTAATCCCAAGAATATATCTTTTAGGCTAAGGCCCCCGTAGCAATAGTAATATTCATAAGGCTCCCGGCTGTCACAGGAACAAGGGGTAGTTTTTTTATCTGTAATTTTTATTAAAGTTTTTGTGACATAAAGAGTATAGGTAACATATCGTAATCACAAATCTCAAAAATCTATGAGAAAGGAACAAAGGCAGAGACAAGACAAAGAAAAAAAGGGAGGAGGGAGGGGAGATGGGGGTAG
Organism: Leptodactylus fuscus; assembly: GCF_031893055.1. Lineage (NCBI taxonomy): Eukaryota > Metazoa > Chordata > Amphibia > Anura > Leptodactylidae > Leptodactylus > Leptodactylus fuscus. The sequence continues at coordinate 199,344,014 of NC_134265.1, forward strand.
AGGGTTCGGACAAGATCAAAAACCATGCAAAGTGCAGTAGGTTTCCCAGTGTGACCAGATAGAGTTGAAAGCCTCCACCGTATGATTCAAAGTGGCAGTCAGAATTTCAAAGCTACATGCGGGCAATGACTTCACACCTCATGGGGGAGCACATCTCTCCAGTGGTGGGCAATAAGAATCTTCGCTGCAGTACATAAGTATAGAAAAAGTTAAGACGTCTTCATGCCCAAATGTCTGGGAGGTAAATTAAGTAAGTCATGGAATCCAATGGGACCCCTTGCAGAAAGAGAGCTTCAATAAGGAGTTGCACCTCCACCCAAAAGGGACGGCTAATAGGGCAATCCCAGAAGACATGACACACCGTACCCAATGAGGTCTGACAACGCCAACACGAAGAAGGGATAGTAGTATTAAGAGTATGAAGTAATACTGGCGTGTGATACCAATGCATAAGAATTTTGTATTGAGTTTCTCGAAACGTGATGGAGGACGAAGACTTAGCAGCCTGAGACCATTGCCCGGTGAGAAAGGGGGCAGTTTTAATACCTTTGGGGGGGGGGGGGGAGTCTACTCTACAGTACATTACAGCGGAGATAGGGTAGCTATGGTGAGCGCTGTGCAGCACGGCTGATATCAGGATGGGTTCACTGGGACACCCACTCTTCCATGCCCCGGACACACACATTGTCCCACCCCTGCCGTTTCAGAAAGCCCCACTTCAGGAAGCCGGCGGTGGCAGGATGCTGTGACCTTGCTCCTCTGTCCCCCTCAAGACACACATTCAGATTATAAGACGCACCCCTCCATTTTTTTTGGGAGGAAAAAAAGTACGTCTTATAGTCTGAAAATTATGGTAATTGCCTCCCTTCATCTGGTTTGTGGTTTTGAATCATGTCCAAAAGGAATGAATTATTTGGTGTAGAGGACAAGAAACCAAACCGAGGCTACCAATTTTATATTTAGATAACTGGTATCAGGTCAAGATGGTAGAATTTGTATGCTCTAGTAGAATTAATAAAAGCTACATTTTAACTTTGATTTTTTTTTTTTTAGATACATTTTGGTTTCCTGAGGTTCATTTTGCCTGTGAGCGTTGTTTCAATGTAAATAGGATAGCACTCCCTTTGATTTCTTGAGCAAGGTGCTGTAGAAAAGTTAGTTAATCACCAGATGGAATACACCCCCGAGTTCTGAGGGAATTAAGCATGGTCATAGATAGACCCTTGAATCTAATATTTAAGGATTCAGTAATGACTGGGTCTGTTCCACAGAATTGGCGCATAGCAAATGTGGGGCCAATTTTCAAAAACGGGTGTAAGAGTGAAACTGGAAACTATAGGCCAGTAAGTTTGACTTCTGTGGTGGGAAAGATATTTGAGAGCTTTCTAAGATATGCTATCCTGGAGAATCTCAATGTAAATAATCTTATAACACCCAATCAGCATGGGTTTATGAGGAATCGGTTCTGTCAGACTAATCTGATCAGCTTCTATGAGGAGGTCAGTTCAAGACTGGACATGGGTAATGCAGTAGACGTGGTGTATCTGGACATGTGTAATGCAGTAGACGTGGTGTATCTGGACATGGGTAATGCAGTAGACGTGAGTATCTGGACATGGGTGATGCAGTAGACGTGGTGTATCTGGACATGGGTAATGCAGTAGACGTGGTGTATCTGGACATGGGTAATGCAGTAGACGTGGTGTACCTGGACTTTTCAAAGGCTTTTGATACTGTTCCACATAAACGGTTGGTATGCAAAATGAGAATGTTGGGACTGGGGGAAAACATATGCATTTGGGTTAGCAACTGGCTCACTGATAGGAAACAGAGGCAACTTGTTAATGGTAAATATTCAGACTGGGTCACAGTCACCAGTGGGGTGCCACAAGGGTCAGTATTAGGTCCTGTCTTGTTTAATATCTATATTAATGACCTAGTAGTACCTTTAGTGACCGGTGTCAGGCAGCTGCTGCCAAGGCAAATAAAATTATGGGATGCATCAAAAGAGGTCTAGATTCTCATGACAAGGACATAGTTATGCCTCTATACAAATCACTGGTATGGCCACACTTAGAATATTGTGTGCAATTTTCAGCACCGATATACAAGAAAGACATAAGTAAACTTGAAAAAGTGCAAAGACGGGCAACCAAAATGATTAGGGGAATGGGCGGACTGGAGTACAACGATAGATTAACAAACTTGGGGTTATTCAGTTTAGAGAAAAGACGTCTACGGGGAGATCTAATAACAATGTACAAATACATGAAAGGACAATACATAGAACTTTATAAGGATCTTTTTACTCCTAGGCCAGTGACAGTGACAAGAGGACATCCACTACGTCTGGAGGAGAGAAAGTTTCACCAGAAACCTAGAAGGGGATTCTTCATAGTAAGGTCAGCGAGGCTATGGAACTCTCTGCCCTAGGAAGTGGTGATGGCGGATTCATTAAAGGGGCTCTATCAGCAAAATCATGATGATAGAGCCCCACATATGCGTGAATAGCCTTTAAAAAGGCTATTCAGGCACCGTAAAAGTTATATTAAACTACCCCCCCATTTTAAAATAAAATCCTAAAACAGAATGTGATAAACTTACCGAACGTGCACGGTGGGCGGGCATTCAGGGTGCGCCGTCTTCTTCATCCACGCCTCCTCTTCCTCCGATGTCCTCGGGTCCCGTCTTCCTCCGGCGCTCGCGAACTGACATTGCTTAAACAAAATGGCCTGGGTGCATGCTGATAGATCAGCATGATTTTGCTGATAGAGCCCCTTTAAACAAGTTGAAAGAGGGCCTGGATGCCTTTCTTGAAGAGAAAAATATAACAGGTTATGGACTGTAGATTTTAGGAAACATTGATCCAGGGTTTTGTACTGACTGCCAGATTGGAGTCGGGAAGGAATTTTTCCCCTGAAATGGGGCAATTGGCATGAGCCTCATGGGGTTTTTGCCTTCCCTTGGATCAACACTGTAGGGATTGTAGGGTTATAGGTTGGACTTGATGGACTAATGTCTTTATCCAACCTCATCTACCATGTAAAGTATGAAAGCAAAACTGTCTATGGGTAAACAAAGTTAAAAAGGACCTTTCGCCTCCTGGGGCACATGTGGTTTTATATACTGCTGGAAAGCCGACAGTGCACTGAATTCAGCGCACTATCGGCTTTCACGTTCTGTGCCCCTGGTGAAGAGTCAGGAACGCCCCCTTTCACAGTACAGCACAATAGACACTACTGTGAGGAGGGGCTTTCCTGACTGTTAGAAACACCCTTCTGACAGTGAAAAGCTACAGTATCGGCACCTATAACTCTCCACTGGGGGCACAGAACGTGAAAACCGATAGTGCGCTGAATTCAGTGCACTGTCAGCTTTCTAACGGTGTATTACACCGCATGTGCCCCAGGAGGTGAAAGGTCCTCTTTAAAAGCAGCCAGGTAGCACAAACAAAACCAACCACCAACCTCGGCCACACCCTATTGCAGTCAATGCCTCAGCTGTGATCAGTTAATTGGTTCTGCACTGTAGTCTATTATATCTGTGAGGTTTACAATAACAACCAGTCAATTAGCTCCACCCTCTGGCAGGATCGAATTGGCTTCTGCACAAGGCAGACCAGAATCAGTGTCTTTACTCAATGCAAAGCATATTATATCACTATATTACTATTGGTGATTCAGCTTCAATCTGTATATTTGCAGGCTCTGCTCTATACTTTGCATGTACACATCTTTGTGCATGGCCCTTATCAAATGTGAATACACGTTGGGAACTAAATGGTTACTTATTTATTTACCGTAGTTAAATGTTATTGATATGCTTTACATTGTATTGTGTTATGGATCTTGTGCCTATTAAAGCGGCGTTCACACTGCTGCTGCTGTCCGCCTCGGGGTGTCCGTGGCAAACCCCAGGGAAACCGGACAGCAGACGGCTTGCAAACGGTTGGCTTTAAAACCCATTCATTTGAATGGGTCTTCAAAGGTGACTGCCCGTGAGCGTTTTCAGCCTCTCCGCCTGGTGTCCGTTTTTTTCCGCAGACACAAAGTACTCAATGTAGTATTTTGTGTCCGCAGAAAAAAGCGGACACCAGGCGGAGAGGCTGAAAACGCTCACGGGCGGTCAGCTTTGAAAACCCATTCAAATGAATGGATTTTAAAGCCTACCGCTCTCGTTTACCACAGACACCCAGGGGTGGACAGCAGCAGCAGTGTGAACGCCGATTAAGTCTCTATTTCATTCTGGTATAAGCACCAAAATAGATACTGGTTCACACTAGCGTCGGTGCTGACAGCTAGTGTCCGATGCTTGCACGGACATTAGCATCAGACACTAGCTGTGTCCGTTACATTTTGCATTGATTTAAATGGGACATCATGTGCATTCTTTACAGTCCGTGTCTGTCCTTAAGTGTCCGTTCATAAAGATGTCCGATTTTTCAAGCGGACAGCAAAAACCTACATGTACTTATGGGTAATAATTAGAGATGAGCGAACAGTGTTCTATCGAACACATGTTCGATCGGATATCAGGGTGTTCGCCATGTTCGAATCGAATCGAACACCACGTGGTAAAGTGCGCCAAAATTCGATTCCCCTCCCACCTTCCCTGGCGCCTTTTTTGCACCAATAACAGCACAGGGGAGGTGGGACAGGAACTACGACACCGGGGGCATTGAAAAAAATTGGAAAAAGTCATTGGCTGCCGAAATCAGGTGACCTCCATTTTAGACGAATAGTGGATTTCAAATCCGGGTCATATGAGAATGTGAACTTTGTGACTATGAGACAGGGATAGCTGTACAGGCAGGGATAGCTAGGGATAACCTTTATTTAGGGGGGAATGTTATTAAAAATAACTTTTTGGGGCTCTATCGGGTGTGTAATTGTGATTTTTGTGAGATAAACTTTTTCCCATAGGGATGCATTGGCCAGCGCTGATTGGCCGAATTCCGTACTCTGGCCAATCAGTGCTGGCCAATGCATTCTATTAGCTTGATGAAGCAGAGTGTGCACAAGGGTTCAAGCGCACCCTCGGCTCTGATGTAGGAGAGCCGAGGGTGCACTTGAACCCTTGTGCACCCTCAGCTCTGCTACATCAGAGCCGAGGGTGCGCTTGAACCCTTGTGCACACTCTGCTTCATCAAGCTAATAGAATGCATTGGCCAGCGCTGATTGGCCAATGTATTCTATTAGCCTGATGAAGTAGAGCTGAATGTGTGTGCTAAGCACACACATTCAGCTCTACTTCATCGGGCTAATAGAATGCATTGACCAGCGCTGATTGGCCAGAGTACGGAACTCGACCAATCAGCGCTGGCTCTGCTGGAGGAGGCGGAGTCTAAGATCGCTCCACACCAGTCTCCATTCAGGTCCGACCTTAGACTCCGCCTCCTCCGGCAGAGCCAGCGCTGATTGGCCGAAGGCTGGCCAATGCATTCCTATGCGAATGCAGACTTAGCAGTGCTGAGTCAGTTTTGCTCAACTACACATCTGATGCACACTCGGCACTGCTACATCAGATGTAGCAATCTGATGTAGCAGAGCCGAGGGTGCACTAGAACCCCTGTGCAAACTCAGTTCACGCTAATAGAATGCATTGGCCAGCGCTGATTGGCCAATGCATTCTATTAGCCCGATGAAGTAGAGCTGAATGTGTGTGCTAAGCACACACATTCAGCACTGCTTCATCACGCCAATACAATGCATTAGCCAGTGCTGATTGGCCAGAGTACGGAATTCGGCCAATCAGCGCTGGCTCTGCTGGAGGAGGCGGAGTCTAAGGTCGGACCTGAATGGAGACTGGTGTGGAGCGATCTTAGACTCCGCCTCCTCCAGCAGAGCCAGCGCTGATTGGTCGAGTTCCGTACTCTGGCCAATCAGCGCTGGCCAATGCATTCTATTAGCCCGATGAAGTAGAGCTGAATGTGTGTGCTTAGCACACACATTCAGCTCTACTTCATCAGGCTAATAGAATACATTGGCCAATCAGCGCTGGCCAATGCATTCTATTAGCTTGATGAAGCAGAGTGTGCACAAGGGTTCAAGCGCACCCTCGGCTCTGATGTAGCAGAGCTGAGGGTGCACAAGGGTTCAAGTGCACCCTCGGCTCTCCTACATCAGAGCCGAGGGTGCGCTTGAACCCTTGTGCAGCCTCAGCTCTGCTACATCAGAGCCGAGGGTGCGCTTGAACCCTTGTGCACACTCTGCTTCATCAAGCTAATAGAATGCATTGGCCAGCGCTGATTGGCCAGAGTACGGAATTCGGCCAATCAGCGCTGGCTCTGCTGGAGGAGGCGGAGTCTAAGATCGCTCCACACCAGTCTCCATTCAGGTCCGACCTTAGACTCCGCCTCCTCCAGCAGAGCCAGCGCTGATTGGCCGAATTCCGTACTCTGGCCAATCAGCACTGGCTAATGCATTGTATTGGCGTGATGAAGCAGTACTGAATGTGTGTGCTTAGCACACACATTCAGCTCTACTTCATCGGGCTAATAGAATGCATTGGCCAGCGCTGATTGGCCAGAGTACGGAATTCGGCCAATCAGCGCTGGCTCTGCTGGAGGAGGCGGAGTCTAAGATCGCTCCACACCAGTCTCCATTCAGGTCCGACCTTAGACTCCGCCTCCTCCAGCAGAGCCAGCGCTGATTGGCCGAATTCCGTACTCTGGCCAATCAGCACTGGCTAATGCATTGTATTGGCGTAATGAAGCAGTGCTGAATGAGTGTGCTTAGCACACACATTCAGCTCTACTTCATCGGGCTAATAGAATGCATTGGCCAATCAGCGCTGGCCAATGCATTCTATTAGCGTGAACTGAGTTTGCACAGGGGTTCTAGTGCACCCTCGGCTCTGCTACATCAGATTGCTACATCTGATGTAGCAGTGCCGAGTGTGCATCAGATGTGTAGTTGAGCAAAACTGACTCAGCACTGCTAAGTCTGCATTCGCATAGGAATGCATTGGCCAGCCTTCGGCCAATCAGCGCTGGCTCTGCCGGAGGAGGCGGAGTCTAAGGTCGGACCTGAATGGAGACTGGTGTGGAGCTATCTTAGACTCCGCCTCCTCCAGCAGAGCCAGCGCTGATTGGTCGAGTTCCGTACTCTGGCCAATCAGCACTGGCCAATGCATTTCTATGGGGAAAAGTTAGCTTGCGAAAATCGCAAACTGACAGGGATTTCCATGAAATAAAGTGACTTTTATGCCCCCAGACATGCTTCCCCTGCTGTCCCAGTGTCATTCCAGGGTGTTGGTATCATTTCCTGGGGTGTCATAGTGGACTTGGTGACCCTCCAGACACGAATTTGGGTTTCCCCCTTAACGAGTTTATGTTCCCCATAGACTATAATGGGGTTCGAAACCCATTCGAACACTCGAACAGTGAGCGGCTGTTCGAATCGAATTTCGAACCTCGAACATTTTAGTGTTCGCTCATCTCTAGTAATAATGTAGTTATTTAATCAATTATGTAAATTTCTTATCTGTTTGATATATGTATATACACACGTAGACAAAATTGTTAGTACCCCTCGTTTAATGAAGGAAAAACCTACCATGGTCACAGAAATAACTTGAATCTGACAAAAGTAATAATAAATAAAAATTCTATGAAAATAAACAAATGAAAGTCAGACATTGCTTTTTGCTTCAACAGAATTAAAAAAAATAAAATAAAACTCATGAAACAGGCCTGGACAGAAATGATGGTTCCCTTAACTTAATATTTTGTTGCTCAACCTTTTGAGATAATCACTGCAATCAAACGATTACTGTAATTGCCAATGAGACTTCTGCGCCTCTCAGCAGGTATTTTGGCCCACTCCTCATTAGCAGACTGCTCTAGTTGTCTCAGGTTTGAAGGGTGCCTTTCCCAGACGGCATCTTTTAGTTCCTTCCAAAGATGCTCACTAGGATTTAGCTCATAGAAGGCCACTTCAGAATAGTCCAATGTTTTCCTCTTAGCCCTTCTTGGATGTTTTGGGTCATTATCCTGTTGCATGATCCATGACCTGTTACTGAGACCAAGCTTTCTGACACTGGGCAGCACATTTCTCTCTAGAATCCCTTGATAGTCTTGAGATTTCATTGTGCCCTGCACAAATTCAAGACAACCTGTGCAAGATGCAGCAAAGCAGCCCCAGAACATAACAGAGCCTCCTCCATGTTTCACAATAGGGACAGTGTTCTTTTCAAGATATGCTTCATTTTTCTGTTTGTGAACATAGAGCTGATGTGTCATGCCAGGCGCCATGTCTCATTTGCAGAACCCCTTGAGTACCAATACAATGTAAACCCCCCAAAGTAACACCATTTTGGAAACTACACCCCTCACAGAATTTATCAAGGGGTGTAATGAGCATTAGTATCCCAAGCGGGATTGCACAGCGGATAGTAAAAAGTGAATACAAAGCTGTGTGGAGTACATTCGGTACACAAATTCCCTACTATGTCCCAAATAGCTCCTATGATTGGAGAGGGTCACTCTGGGGTCACTTTTAGTTTATTTTCCCTCGTAAGCTCTAAATCTGGTTTTTTCCCTTGATATACCTTCGCACAGCTTATGTATTCCCTTCCTGCTGCAGTCAGTTGTGTTCTAATGATTTGGCGATTTTTGGGATTTTTGTCTTCACATTGTACAAGCTACAGTCCTATGAAAAAGTTTGGGCACCCCTATTAATCTTAATCATTTTTAGTTCTAAATATTTTGGTGTTTGCAACAGCCATTTCAGTTTGATATATCTAATAACTGATGGACACAGTAATATTTCAGGATTGAAATGAGGTTTATTGTACTAACAGAAAATGCGCAATATGCATTAAACCAAAATTTGACCGGTGCAAAAATATGGGCACCTCAACAGAAAAGTGACATTAATATTTAGTACATCCTCCTTTTGCAAAGATAACAGCCTCTAGTCGCTTCCTGTAGCTTTTAATCAGTTCCTGGATCCTGGATGAAGGTATTTTGGACCATTTCTTTCTACAAAACAATTCAAGTTCAGTTAAGTTAGATGGTCGCCGAATATGGACAGCCCGCTCTCAAATGATCTGAAAACAAAGATTGTTCAACATAGTTGTTCAGGGGAAGGATACAAAACGTTGTCTCAGAGATTTAACCTGTCAGTTTCCACTGTGAGGAACATAGTAAGGAAATGGAAGACCACAGGGACAGTTCTTGTTAAGCCCAGAAGTGGCAGGCCAAGAAAAATATCAGAAAGGCAGAGAAGAAGAATGGTGAGAACAGTCAAGGACAATCCACAGACCACCTCCAAAGAGCTGCAGCATCATCTTGCTGCAGATGGTGTCACTGTGCATCAGTCAGCAATACAGCGCACTTTGCACAAAGAGAAGCTGTATGGGAGAGTGATGAGAAAGAAGCCGTTTCTGCACGTACGCCACAAATAGAGTTGCCTGAGGTATGCAAAAGCACATTTGGAGAAGCCAACTTCATTTTGGAAACAAAGATTGAGTTGTTTGGTTATAAAAAAAGGCGTTATGCATGGCGTCCAAAAAGAAACAGCATTCCAAGAAAAACACTTGCTACCCACTGTAAAATTTGGTGGAGGTTCCATCATGCTTTGGGGCTGTGTGGCCAATGCCGGCACCGGGAATCTTGTTAAAGTTGAGGGTCGCATGGATTCCACTCAGTATCAGCAGATTCTTGAGAATAATGTTCAAGAATCAGTGACGAAGTTGAAGTTACGCCGGGGATGGATATTTCAGCAAGACAATGATCCAAAACAATGCTCCAAATCAACTCAGGCATTCATGCAGAGGAACAATTACAATGTTCTGGAATGGCCATCCCAGTCCCCAGACCTGAATATCATTGAACATCTGTGGGATGATTTGAAGCGGGCTGTCCATGCTCGGCGACCATCTAACTTAACTGAACTTGAATTGTTTGTCCAAAATACCTTTATCCAGGATCCAGGAACTGATTAAAAGCTACAGGAAGCGACTAGAGGCTGTTATCTTTGCAAAAGGAGGATCTACTAAATATTAATGTCACTTTTCTGTTGAGGTGCCCATACTTTTGCACCGGTCAAATTTTGGTTTAATGCATATTGCACATTTTCTGTTAGTACAATAAACCTCATTTCAATCCTGAAATATTACTGTGTCCATCAGTTATTAGATATATCAAACTGAAATGGCTGCTGCAAACACCAAAATATTTAGAACTAAAAATGATTAAGATTAATAGGGGTGCCCAAACTTTTTCATAGGACTGTATATTTTCTTTAATTTTCTAGTGATGTGGCCATATGAGGGCTTATTTTTTGCGGGATGAGATGCATTTTTTAATAACACCATTTGTTTGGGTACCTATAACTTATTGAGTAGGGTTGAGCGATCAGAATCGGAAAAGATCGGATTCCGATCAGCGATCGAGAAAATTTCACGATCGCAATCGGAATTCCGATCCCGATCTTTTTGGGTGGGATCGAGATCGGGGTTTACTTCCCATAATGCTTGGCTACTGGTCAATCATTGTGGGAAAAGCTTAGCACTGAAGACATCTGAAGATCAGAGGACCGGACCAGACTGGACCAAGAAGAACAGGGTGCTGCAGGTGTGCAGCTAAGCAGACACCGGTGGGGGAGGGAGGAGGTTAATCACTACACAGCATGGGGTCCAAAAATTTAATCAATTTTTGGAATACATGCTGTGTAGTGAATAGGGTCGTTTTAAAAATCCGATCTCCGATTATTTAAAAAATCCCATTGATTTGCATTGGGATCAGAATCGGGATCAGGTTCGAATGGAAAATGATTGGAAATCTGATTTTAAAAACGATCCTGAAATTTCAAGATTGGCTCAATCCTATTATTGAGTAAATTATATTAACTCTTTCTGGGTGGAATGAAAAAAAAAAATCAATTCTGGCATTGCTTTTTACCTTTTTTTTCCATGCAGTGTACAATATAAGTAACATATTATCTTTATACAATTACAGTGATACCTGATTTATATTATTTTCTTATGCGTTAGTAATGCAGAGAAAAAAATTATAGTATTTAGGGACTTAAAATCAATGATTTTTGCATCGCCATTTCAATGGGAGCCGTCTTTTTGGTCAGGATTTTGAGGCGGATATTGCCTCAAAATCCTGACCAAAAAACCCAATGTGAACTTACCCTTAGTGCTGTTAGGGCAGGAAGAAACTTTAATTTGCATGATTAAGAGATAAGACCCATTCCCTTGTGCTTTTCTTCTGTCCTATGTGGTGGTACAGGGGGAGGTGTGGTTTATTTTTTTCTATTCTTTTTTTCCTTATTAGCTATTTTACTGTACTCGTTGTTTGAGCTTACCTTTTTTCACTCTTGTACCTGCAGTGACTGTGTTGCTTCTCAGCAGTTTTTAGGGTTGAAGTTGGCATTCACGCTTAGCGGAAGTGTCTGTGTCACTAGAAGTAATGTTCTGTGGCGACATGTAATGACTTATGGCATCACGAGATCTCGTGTGCTCTGTTCTCCTGAATGACGGTTGCTTTAGCCAGCTCTGACACCGGAAGTTCAGTGCAGAGGATCCTTTAGCTTTAGGATCTTGCCTCTCCCCGGATATGATGTCTTTCTGAAGTTGCCTTACTGGAAGTGGTGCAACTTCCTCCAAAAGTCTCATTAGTTTAAGGCCTATGTTATATAAACACCTTTCTTCTGCCTCTTTGGCAGTCCAGAGATTGTAATTGGTATACTTTTCTTAAGAGTGCTAATTCCTTAAGGAAGTATTTTTCTTTGGAGGTTTTTTATGTCAAGCTTCTTATATATCTGTTAGGGAATTACTATATGAGCAATTTCCCAGAAAGTGCTGCTGGAGCCTGGGAGGAAGGGGAATGACATAGACAGTGAGTCCTAATATTGATCCCACCCCCAGTCCCTACCTACTTGCCTCAACTACCCTAGGCGGTAGAGTACAACTGGGCGACAGTCCATTCCTATGATGTGAGTGATAACACAGAATGCAGAAAAGACAAAACAGCAACAAATGGGTGGTCAGCTAGCCAAGGGGTTGGAACCAGTCAAGCAGCAAAGTACAGAGTCAGAATCCAAAAAGAGTAGTCAGAGAAAAAAATCAAGATAAAAATATGAGTATAGGAATACAGATAGTAACCAGTTTACAGCCAGCAAGCACAAGGTAATACCAAGGAGTGGACTGGAAAAGTATATAAAGGAATCCACCCTAGACTTGATTGTTCGGGAGGAATGTCAATCAAAATCTACTAAGTTTACTCCAAAATGACCAAAGGAACTAGAGCACTGGCTAAACTGAGGCACAGCAGCAAATCTTCAGTTGTGCTACAAGTGCACAGGGTCATAAATGAACCCGTCTCCTGCGCCGAAGCCTGCTATAGGAGGATGGTGCAAAGGACTGAACAAGCAAAGATATTACATCTTTTTTTTTTTCTATAGAAGTCTTCCTAAACTTCTGGTAGTGGAGACCAAGAGAAAGTCCTCCTTCTTAAGCACATATCTGACCTCTAGGGATTGTAATATACCCTTCCCTTATGGTTACAATTATAACAAACATTGCCAGTTTCGAGTTATTCCTATTATGAAATTTATTGTGCAACTGGCTAAGAATCTTAGGCTGTACAGATCAGTGGTCTTATCAGATGAGGAGTTTCAAATCTGGGAAAAGACTAATTCTTCCATAGTAGACAACCAGTAAGAGGAATTTGGGAAACCATATTTTCCTACCGGTATTAATAAAACTCATAAACTTCTCAAATACATAAATTCAGGGGACATGGATGTTGATCCACCTCTATGGGACTTATGGCTTTTCAATGAGATGCTATTTCTGTGATGATGCCTGAACTGAGACATCAAGATAAGGTCTTTGTTCTCTCCAGGAAATTTAAGACCCTCTTTCCAATTAAGAAGGAACAATATACAAAATGGGGCCAACCTCCTAAGGTGAATATGGCAGTCCCCAAGATGGTTGTATGATCTTTCCTTCTTATGATGGTTCAAATCTCCAAGATTCTATAGACTCAGCATAATCTGCTCAATTTTCTTTCGGAAAATGAAGTTGCTGCTAAATTGCGTAAGGTTTTTTCTGCAATTACAGAACGATGCAGAGTCTGGGGTATCCAGAGATATCCTCTTGTCCTTCATGAAATGTATTAAACTCCCTGCAGATTTCATTGTAGACTCCTCTCTTCAAAAGGTAAAACTTGCAGCAAAATCCATGGCCTTTTCCGCCATGGCCTGTAGACAGTGAACAATACTTACAAGTACACTGCTCCAAAAAATAAAGGAAACACTTAAGCAACACAATGTAACTCCAAGCAACACTGATTGACAATCAATTTCACATGCTGCTGTGCAAATGGAATAGACAACAGATGGAAATTATTGGCAATCATCGAGGCACACTCAATAAAGGAATGGTTCTGCAGGTGGAGACCATAGACCACATCTCAGTACCAATGCTTTCTGGCTGATCTTTTGGTCACTTTTGAATGTTGGTTGTGCTTTCACACTTGTGGTAGCATGAGACTGACTGTACAACCCACACAAGTGGCTCAGGTAGTGCAGCTCATCCAGGATGGCACATCAATGCGAGCTGTGGCAAGAAGGTTTGCTGCGTCTGTCAGCGTAGTGTCCAGAGGCTGGAGGCGCTACCAGGAGACAGGCAAGTACACCAGGAGACGTGGAGAGGGCCGTAGGAGGGCAACAACCCAGCAGCAAGACTGCTATCTCCGCCTTTGTGCAAGGAGGAACAGGAGGAGCACTTCCAGAGCCCTGCAAAATGACCTCCAGCAAGCCACAAATGTGCATGTGTCTGCACAAATGGTTAAAAACCGACTCCATTCCGCTCTCTCCATGGCTCCACTAGAGTTTCCCTCCCCACAACTTTTGAAAAGATTTGCTGTGCGGCCACATCCACGAGGGGTCTCATATCCTCTGTGTACCAGCTTATTGCCTCTCAGACGACTGGTTCTCCTATTCGGCATTGCTATATGGCCAAATGGGAGAGGGCGTTGGGCGCGCCCATTACCCAGGGACAGTGGCACGACTGGTCTCGTGCTTAGATATCCTCTCAGTGCATAACCTTTAGGGAAATGCAATACAAGCTTCTGATGCACTGGTACCTCACTCCAGCTCTCCTTCATACCTTGAACCTTGCGCTCCCATCAGGGTGTTAGCGTTGCAACGTTGCGGAGGGTACTTTATATCACATTTTATGGTCTTGTCCTCTTGTTCTGGGCTTCTGGAGAGAGGTAAAAGCCTTGACGGACGCCCTTTTTATACAAGAGGTCCCCTTGGATCCCCTCGTGTACCTGTTGAACCTCCCTCCCGGACACCTAGGTAACAAGACTTCCAGGCTATTTGTACATCTTTGTACAGCTGTAAAAACCATCATTGCTGAGCATTGGAGGAGCGTGAACCTTCCCTCAGGTATTGAACTCCTGGCTCGCATCAAGAACAAAGGAGCCTCCAATTCTTGACTGCCAGCCTCAATAGCACCCTAGACATTTTCCATTCTATTTGGTCTCCTTGGGATGCTCACTGTGCGTTACTAGACCTCTGATCCTAGACCTTCCTTCCCTGCCCTCCCTCTCTCCTGTTTCTGTATGTCTGTTATTTCCCCTCCTTTTTTAGTGCTGTGTTGATTGTATGTTTTGGTTGTATTTTACTTGGTAACTGGCGGTTCGGCCTTTCCCTTCTGTTCCTTGCTTTTACTTACTGTGTAGAGATGAGCGAACAGTGTTCTATCGAACACATGTTCAATCGGATATCAGGCTGTTCGCCATGTTCGAATCGAATCGAACACCGCGTGGTAAAGTGCGCCATTACTCGATTCCCCTCCCACCTTCCCTGGTGCCTTTTTTGCTCCAATAACAGCGCAGGGTAGGTGGGACAGGAACTACAACACCGGTGACGTTGAAAAAAGTAGGAAAAACCCATTGGCTGCCGAAAACATGTGACCTCTGATTTAAAAGAACAGCGCCGCCCAGGTTTGCGTCATTCTGAGCTTGCAATTCACCGGGGACGGAAGTTTCCGTCCAGTTAGCTAGGGCTTAGATTCTGGTAGGCAGGGGTAGAATAGGATAGGAAGGAGAAGATAACCAACAGCTCTTGTAAGAGCTAAATTCCAGGGAGAATCTTGTCAGTGTAACGTGGCACTGACGGGCTCAATCGCCGCAACCCAGCTTTCCCAGGATCCTGAATGGAATACACTGACAGTGTATTCCCGCATACCCTATATATACCCCCGATCCACGTTCCAACGGTGTGCCCCCCCACCTTCACCCCAGAAATACACTGGAAGTCCCCTAGCAATAGAATTGGGGCTATATACACCCACAATTTTTGCTACTGGTATATACTGCCATTGTCTGACTGGGAATTCAAAGACTATATTGGGGTTACGTGCACCCACAATTTTTGCTACTGGTATATACTGCCATTTTCTGACTGGGAATTCAAAGACTATATTGGGGTTACGTGCACCCACAATTCTTGCTACTGGTATATAGTGCCATTTTCTGACTGGGAATTCAAAGACTATATTGGGGTTACATGCACCCACAATTTTTGCTACTGGTATATACTGCCATTTTCTGACTGGGAATTCAAAGAATATATTGGGGTTACATATAACTTCAATTCCAGGGAGAAGCTTGTCAGTGTAACGTGGCACTGACGGGCTCAATCGCCGCAACCCAGCTTTCCCAGGATCCTGAATGGAATACACTGACAGTGTATTCCCGCATACCCTATATATACCCCCGATCCACGTTCCAACGGTGTGCCCCCCCACCTTCACCCCAGAAATACACTGGAAGTCCCCTAGCAATAGAATTGGGGCTATATACACCCACAATTTTTGCTACTGGTATATACTGCCATTTTCTGACTGGGAATTCAAAGAATATATTGGGGTTATGTGCACCCACAATTTTTGCTACTGGTATATACTGCCATTGTCTGACTGGGAATTCAAAGACTATATTGGGGTTACATGCACCCACAATTTTTGCTACTGGTATATACTGCCATTTTCTGACTGGGAATTCAAAGACTATATTGGGGTTACGTGCACCCACAATTTTTGCTACTGCCATATAGTGCCAGTTTCTGAGTGGAAATTCCCCAAATAATTTGGGGATACATTCACCCTACATCTCAGGCTCTTGCCATATTCACCCAGGTTGTCAGTGCTGCACCAGCTCGTTCCCAGACAGCTCGGCCCGAAAAACACATTACCTATATAGAGGATTTTGACAATGAAGACAACATGTTCTAAATCTAATCTGTCTGCACCTTCTCCTGAATTAAAATGAAGGCCGCTATTAACTTTCAAATAGCACTGCACAAAGGAAGATCTTATCAGCTTGTCTCATGACATGCTACTAAAAAGTGTCATTTGTGTATCTTAATGTAAATATAGTTGTATAAGCTTGTTGGGTTTTAGGCACTGCCAAGTTATTTATTACCACCCACTCCCTTATAATGATGACGCCAAAGTCACTGTGGGTGTTCAGAGCTCACAGCTTTTGTTGACATTTGTCTTGCTCTCTGTCGGTACCAGCTGTCTTTTTGAATACTGTAAAGTTATGTTGACTTTATTAACAGCTATAGAAGCTTTAGCCAGGTTGTGACGGTGTGTAACCCTAACAACACTAAGTGGGATACACATTAATAGTCAGTCTATGTACGCTAAACGCATCACTTAAGTAATTTTTTTCCCTCTCCCCTAATATAAGAAAGGAACAGACATTAGACCTAGACCGTGGTTTGAGGCTTGTAAAAATCCAGTATTATTTGTTCTCCATGATGTGAAGTATGCGTTAGACTCTTGAAAAGCAACCCAACATGAAGTCAGCCATGTGTGCCAGTGTGTTACTTGGCATGCCTTTGCTGGCCCTAACTGTAAGGGTCACTCTCCATTTCCTCCATTTTCCACTCCCCTTCACACCATTTGTGGTGAAACAATGGGATGCACTGAAGTGCACCCTCTAGCCTTGTGTGGGACAGGGACATCAGATGCCACTCCATCCCCCTCGTCTTCCTCCGCCAGCCAACGGTGTGAAGATGAGAGGAGTGTGCTCTGAATGTTTTCTGCCTAGCAGAGGCTAGTTCTCACTTACGAAAATGGCCCCACTTTGACCTGTATATCAGGCACAATGGTGTAGGTTTCAAAGAAACATGGCACCAACAAGTTGAAAACGTGGGTCATGTGTGGACCGTGTTTGAGTCAAGGCAAGCTCCAGATCTGCTACCAGGTTCCAGCTATTATCACAGGCGCAAAAATGCCAGGCCCCAGGTGTAGCAGGGAAAAAAACATTTCCATCTCAGCCAGGATGGCATCCCTGACCTCGGAGGCACTGTGCTGTCTGTCCCCCAAGCTGATGAGCTTCAGCACAGCCTGCTGACATCTCCCCACGCCAGTGTTACAGCATTTGCCGCTAGTAGCTGGGGTGAAGGTTGCAGCGTAGGGTTTCAGTCTATTCCTGCCATGAATTTTGGCCTGGGAGAGGAGATAGGCCACCCCAGTTTGCACCCGGGGACCAGACTCCACCACATTCACCCTGCCTGTCCTTAAAGATAAGCACTGCAGCATCCCTGACCACAGGCGCTTGTCCATGTGTCGGTGGTCAAGTGGACCTTGCAGCAAAGCGCAGAGCTCTGGGCCCGACTGATGTTATGGGACACATGCAGGTGCAAGGCAGGGACAGCACACCAAGAGAAGTAGTAACGGCTAGGCCCAGCATAGGGAGGTGCCCCAGATGCCATCTGCTGACGGAAGGCCTGGGTATCCAGAAGCATAAACAAACACCAACATCTCCAGGGCCAGCAGTTTATCGATGAGGCTGTTAAAGGCTTGGGCATGGGGGTGGGTTGCGTTGTACTTCTGCCTGCAATGAAAAGCTTGGGAGATGTGGAGTGGCTCGGAAGAGGCGCATGATGGTGCAGGCCAAAAGGGCGCATGAGGGTGAACTCCCCAATGTGTCAGAGATAGATGTGTAGGTGTCCTTGCATCATATACTTGCACCATACTTGGCTTTGGAATTTAATTTTGTGCCAAAAAGTGGCTAAGACAGCGATCCCTCAGCTAATCCCGTTACACTGTCTTGACAACTCCAGCACTGAAGTTACCATTTCTTGAAGTGGACCACCACTTCTGAGATCCAAAAGGAAGTAGGCAAGAGATGTGCAGTGCAGAAAAAAAGATGAGAAAATAAGTGCACAGAGCACATAGGGATCGGAGAGGACAGAGCTGGGGTCGGCCAGGTATTCCCACAACATGCGACTATACTTGTCCTTCCTGGTGACGCTAGGCCCCTGAGTGGCAGTAATTTGTCCAGGGGGGCCATTAACGTGTCCCAGACCTAGGAATAAGTCTTCCAATAGGGTAGAGTTTTGCATGCCTTTGCTTCTACCCACTGTTTTTGCTGCTTAGCTTCCCTCCACATCTACACTGCTTTTGCCCCTAGACATACATAGCAGATACCGGCGTTGTAGGAGTGCATAGAGGCTAGTGGCGGCAACTATAGACTTTCAAAACTATCCGCACAAGCGCCGCACTTTCACCAGTAGCTCAGGAACATTGGGGTACTTTTTTAAAAAGATTAGCAGCAATGAGTTAAAAACGTGGCCCAGGCATGGAACATGTTGCGGGCTGCCAAGCTACAGAGCCGATCCCAGGTTACGGCCATTATCACACATGACAACATGCCTGGGCCCAGGTGCAGTGGCCAAAACCACATTGCCGTCGAGGATGGCATGACTCACTTTGTAGGCAGTGTGCTGTCTGTCCTCCAAGCTGATGAGCTTCAGCACGGCCTGCTGACGTCTCCCCACACCAGTGTTGCAGCGTTTCCAGCTCGTAGCTGGGGTCCACTTAACGGCAGAGGAGGAGGAGGAGGGTGGTGTTTCATCCCTCCTCCCAGGAATGTTGTGTGGGGAGACAAGTCAGTCCACCATGGTAGTTTGCCCAGGGGGTGCCATTAACGTGTCCCATACCTAGGGAAAATTCTTGAAACAGGGGAGAGTTTTGCATCTTTGCCCTTGCTGCCTCTGGACATCCCTTTGCCTCTAGCCACCTTATTTCCCTGCTTAGCTTGCCTCCACATCCACACTGCTTTTGTCCCTAGACATCACCCCAGCCCATGCCTCAGCTTGTATCCCCAGTTTTTGCTGCTTAGCTTCCCTCCACATCCACACTGCTTTTGCCCCTAGACATCACCCCAGCCCATGCCTCAGCTTGTATCCCCAGTTTTTGCTGCTTAGCTTCCCTCCACATCCACACTGCTTTTGCCCCTAGACATCACCCCAGCCCATGCCTCAGCTTGTATCCCCAGTTTTTGCTGTTTAGCTTGCCTCCACATCCACACTGCTTTTGCCCCTAGACATCACCCCAGTCCATGCCTCAGCTTGTACCCCCAGTTTTTTCTGCTTAGCTTGCCTCCACATCCACACTGCTTTTGCCCCTAGACATAACCCCTATCCATGCCTCTGCCTCTAGCCATAACTCTGCCACCCCTGGAAACTCATGGTGCAGAAACTGAGGGAGCTGACTTTGAGGAACCCTTGGGTTTTGTAGATGGAACTCCATCAAAGGTCTCTGCTGCTCACACACCCTGCTCAACGTACGGTATCTAGGGTTTGAGCGTGTGGTGACCTCGCACAACAGTAGGTGCTTCAGGCAGATGTAGGCCTTGCTGGAGTGTATTGAGGCTAGCTCCAGGTACTGTAGACTTGGGAAAGTGGGTGTCCAAGTGCCGCACTTTCACCCTTATCTCTGTTAATTTGGGGTATGTTTTTAAAAATCGTTGCACCACTACATTGAACACGTGGGCCAGGCATGGAACATGTTGGAGGCTGGCAAGCTCCAGAGCCCTCCAACAAAACAAAAAAGCCTGGCCCCAGGGGCAGCGGGGATAAACAAATTGCCATCTCATCCAGGATGGCATCCCTGACCTCAGAGGCAGTGTGCTGTCCGTCCTCCAAGCTGATGAGCTTCAGCCCGGCCTGCTGACGTCTCCCCACACCAGTATTGCAGCATTTCCAGCTCGTAGCTGGGGTCCACTTAACGGCGGAGGAGGAGGGTGGTGTTTCAGCCCTCCTCCCAGGAATGTTGTGTGGGGAGACAAGTCAGTCCACCACATTTTGCGACCCGGTCCATGCCTCAAGTACATTCAACCACTGTGCCAAGATTGAAAGGTAGCGTCCCTGTCCGCATGCACTTGTCCATTCGTAGCTGGTCACGTGAAACTTTTGGGCAAAGCGCTGAACTTAGGGACCGCCTCATGTTTGGGGAAAAGTGCTGGTGTGGACGGCACAGTGAGGTGGCGCAGTAGCCAGCAGGCCCAAAAAGGGCAGAGTGTCCACAAGCCGGGACCCCAACATCTCCTGGGCTAGAATTTTTGAGATGAGGCCGTTGAAGCCTTGGGCATGTGGGTGGGTTGTGCTGTACTTTAGCCTGGAATGAAAGGCCTGGGAGATGGGGAGTCGCATTGCAAAGTGTATAAACCACACTCAGTTTGTCCTCGACCTATACATTTAGAAATTATCTCCCCCAGCGAGGAACGTGGCCTCAATGGGGGAATTTTTCTAAGGAAGCTAGAAAAGAGGGCATCTTGGGCCTTGCTGGCTTAGGTCTAGCTTCTGTCATGCAGCTGTCTTCTGCATCTGGACATCCCTTTGCCTCTAGCCACCTTTTTCCCTGCGTAGCTTGCCTCCACATCCACACTGCTTTTGCCCCTAGATATCACCCCAGTCCATGCCTCTGCTTGTACCCCCAGTTTTTGCTGCTTAGCTTCCCTCCACATCCACACTGCTTTTGCCCCTAGACATCATCCCTATCCATGCCTCTGCCCCTAGCCATAACTCTGCCACCCCTGGAAACTCATGGTGCAGAAACTTTGGGAGCTGACTTTGAGGAACCCTTGGGTTTTGTAGATGGAACTCCATCAAAGGTCTGTGCAGCTCACACACTCTGGTCAAGATATGGTATGTAGCGTTTCAGCGTGTGTGGATATCAGGCAGATGTAGGCCTTGCTGGAGTGTTTTGAGGCTAGCAGCGGCTCCTGTACACTTGCAAAAGTGGGCGCACAAGCGCCGCATTTTCACCAGTAGCTTTGGTACATTTGGGTATGTTTTCAAAAAACGTTGCACCACTAAGTTAGACGTGGGCCAAACATGGAACGTGTTGGAGGCTGGCAAGCTCCAGAGCTGCTACCAGGTTCCAGCTATTATCACAGGCGCAAAAATGCCAGGCCCCAGGTGTAGCAGGGAAAAAACATTGCCATCTCAGCCAGGATGGCATCCCTGACCTCGGAGGCAGTGTGCTGTCCGTCCCCCAAGCTGATGAGCTTCAGCACGGCCTGCTGACGTCTCCCCAAGCCAGTGTTTTAGCTTTTGCCGCTAGTAGCTGGGGTGGAGGTAGGCGCAAATATGCCAGGCCCCAGGTGTAGCAGGGGAAAAAACATTGCCATCTCAGCCAGGATGGCATTCCTGACCTCGGAGGCAGTGTGCTGTCTGTCCCCCAAGCTGATGAGCTTCAGCATGGCCTGCTGATGTCTCCCCACGCCAGTGTTTTAGCATTTGCCGCTAGTAGCTGGGGTGGAGGTTGCAGCGTCGTAGGGTTTCAGTCTACTCCTGCCATGAATTTTGGCCTGGGAGAGGAGATAGGGTACCTCAGTTTGCACCCCGGGACCAGACTCCACCACATTCACCCTGCCTGTCCTTAAAGATATGCAGCATCCCTGACCACAGACGCTTGTCCAAGTGTCGGTGGTCAAGTGGACCTTGCAGCAAAGCGCGGAACTAAGGGCCCACCTGATGTTGAGTGACACGTGCTGGTGCAAGGCGGGGATGCCACACCAGGAGAAGTCGTGACGGCTAGGGACGGCATAGCGAGGTGCCACAGTTGCCATCAGGTCCGGGAAGGCCGAAGTTTCAACAAGCCGGAACTATGATGTATTATTTGAGTGTTCCCTTGATTTTCTTGAGCAGTGTATATCTGCAGTCTTTCTTTTGAACTTGGGAAACTCTTTGGGTAGGAGCTCGACAGGATAATGGAACGCATTGCCAATAAGAATGGGAAGTGTCTTCCCCAATCTTTTCAGGGTAAGGCTAAACAGCCTAGGCATGTCAACTCAGAGATCCCAGCAGCAGATAGGGTGATTTAGTGGGCATTCCAGATTCCAGAGCAGAAATACTGGATGCAAAGATTTTTTTTTTTTTTTTTAATGTAGATTGTGAGTCCCACATGGAGCTCACAATGTACATTTTTCCCCTATCAGTATGTCTTTTTTGGAATATGGGATGGAAATCCATGCAAACACGGGGAGAACATACAAACTCCTTACAGATGGTTTTTTGCCCTTGGCGGGATTTGAACACCAGGACTCCAGCGCTGCAAGGCTGCAGTGCTATCCACTGAGCCACCATGTGGCCCCTGGATGCAAAGATATTTGAGATGTCTTCATGGATAAGATGGTAGATTTCGGCTGTGGGTCAAGAGATTGCTGTGGGAGGTTGCCTATTTTTTTTCAAAAACACCTGGACTCATATCTGTGGGTCTTAAATATAGTCCATTTGGCATAGACTCCTCCTCCTCAAGACTGGTTCATTGGAACCGGTCTACTTTCCTCCATCAGGCAGTAGGTGTTAGAGAGGTCCATCCTGGACTACATGCAGAATCTGTTGACTACATATGCATCCCTTTTAGGGTGCATGCACACTACGTAACGCCGGGCGTGTATGAGAGCCGTACACGCCGGCATTACAGCAGACTGCCGAACACTTCCCATTCACTTCAATGGGAGCGCTCGTAACAGCGGCGTTTACGAGCGCTCCCATTGAAGTGAATGGGAAGTGTTCGGCAGCCCTGCTGTAACGCCGGCGTGTACGGCTCCCATACACGCCCGGCGTTACGTAGTGTGCATGCACCCTTAAGCTGGGGGGCTCATTTACATGAGATTCCAGTCCAGGGATACTGTAATACCCAGGAGAGGAATATGTCCTCCAATTGGAGGGAGTTGAGAGCCATGAGATTGGCACTCCTCCACCCAACTGAGAGGGAAAGCTCTCAGAATTCCTTCATACAATATGGCAACTGTCCTCCACATCAACAAACAAGGAGGTACTCGATCCCATCCACTTTTCAGGGAATAGGGGATGATTTTAACCTATGTAAAGAAGAATTTCTTAAATTTACCGAATATCAACGGGTTGCTCAATGTAATAGCGGACCAATCAAGTTGAGGTCACTCTGTTCCCAGAGAATGGTCGTTAATCCAGGATATCTTCCATTAGATAACCCTGAAGTGGGGTTGCCCGGTGATAAACCTCATGGCGACCAAACTCAGTTCCCAGATATAGACGTTCTTATTTTTTTATCAGGAGGACAATCCCTTGGCAATGAATGTTCTGGTGGGTCAGGTTGGCATACATCTTCCCTCCAGTTTCCATTTTACCGATAGTATCATGGAAACTGGATCAGACAGATTAGATCAGAAGGAAACTGAATTAGAAGGAATGTGGCCCCCAGATACTTCAGGGATTCCTCAAGCCATCGAAGTGGAAAGTCTGACCGGAGGAGATCAATGCCTCTTACATTATTTTAATATTTCTGATTAATGAATGTTTACCTTATAATTACTAAGTCTACTGTACTTTTCAAATTCCCTTATGACAGAAGGTAGGGAAGTATGAGGAGATGACACATAGAATAGTAGGTTCAGTGGCACCACCTACTTTCAGGCCATAAATTGAGGCATTTGATTAGAGAGCATTCGCTAAAATTCTTGGATTTAGGAGAATTACACTGCCCCAGATCTGGTAGATATAGTAAAGTCTTTAGTTGCCCATATGATGCTGTACTGATGCATCATGGGACCGAAGTCACTCAGAGTTTTTGCAGGAGTTCTTCCTTAACTTAGGCTCAGTTCACATCTGCGCCTGGTCTCTGTATAGGAATTCCATTCCCCTATCTGTTTGAAAAATGCGGAGAAAAAAAGCACTGAAGCAGCACTTTTCTATTGGCATTTTCCACCCTTTTCAGGCAGAAACCGAATGGAAACCACGTGGACCCCATTACAGTCTATGAGTTCCTTGGGTTTCCCTAAAGTAACTGCTTTTTTATGCGGTTACGTTAAGGTTAGGTACAGTGCGGAAAAAAGTATTTAGTCAGTGACCAATTGTGCAAGTTCTCCCACTTAAAAAAATGAGGTCGGCCAGTAATTGACATCATAGGTAGGCCTTAACTATGAGACACAAAATGAGAAAACGAATCCAGAAAATCCCATTGTCTGGTTTGGAAAGAATTTATTTGCAAATTATGGTGGAAAATAAGTATTTGGTCAATAAAAAAGTTAATCTCAATACTTTATTATATATCCTTTATTGGCAATCACAGAGGTCAAACGTTTTCTGTAAGTCTTTACAAGGTTGGTGTTACGGTTCTGTATAATATATATATATATATATATATATATATATATATATATATATATATATATAAATAAAAAATATTTTTTTTTTAAACTACAGAACCTCTTAGCTGTAGAACACTACAGCAAGGTCCACAGGCCCAATGGTGGGCGGCTGTATGTCTGAACTCAATGTGAACTACTGCGAAGACTCTGCAGCGTGAAAATCAATGTGAACTACTGCAGAACACTGCAGCCTAACTCAATGTGAACTACTGCAGAACACTGCAGCCTAACTCAATGTGAACTACTGCAGAACACTGCAGCCTGAAAGACAATGTGAACTATTGCAAGACACTGTAGCCTAACTCAATGTGAACTACTACAGAACACTGCAGCCTGGACTAAATGTGAACTACTGCAGAACACTGCAGCCTGAACTCAATGTGAACAGTGTGTACTGTGCGACACTCCATGTGAACATAGGTGCAACTAAAACCCTGCCAGTTTAGCTCACTGGCCAGGTGCACCAGTATAAGTGAAACACAAATGGCTGCCAAGGGTTAACACTCACCCCAGGCCAGCAAACACATACACCTACCCCTGCGACAGCTAGGGGCCACCACGGAAGTTTTAGAACAATCTCCTGTACACAGCTTGGAGTCCACAGGGGGGTTGCATGCTCCGGCACACAGCTTGGAGACATCACACACCCATGCTCCGCACACAGCTTGGAGCCCCCAGGGGAGTTTGCATGCTCTGGCGCACAGCTTGGAGACATCACACACCCATGCTCCCGCACACAGCTGGCTATCTCAGAGACCATACCTGCCGCAGATCTACAAGCTGGAACGGCGTCTACCGCTCCTAGCTCTAGCCGCTCCTAGCCCTGGTGTAGATCTAACGGGTTTACAGGTCCTACCTAACAGCACCC
This sequence comes from Leptodactylus fuscus, assembly GCF_031893055.1. NCBI lineage: Eukaryota > Metazoa > Chordata > Amphibia > Anura > Leptodactylidae > Leptodactylus > Leptodactylus fuscus. Next base: position 199,369,345 of record NC_134265.1, read on the forward strand.
AGGAGAAGCAGAGAAACCCCACACAGAGGCCTAGTCTGAAACCTGCCTGAGTACTGGACCCTATCCCTGAAAACTACTGTCATTCACTCCGTGGACATTGAGGAAATTTTAGTGGAAGTGTGTTCAACTCAGATCTGCGTCCTCTGAGCCCCAAAGCATGATGTTGCCATCCCCATGCTTCAAAGTAGGTATGGTGTTCTTTGGATGTAACTCAGCATTCTTTCTCCTCCAAACATGACGAGTTGTGTTTCTACGTAACAGTTCTACTTTGGTTTCATCTGACCATATGACATTCTCCCAATACTCTTCTGGATCATCCAAATGCTCTCTAGCAAACTTCAAACAGGCCCGGACATATACTGGCTTAAGCAGGGAGACACGTCTGGCACTGCAGGATCTGAGTCCTTGGGGGCGTAGTGTTTTACAAAGGGTAGCCTTTGTTACGTTGGTCCCAGCTTTCTGCAGGTCATTCACTAGGTCTCCCCGTGTGGTTCTGGGATTTTTGCTCACCATGCTTGTGATCATTTTGACCCCATGGGGTGAGATCTTGTGTGGAGCCCCAGATTGAGGGAGATTATCAGTGTCTTGTATGTCTTCCATTTTCTAATTATTGCTCCCACAGTTGATTTTTTCACACCAAACTGATTGCCTATTGCAGATTCAGTCTTCCCAGCCTGGTACAGGGCAACAATTTTGTTTCTGGTGTCCTTCGACAGCTCTTTGGACTTCAACATAGTGGAGTTTGGAGTGTGAGGTTGTGGACAGGGGTCTTTTATACTGATAAGAAGTCGAAACAGGTGCCATTACTACAGGTAATGAGTGGAAGACAGGGTAGCCTCTTAAAGAAGAAGTTGTTATAGGTCTGTGAGAGCCAGAAATGTTGCTTGTTTGTAGGTGACCAAATACTTATTTTCCATCATAATAAATCCATCATAATAAATTCTTTCCAAATCAGACAATGTGATTTTCTGGATTTGTTTTCTCATTTTGTCTCTCATAGTTGAGGTCTACCTATGATATCAATTACAGGCCTCTCTCAAATACAAATGTGCTTTATTAGCATGACCAAAGAATAAGACATTTGGTGTTGCCAAAGCAAAAAGGAGTTTGGGGGTGGTGGAGGGGGGTGTGTACAGGGTCCGTGGGTTGGGGGTTTGTGTGTCCTTAGGGTCTCGGCGTTCTTGTTTGGGGCGTGGGTATGGGGTAGACGGGTGATGGGGTGCTTAGCGGTCTTTTGGATGGTGGGTGGGGGTTTAATAGTCCATGGTGGTGGGTGGTTTGATAGTCCATGTGTCTCATCTTCCTCTTGTTTGGTGGCAGATGGACACATATTGGGCAGCAATCGCCAGAGTGGACTCCTCTTCTCCCAGTAGGATGTGGAGTTTTCTCTTTTTTATCTGCAGATGTGAAGTCTGGGATGTGGGCAGAGAGTCTTTGGTAGTAGAAGGCCCTCACAGCTGAGTATTTGGTGCAGAATAGCAGGAAGTGAATCTCGTCTTCTAGAGCCCCTTGGTCACAGTGTTGGCACCGTCTGTTCTCCCGTGGTTTGTAGGATATGCCTGTGCCAACCTGTTTCGATCAATAGGTTGTGGACGCACAGTCTGTACCGGCTCAGGGCTTGTCTGTGTTTGGGGTGGCGTATTTTCTCCAAGTAGGTGGCTATGGTATAGTCCCTTTGTAGGGATTGGTACATGGTGAGTTTCTTTGAGTTATTTAATTTGTTTCTCCATTCTTCGATGTACCGCTCTCTGTTTGTCTCTGTGGTCACCTTTATTTGGGCCTTGGTCATCATCTGTTGGTATTTTTGGTTTGGGGGTTGGTTGTTGTTTGGTTGGGGGGTGTCGGGTTTGCTCCTTTCTCTGTGGTTTAGCCATGCTTGGTGGTGGTAGGAGTCAGGATTGCTGCCCTGAATGTGCGCCTGGAAAGCTAGCGCCCTCTTCTGTATGGTGAGCCATAGGGGGAGCCTGCCTAGCTCTGCCCTGCAGGCCATGTTGGAGGTGTTGCGGTGGACATGGAACTGGTATTTGCAGAACTCCAGGTGGAAGTTCTCTGTTGGGCTAGAGTCCGATTTTGGCTGGTCTGGGTAGGTGGCTGGGCCCCAAACCTCACTGCCTTAGAGAAGGATCGGGGCGATGACTGCGTCAAATATCTTCAGCCAGACCCTCACCGGTGGTTTGAGATGGTACAGTTGTCTTCTGATGGCGTAGAAGGTTCTGCAGACTTTTACTTTCAGGGTTTCTATTGCTGTTTTGGTATATGTCGAGGACCGAGAACACAGGACTGTGCTTCACCCGTTAGATTAAATTAAACAGATTTATTAAGGTTCACACACAACGCGTGCCTCCAGCCAGCAGAAGGAGTTATTATGCACTTGAAAAAGGGTCGTTTGACCTGAAACGCATTGTGTGTGAACCTTAATAAATCTGTTTAATCTAATCTAACGAGTGAAGCGAAGTCCTGTGTCCTCGACATATATCTCTACACCACTGGTGATTGGGCACTGCAGCTGAACATCCCCCAGGGAGGAACCCCCTAGCAAACGGTTACAACACTATATCGACAGTTGTGATCTCTCACAACCTAACAAGGTGAGAGCAATCACCGCATTAAAATTGTCCACTACTGTACTAAATATACTACAGTTCAGTGTGAATTGTGGGGTGAGGGCTTTATTGTGGCCCTTCTTCTGAAATACCATGATTTTGGTTTTCTTGTGGTTGATTGGTGGAGCTCATGTGGTGCTGAATTTTTCCAGCACTGACAGGCTTTCTTGGAGGTCTTTCTCGTTGGGGGACAGGAGAAGGAGGTCGTCGGCGTATAGCAGGAACTTCACCTTACGATCGTTCAGAGTGAGGCCTGGTGTTGGCGATGCCTCTAGGGCCGCAGCCAGTTCATTGATGTAGATGTTGAAGAGTGTTGGGCTCAGGCTACAGCCTTGTCTGACCCCTCGGGGTTTTTGGAAGTATGCTGTCCTTTTCCCATTCACTATCACACAGCTTTGGTTTCCGGTGTAGGAGCTCTTGATGACATCATACGTTCTTCCTCCTATTCCACTCTCTAGGAGTTTTAGGAGCAGTATACAATAAATAAACATGGCATCAAGGGAATATAGCATAATGTTTAAATAGTAACATTCCCCTTTAAGGGTCAAACATGCAATTGTATTCCTAATTCCAAATCAAGGAATCACAAAACAAAAAAAAGAAACGGAAAGGAATACTCAAAATACAAATTTTATTAACAAATATACATAACATAATACCGATAAAGAGTAAAAGTACCATCAGACAAGGGGGTGAGCCAAAAGTATAGAGGTAAATACAATAGAGGGTAGATGTAATGTAAATATCCAAAATACTAAGGCAAGTATAATGGTAAGTAAGTATGATGCAAATATAGCATGTTTCAAGTAAATAGATATAAATATAAACGCATCAAAAAAATGGGGCCACATAAACATCAGTAGTCAAAAAATATATATGTCACTAGTTAGGGTACAAGATAGAGTAAAATGACCTATAAGTAGAATATACATATACAGTCCTATGAAAAAGTTTGGGCACCCCTATTAATCTTAATCATTTTTAGTCCTAAATATTTTGGTGTTTGCAACAGCCATTTCAGTTTGATATATCTAATAACTGATGGACACAGTAATATTTCAGGATTGAAATGAGGTTTATTGTACTAACAGAAAATGCGCAATATGCATTAAACCAAAATTTGACCGGTGCAAAAATATGGGCACCTCAACAGAAAAGTGACATTAATATTTAGTACATCCTCCTTTTGCAAAGATAACAGCCTCTAGTTGCTTCCTGTAGCTTTTAATCAGTTCCTGGATCCTGGATAAAGGTGTTTTGGACCATTTCTTTCTACAAAACAATTCAAGTTCAGTTAAGTTTGATGGTCGCCGAACATGGACAGCCCGCTCTCAAATGATCTGAAAACAAAGATTGTTCAACATAGTTGTTCAGGGGAAGGATACAAAACGTTGTCTCAGAGATTTAACCTGTCAGTTTCCACTGTGAGGAACATAGTAAGGAAATGGAAGACCACAGGGACAGTTCTTGTTAAGCCCAGAAGTGGCAGGCCAAGAAAAATATCAGAAAGGCAGAGAAGAAGAATGGTGAGAACAGTCAAGGACAATCCACAGACCACCTCCAAAGAGCTGCAGCATCATCATGCTGCAGATGGTGTCACTGTGCATCGGTAACAATACAGCGCACTTTGCACAAGGAGAAGCTGTATGGGAGAGTGATGAGAAAGAAGCCGTTTTTGCACGTACGCCACAAATAGAGTTGCCTGAGGTATGCAAAAGCACATTTGGAGAAGCCAACTTCATTTTGGAAACAAAGATTGAGTTGTTTGGTTATAAAAAAAGGCGTTATGCATGGCGTCCAAAAAGAAACAGCATTCCAAGAAAAACACTTGCTACCCACTGTAAAATTTGGTGGAGGTTCCATCATGCTTTGGGGCTGTGTGACCAATGCCGGCACCGGGAATCTTGTTAAAGTTGAGGGTCGCATGGATTCCACTCAGTATCAGCAGATTCTTGAGAATAATGTTCAAGAATCAGTGACGAAGTTGAAGTTACGCCAGGGATGGATATTTCAGCAAGACAATGATCCAAAACACTGCTCCAAATCAACTCAGGCATTCATGCAGAGGAACAATTACAATGTTCTGGAATGGCCATCCCAGTCCCCAGACCTGAATATCATTGAACATCTGTGGGATGATTTGAAGCGGGCTGTCCATGCTCGGCGACCATCTAACTTAACTGAACTTGAATTGTTTGTCCAAAATACCTTTATCCAGGATCCAGGAACTGATTAAAAGCTACAGGAAGCGACTAGAGGCTGTTATCTTTGCAAAAGGAGGATCTACTAAATATTAATGTCACTTTTCTGTTGAGGTGCCCATACTTTTGCACCGGTCAAATTTTGGTTTAATGCATATTGCACATTTTCTGTTAGTACAATAAACCTCATTTCAATCCTGAAATATTACTGTGTCCATCAGTTATTAGATATATCAAACTGAAATGGCTGTTGCAAATACCAAAATATTTAGAACTAAAAATGATTAAGATTAATAGGGGTGCCCAAACTTTTTCATAGGACTGTATATGTAACGATGCTATAGACAGCACACAAATTACCTGCAAATGCAGACACTAGTGTCATGTGACACAGTACGGTAGCCAACACATATAAGTTAGCATGATGGCAATTATATAGGTCAATAGAAGGTAGAAAGTCATAGACATAGATCAGCTACAAGAGACATAAGACGACAATATGAGGGTGAGCTGATTAGTAGAGAAACAGAAAGTGAACATAACCAGGAATGTAGGTATACTAACTGGAGAGTACCTCCTGCACATATATGGCCGCAAAGGAAGTGATCCTATATCGAAAACATACCCATCATGATGACCCAAAGTGGAAACCTCACCAGAACCGGCTCGCCCCTGTCCCCGACGCGCATTTCGCCATTTAAACTTTCTTCCAGGGGTGATGCTGATAGAACAGACAGGAGTATATAACGAATAGCTCCACCAATCACGATCCACTGCACAGTCACATGAACATCAACATGTGGTATGTCCATTATCCGCCCACACTGTCCAGCGCCGGCCCCTTGATGATGTTTTGTGAGTTTTAGGAGCAGGCCTGGGTGCCATACAGAGTCGAATGCCTTCTAAAAGTCCACGAAGCAGGCGAATATTTTGCCTCTTTTGGTGTTGTGGACGTGGGTCTTGATGAGGCTGTGCAGGGTGTAGATATGGTCCGTGGTGCGACGGTTTGGAATGAACCTTGCTTGGCTCTTGCTGAGGACCCCGTGTTGTGTGAGGAAGGTGAGGATTCTGTTATTGATGATGCTGTTGAACAGTTTCCCCAGCGTACTGCCGACGCAGATCCCTCTGTAGTTGTTGGGGTCATATTGGTCTCCATTCTTGTAGATGGGGGTTATGAGGCCTTTGTTCCAGTCTTGGGGGAAGTGTCTTGCGTTGAGGATGAGGGTGAAAACGCAGGACATCTTTTTAAGTGGGAGAACTTGCACAATTGGTGGCTGACTGAATACTTTTTTTCCCCACTGTATGTAAGGCTAGAGTCACCCGATGTGAACTTAGCCTTACATATGATCTTGGAGATAGGAATACCTATTTAATTGCCATTTGTGCAGATATTAATCAGGCATGGTCAATATTTTTGTTTGTTTTTTTAGTTGAGCTCCTGTAAGACAATAATTCCTGTTTTGATAAATGTCCATAAAACAATTCAAAAGCCCCAACAGTAAATTAATTAATAAGATAGCTTTATTCTAAACACTTCTTTTCTTTCATGCCTTATTTACCTTGCATATCTGTGGGCATTTTCCTAACCTTCTTATTTTGTGTGTTGGATAAACACTTATGGTTTTCCCTGAGCTCCAGAGGTTCTTCTTTTCTAGGTTATGTTAAACCTAAATTTGGGATCATTAAACACTTACCATTGTGAACCATTAAAAGGGATACAGGGAACACTAAAAGATTCTTTTCCATTTCCTAATGATGGGCCAACAAGAACACTGAAAGGATTAAAATATTTAATCACAACCATATCTTATATTATTTGTGTAGTTATAGATACAGCAAGTTAGAGCAGAGATTATAGTAAATATTCACACAGATAGTATATTTTATCAGCTAAAACATGACAATGTCTTCTTTAACTCCTTCTCGCCTGCACCATTTTTTTTATTTTTGCTATTCACACCCCACCTTCCAAAAGCCATAATTGTACATTTTCATTCACAAAGATGTATGATTTAATATTTTGTATGATGCACTGGAAAGCTGTAAAAAAATCAGGAAGGGAAAGAATTAGAGAAAAAACTGTATTTAGTATTATTTTATTTTTTTTTAACTTTGCAGCAGGTCCTTTTTAAGGAAGCCTCAAAATGGTAAAAGAGACCTTTTAGTTGCCAACACTCAGCAACACCTCCGCTATGCCAGCAATAACATATTAAAAGTGCCCCGATGTACCAATAATGTTCACTAATGAACCCAAACATAGTTCAAGTGCCTCTTGAAATAGAGACCCCCCCTTAAATCGTGCCCCTTCTGTCGCCATCCTTCGTTGCCTTGTAGCGGCTAGGGCGGATTTGAGAGATTTGGCAACTCAGGCTACCCAACGCCTTCTCCTGTATAGCAGTCAGCGCTACTATGAGAGGGGCAATAAAGCTCACACCATTCTGGACAAGACCTTGCGTGACCACCAAACTTCCTCTGCCCCACATACTGTCCGAGGTCCAAAGGGAATCCTCCATTATCATCCTGACTCTATAGCTTCCTACTAACTACTACACAAAACTGTATAATCCCCCCTTCCCCCCGGTTCCAATGCGGACCCGTCACAACAGGCAGCTGCATTGCACTCATATCTGGAGGTTTGCTATTGTAATGTCCCGGTACTGCTAGTCCAATTCCCTCTAATGCAGACCGAGATAGCATGGACATTTTCATATAAGGTAAATATTTTCCTCCCCCTTCATTCCTTCTATATATTTCTATTCTTCCAGAGCCAGCACACAGGGGGTCTATTAATGCGCCATCTTGTGGATGTTTTCGTGAACTGCACCTGCCTATACTTTGCCATTGTAATTTGAGTTGTAACTGTAAAGGGAGTGTCCATTATGATTAGCTGACCTCCAGGACCAATGAGGCTCCCTTGACTGGCCTGGAGGGAGAGTTGAGTGACCACCCTCTCTAGAGGGGGTTGGGGACGTTTTTGGCTGATGTCTTTTGTGTGGGGCTACAAGTGTAGACACAGCTGTGAGACAGAGCACATGGAGCATGGATAATGGCTTCCGACTTATCAGGGTGCACCAAGCAGAGATGTCTTCTTCCCTATCTTCAAGGCCCTTCTCAGAGAGTGTTTTCCTCTGAAGCTCTAATCTTACAAGTGCTGAAGTTGATGGACCTGGTTATCCATACATCTGGGACCCCCCACGTATATCTCTATCCAAGTAAGTCTTTGGGACAAATCTATATTTAAAGAAGCCCATAGCTAGTCTGGCAGAAATTGAGAATCTCCCGCTGCTAAGAAAAATTGTATTTGTTCTTCTACATACGTGTACCCAGTTTGTTGAGGACTAACCCCCTGGATACAGGCCATCTTTACAAGTATATACAAGTTAACTGCCAAGCAACCACTATCCAAAGCATTCTGCCCCATCCTCTGCTAATTGGACACTACCTGCAAAGATCGCTGTATTGTATGTGAAGAAGTCCTCCATATGTACATGTGTATTACTTTGTCCTGCTAGTAAAAAGAAAAGCAACGATTACCCCCGAAGCCTGGTTGTCTGTTGTCATTGTCAGGTATCACGCAGGGGAGGGTAGTCGGGGACATCAAAAAGGGAAATTTTGTGCACATTCGGGACCCAGGGACTCCCTGCAAGCCGGCCACATCTGATATATTACCGTGATACTAGCCCTGGCCCTCCTGAGTGTTGCAAACCCCTTTTTGTGGCGTCACGAACAGGATTGTGCCTCTGTGCCTGCCTAAAGACTGTATGTTGCTTCTGGAGAACTACTGCTCCAAGACTAACCGATACTCTCTGCAAAGTGGGGGTTAAAGCATTGTCTCTCTGTGCCTGCCTAAAGACTGTGTTGTTGTATGCCATGCTGTGTGACTGCATATTCCACCATTTTGGATTGACTAGCTTCTTGAGCAATTCAGCAGGAGTAAATTCCCCCCACCAAACTTCCCCCAGGTGCCAAAACTGGGTGTTGCCATCTTTACTAAAGCACTGAATCCAAATCCATCTAAGCTGTAACAGGACTCCAGATCCCCTGCCCCCAATTCTTTTTGCAAAGACTCCTTATCTCTTCAAGGATCAAAGTGATCATCCTGCCTGCAGCTCCTACCAGAACCTCCACTGCCATTGTCTGCTGTTACCTGCCATTCCTGGGATACAGATAAGTGCATTTTATAAAGTGACTTTGTATTTGCTGAGATTTGCATTTCATAAAAGGGACAGAAGCCTTATTATTTTACTTAAAGAGACAGTATCCTAATCTTTGCAAAAATGTCTACATCGTCTCAGGATGACCTGCTTGAAGCAGATAACACTACAACCTCATCCTCCAGTTCTCCTGCACCTCAGGAGACAGCTACCATCTCTGCTTCAACTCCTGTTATAGCGACAGGCTTGCCTTTCTTTATAGGACCCTCCAGTCTTCCAAGTTACAGAGGGGATCCTCATACCCTTGCTGAGTTTCAGGAAAAGATATTGCGTACTCTTGAACTTGTATCACTTTCTCTCAAGCAGCAGGTACAGCTTCTCTTAGGACAACTTGAAGGTCCAGCTGCTGAGGAAGTTCGTTCCTGGCCACCAACAGAAAAGACCACCGTTGACCAGATCCTCACTCGTCTGAGAAAAGAATTCGAAGTCCAATCACCAACTGAGGTTCGTCTTAAATTCTATGACAGACGTCAGAGACCAGGTGAGACCCTCAGAGACTATGCACTTGCCCTCCAGTCAGCATATAGGGCTCTGCGCCAAGTTGACAACATTGATCCTACTGCTGCAGAAAGCATTATTACAGACAGGTTCATAGAAGGTGTGGACTCACGACTAATACAGAGTCAACTCCGCATGCTAGCAGCCCAAAATCCAGACATGTCTTTTCTAGATTTTAAGACTTTGGCCTTACGAATAGTGGGGACTGATTCACCTTGTGCTAATTATTACTCTGCCACATATTCCCCAGACCTGGCTGGTGGAATCTCCGCTGCATCTCAATTACCTCCTATTGTGCCCATGCAGGCCACTCAGACTGTACAGGCTCCTACTCCTGCCACTATACCCTCTACCACCGATGTTCTTGCTCAGGTAGTGGAATCTCTTTGCCAAGCCCTAAAGGAATTAAAAGGCCAGTCTGCATCATGTGAGCCCTCTTTATCTAGAACGTTGCCTGCAGAGCCTCACTCTAGCCGCCCAAGTCCTGATAGGCCTCCTCCTGACCGGTCTTCACCACGTGAACGTCCTTATTGTACTTACTGTGAGCGTGTTGGGCATTACAAATACCAGTGCTTTAAGTTAAACGGGACACCACCGAGGCCAAGGGCCGCCCCTCGGGAGGTGAATCCAAAGGCCCAGGGGGACAATCGCCATGGACATCCAGATTCGTCTCCAAGTGCCCGTACATAACTATTTGGATTGAGGGTGTACCATTAGAAGCTTTAGTGGACACTGGGTCACAAGTAACAACGATTGGGCAACAAGCCTTTGAGAAATATTGGGACTCTGACATACTAAATTCTGGGGGTAAAGCGAAGTTACGTTTGATTGCAAGTAATGGTCAGCCTATATCCCAACTAGGTTACTGGGAACCTACCATTCGTATTGGTGATCGTGAATTACCACGACAAGGTGTAATTGTTACAGAGTCTCAGGGAATGGCTACACCAGTGGTATTAGGCATGAATGTTATGCGTCATGTATTCACTGAATTGCTAGATGCTTTGCATGCTTCTCTCCCTACTGCTACTCTTTCTTACAGGCAAGCTGTACAACGTACCATCAAAGTGCTCTGTGCCCAGCAGAAGTTTGCTAACCGTAATGGTGAAATCTGTCGTGTCCGTATCCAGGATGCCCGACCCGTTACTCTGACTCCCAACAGTGAGACTCTCATCTGGTGCCGAGTTCGTCCAGGCATTAACAACGAAGATTACGAAGCTCTTCTTGATCCTATTCAGATTGAAGGACAGCCGCTGGTGAAAGCCGCCAGAAGCATCGTCACCGTCTCCAACGGTAAAGTACCAGTACGGCTAGTCAACCTAAGTGATGCACCTATTGAATTGCACAAGTTTAAGTCCGTTGCTCAGCTGTATCAGCTCGATTCAGAAGACATCCTAGATGATGAAGCACTTGCTTATCAAAAGTCAATTCATGTCCCTGCCGGAGGTACTCACAAACCTACTACCTTCTGGTGGAATGAACTCAACATTGGGGATGCGAATACCCCTAGGGAACACATCAATGGTGTCATCAAAGTTGCGAAACGGCACCAGCAAGCTTTCAGCAAGCATCCACTTGATTTTGGGAAAACCTCTTTGATCCAGCATAAAATCAACACAGGTGATCATCCTCCTATCAAGGAAAGATACCGTCCAATCCCCCCTGCTAACTACCAGCAAGTAAAGAAGCTGATAAAGGAGATGAAAGACACCAAAGTCAAAGAAAGTCAAAGTCCTTGGGCAGCACCTATCGTTTTGGTAAGAAAGAAGGATGGTAACATCAGATTCTGTGTTGACTACAGAAGATTGAACGACATCACACATAAAGATGCCTATCCTCTTCCACGGATTGAAGAATCCCTCACTGCTCTTGGTTCAGCTGCATACTTCTCCACTCTCGACCTAACCAGTGGCTACTGGCAGGTCCCCATGGCTCCTGAGGACAGAGAAAAGACAGCTTTTACCACCCCGATGGGACTTTATGAGTTTAATAGCATGCCTTTTGGGTTGTGCAACGACCCAGCAACATTCCAGCGACTCAGGGAGAGATGTCTTGGCCACCTCAATTTCCAGAGTGTTTTGCTGTATCTTGACGATGTTGTTGTGTATTCTCGCACTTATGAAGACCATCTGAACAACCTAGCAGAAGTGTTCCAGGTTCTTATTGAACACGGCCTGAAGATAAAACCTTCAAAATGCCACCTGCTAAAACCAAAGGTCAATTACTTAGGCCATGTAGTCAGTGCTGAAGGTATCCAGCCTGACCCTGACAAGATCTCTGCTGTCAAAGACTGGGAAACTCCAAGGACAGTAAAGGAAGTCAGAAGTTTTCTAGGATTCGCGGGCTACTACCGATGCTTTATACCTCACTTTGCACAGGTAGCGGAACCACTGACAGAATTGCTACGTGGCTGTCCTAAAGAAAACTCAAACAGAAGACTCCTAATTGATTGGTCTGAAAGACAAGAAACTGCATTCCAGACTTTGAAAGCCTTATTGACTTCTCCTCCAATTCTGGCTTATCCTGACTACAGCCATCCTTTCCGTCTCTATACAGATGCCAGCTATCAAGGCCTAGGAGCTGTACTGTCACAAGTCCAGGACAACAAAGAGAGTCATCGCTTATGCCAGCCGAAGCTTGAGAGGGGCTGAGAAGAACGATCACAATTACAGTTCGTTCAAGTTAGAGCTGCTTGGTGTTGTGTGGGCCGTCACAGAGAAATTCAAAGACTACCTTGCAGCTACACCATTTACCGTTTACACAGACAACAATCCTCTAGCTCACCTAAACACAGCACGGCTAGGTGCTCTCGAACAGAGATGGGCTTCCAGATTGGCGAACTATTGTTTTGACCTCAAATACCGCAGTGGTAAGACCAATGTAAACGCTGATGCTTTATCCCGTTTGCCTATAGGAGAAGAACCTCCTGAAGAAGACATGTGGGAAGATGTTGAGATGCCTCCCTTCTATCAGAAGTTTGCTACGCAGAACGTCATTGCTGCTACATAGCCTGAAGGAGGTCCTCAAGAGAAATCTGACCCACTTCAAGAACTATCTAGATGGCAAACCCTCCAGAAAGAATCTCGTGTCATAGGTGAAATCTATGATTACCTAATCACTGGAAGAATACCTGTCAGACTCAGAAGACAGTATACAGATACTGAGCTCAAACGCCTATGGCGGCAGCGCAAAAGACTTTTCATCCAGAAAGGCTTGATTCTGCGCAACACCTTAAATCCTGTTTCAGGTGAGAGGTTGCACCAAATTCTCATTCCTAGGCGGGATGCCAAGATCGTTCTTGATGCCTACCATGATCAATCTGGACACTTTGGAGTGCAGAAAACGGAAGCCACGATACGCCAACGCTTCTATTGGATTGGAATGCGTGCTGACATTGAGAGTTGGTGTAGTGAATGTCCAGCCTGCAACCTTACAAAGACTGGTAAGAAGGATGCTAGAGCACCACTACATCCCATCCATACTCAGAGACCAAACGAACTAGTTGCTCTTGACCATGTGAAGTTAGCCCCGACTCGTTCAGGCTACTCATATGCCCTTACCATGGTGGACCACTACTCCAAGTGGGTTGTCGTTGTGCCAGTTAAAGACCTCACCGCACGTACCACAGCCATCACATTCTACCGCGAATATGTGAGACACTACGGGTGTCCTGAAGCAGTCCTAACTGACAGAGGACCTGCATTCGAGTCACAGCTTTTCCAAGAACTATGCCAGTTCCATGAATGCAAAAAGCTGAGAACAACTGCCTACCATCCCCAAGGGAATGGACTTTGTGAGAAGGTTAACCAGATCTTCATCAACATGCTGAGAACAGCATCTGTCACCAAACAAGCAGAATGGCCTCAACTACTTGATGAATTAGTGGAGATCTACAATAACACTACCCACTGTTCTACAGGCTATTCACCATACTTCTTAATGTTTGGAAGACAAGGTCAACTTCCAAAAGACCGTGCTTTAGGAATTCAGATACCAGATGTGATCAACCCTCTGCCAGACTAGCTATGGGCTTCTTATTTCTCTACAGCCTATGGACTACTGAGGACTGTATTTGTGCCACATAGTGCCTACCCTGAGCCTTTCCATGGACAATGCCCTATTGCTGAAAGAGACTCTACCCACCTATTGGCATTATGTTTCTACTGTTTATTATGTTTTGGTTTTGCATATAATCACGGGGTATCGTTCTTGTACATAAGTCATGTCACATTGTTGTTTGCCATTATTCTGTTTATTGTTTCTCAGGTATCCAGCCCTACTACCTGTGCGCATCCCATCTCTCTAGGTTCCTCCGCGCTAGTTAGTCGCCGAGGACGGCTCTTTTCTTAGTGGGGGTGTATGTAATGTCCCGGTACTGCTAGTCCAATTCCCTCTAATGCAGACCGAGATAGCATGGACATTTTCATATAAGGTAAATATTTTCCTCCCCCTTCATTCCTTCTATATATTTCTATTCTTCCAGAGCCAGCACACAGGGGGTCTATTAATGCGCCATCTTGTGGATGTTTTTGTGAACTGCACCTGCCTATACTTTGCCATTGTAATTTGAGTTGTAACTGTAAAGGGAGTGTCCATTATGATTAGCTGACCTCCAGGACCAATGAGGCTCCCTTGACTGGCCTGGAGGGAGAGTTGAGTGACCACCCTCTCTAGAGGGGGTTGGGGACGTTTTTGGCTGATGTCTTTTGTGTGGGGCTACAAGTGTAGACACAGCTGTGAGACAGAGCACATGGAGCATGGATAATGGCTTCCGACTTATCAGGGTGCACCAAGCAGAGATGTCTTCTTCCCTATCTTCAAGGCCCTTCTCAGAGAGTGTTTTCCTCTGAAGCTCTAATCTTACAAGTGCTGAAGTTGATGGACCTGGTTATCCATACATCTGGGACCCCCCACGTATATCTCTATCCAAGTAAGTCTTTGGGACAAATCTATATTTAAAGAAGCCCATAGCTAGTCTGGCAGAAATTGAGAATCTCCCGCTGCTAAGAAAAATTGTATTTGTTCTTCTACATACGTGTACCCAGTTTGTTGAGGACTAACCCCCTGGATACAGGCCATCTTTACAAGTATATACAAGTTAACTGCCAAGCAACCACTATCCAAAGCATTCTGCCCCATCCTCTGCTAATTGGACACTACCTGCAAAGATCGCTGTATTGCATGTGAAGAAGTCCTCCATATGTACATGTGTATTACTTTGTCCTGCTAGTAAAAAGAAAAGCAACGATTACCCCCGAAGCCTGGTTGTCTGTTGTCATTGTCAGATATCACGCAGGGGAGGGTAGTCGGGGACATCAAAAAGGGAAATTTTGTGCACATTCGGGACCCAGGGACTTCCTGCAAGCCGGCCACATCTGATATATTACCGTGATACTAGCCCTGGCCCTCCTGAGTGTTGCACTATGTCCCTAAGCTTTCTCCCTCTGCAGTTACTGTGTTGAATGCTCCTATTACGACTGATGAGATTGGCTCCACCCTTAAAGAACTCCCCAACGGTAAGGCCCCAGGCCCAGACGGCTTTACATATCTTTATTATAAAACGTTCCAGGCCGATTTGCTTCCCCATTTATGTCGCCTCTTTAATTCCTTTCTAGAAGGTGCCCCTATTCCCCAGTCGATGCTCCACTCTCACATTACTTTAGTTCCTAAACCCTGCAAGGATCACCAAGAGTGTTCTAACTACCGCCCTATAGCACTGTTAAATACTGACCTGAAGCTCTTTACTAAAATCTTATCTAACAGACTGAGCGCTTGGCTCCCATCCTTGATCCATAAGGACCAGGTGGGTTTCATCCTCTGTCGTCAGAGGGGGGACAACACCAGAAGGACTGTGGATTTAATTGATGTAGCTAATTGCACTGCCACCCCCACTGTCCTACTAAGCCTTGATGCGGAAAAGGCGTTTGACCGCCTTGACTGATCATTTATGAAAGCCGCCCTGGGTAGCTTCGGTTTGTCTGGGGCCTTTCTCACCGCTATTGAGGCGCTCTATTTTCGCCCCTCGGCGGTGGTGAAACTCCCTAAACTCAGTCTCTGCTCCATTTCCCATTCGTAATGGGACTCGGCAAGGCTGTCCTTTATCACCTCTTATTTTTGCCTTATGCATTGAGCCCTTAGCTGCCCAGATTCAGTTAAATCTTGATAGTTCGGGTGTTTTGCTTAGAGATAAATCCTTTAAAATTAGTTTGTTTGCTGATGATGTCCTCCTGACCCTTACAAATCCCCATATTTCTCTCCCCAACCTTCTCCAGGTCCTTAAGATTTATGGAGATTTCTCTGGTTATAAAGTTAACCCCACCAAAACTGAAGCCCTCCCCCTTAATATTCCTACTGCTGATTTACAACTGTTTTGTTCCAACTTTGACTTTCAATGGCGGGAACGCTCTCTCCGATATCTCGGGATCCGGCTTACCTCTTCTTACTCCACCCTCTATTCAGTTAATTACCCTAGCCTATTTAATGAACTGAGAGGCCTCTTGGACAAATGGCACCCCCTTCATATTTCACTTATGGTTCGTATGCGGTCAAAATGTCCCTCCTCCCAAAAGCTCCTCTACTATTTTGAAACTCTTCCGGTCGCAGACCCTCACTCTGAATTGCGCTCCCTTCAAAAATCCATCTTTAAGTTTATTTGGAATGGCAAGCGTCACCGCATACCCCATTTGGTGATGCTGTCTGGTAGGGAGGAGGGGGGATTGGCGGTACCACCAGCGCCGCACCTCCCATGAGGCGACCTGAAGCGACCGCTTCAGGCAGCGCTATGCCAGGGCCCCGGGGAGGGCGGCATTTTTGCTTACTACAAGCTGTCCTGGACTGGCTTAGCGTCACCGAGCGGTGGATTGGGGAGGCCGCTGGAGCAGCGCTGCTCCAGCGGCCTCCCCTCACGCTCAGGCAGAGAGCAGGTCCTCTCCATGCCTGCTCTCTGCCTGCTAACGCCGCTCTGCCACGCCCCCTCGCTCCGCCCCCTTCACTCTGTTCTGCCCCCCTTTGCTCCGCTCTGCCCCTCCCCCTCCTCCCAGGGGGGGGGGCGGCTTTCTGTCGTCCACCTCGGGCGGCGAAACACGCAGGTTCACCCCTGGGTACCACACATATTGCATTATTATTGGGCTGCTCACTTGCGCTGCCTGCCATTTTGGACAGCCCCGCAGGCCTATACAAAATGGGTTGAGATAGAGAAACTCTGGTTAGCTCCGATACATCCCAATGTGTTTCTGTGGTCCCGTTCCTCCCCCCTTCCATCCATTCCCATTATGGGTCCTATACGCTTCACAAGGGCCATTTGGATTACCTGCTCTAAAATCTTTGCCCTGGCCTCCCAGTGTTCATCCATGATTTCCTTTTTGTACAACCCCCTCCTACAGGAGGGACTTATGTCAGCTTTGGTGCGACCATGAACAGGCAGATCTCCCCGAACCAATGGCAAATTATCTGGTCCCGTGCAGCTAAATCATCCACCTGTGTTACGTTCCGGGAGACCCAGTACAAGCTACTTATGCACTGGTACCATACCCCAGCCTTGCTCCACTCCCTTAACCCTAACATCTCTTCCCTGTGTTGGTGTTGCCGGGCAGGAGTGGGTACCCTGCACCATATTTTTTGGGACTGTTCAGGGATCCGTCCTTTCTGGCTGGAGGTCAAGTCCCTTACAGACGCTCTTTTTATTCAAGGTGTCCCTTTAGACCCCCTCATCTATCTCCTCAATCCCCCCACCCCTGCTCATCTGGGTAAGCACACCTCTAAATTGTTTCTTTATCTCTGTACCGCAGCCAAAACTCTCATCGCTCTCCGATGGAAGAGTGCCTCTCCTCCCTCTGGCTCTGATCTTGTAGCCCAAGTTAAGGATGTCCGTAGCATGGAGAACTTGACAGCCACACTTAACCATACTGTTGAGGTGTTCCTGGCTATATGGTCATCTTGGGATGCATACTGTATTTTGAATGATCTCTGACTCCTGCCCCTTCCCTTCCTCCCCCACCCCCTCATTTCCACTGTCAGGTTTTTGTGATGTGTATGCATTCCCAGTCTATTTGACGGTATATGCATTGCTTCACGTTCATGTTTTTTTATGTTTTCAACTCTTGTGTTGTATTGTATTTTACAAAAATCCTTTCAATAAAAATTACAGTTTTAAAAAAGAAATCTCATTAAAGGAAAACGCAGACCATGCATTTGGGTCACTCCCACACAAAGCATTTTTCTTACTAGTATCATGACTTTCTCAGAGAATCCTGTTACACCACCCTTTGACTGTCAATCCAGGCCTGAAGGGTCCAGAACATATCTGAGAAAGTTGCAGCTGTCTCTTTCGTTAATAACATGGGATTCCTCTAAATGCCTCACAAAACCAAACCACAGTTGCTCTGGGTATGTGCGATGTGCCAAATGCTGGCTCTCATAGCGCACTCATTATTTCCGCAACCCCAGTTCACTCTACTGAACAAACCAGAAGAACGGATAATACTCCTCGGCCATCACCATTCAAAAGGAGACTTAGTTGGAACTCTAGCAGGTGCACTTCTCACACAGCGGCACTCTCCAAGAGCACAAATGACTTTTTCTTTTCTCAACGTTCACTCTGTGAACAACGCTCCAGGCCTTACTTGGCAGCGAAGTCCATACAGCTCACCTATCAGAATTTTCTTACTCTCATAGGGTGATACACCTTCCATGTCACAATATCTTAAGCAGCATGCAGTTTCTCCTGAGTCTCCGCAGGACACTCTCTGGTTGAGCAAGTTCCAGCCTATTACAAGCACAGGCTCCAGACCTAATAATAATAATAATAAATTTTATTTATATAGCGCCAACATATTCTGCAGCGCAACTATCTCATAGGCCAAATAACAACACGACAGACTGTAACATTATGATACGGACAAACACATTTATGCAAACTGGAACAGTGGGCAACTGTATGGCGATCTATCCACAGCAGCATTACCAGTTATTTAAGGGATGGCCCTTCTGATCAACCAGTTGTTGGGAACATACTTTTAGCAATGATTGTGCTTTGTCATATTGCAAAATCTTGGTCAGATACAAGAGAAGAATTGCTAAAAGGCGGCACTGGCCCACTGAAATGAAACATTTATTGAGGATCAAATAACACAATATATTAAGTCCCTTATTCAAGTGTACATATGGGTGCTGGTTAAAGATAAGCTACACCTTTTGATGTAGCACAGTGTCTCTTGCTAATTTATCAAATGGCGCTTGAAGGTACTGAAGACCTCCTGGTACATTCATATTAGTAACATTAATGGGCTTAGAATAATTCCAACATGAATCCTGTAAGGGAATTGCTAAGACAGCAATTGCCAGAACTGTTAAACCCTGGGAGGGGCACAAGAGACAGTGAGCCCTAAGCTGAAGCCCCCCGCTTTCCCTTCCTATTGCCAGGCCCTATCCTAGGTAATAGGCGACAACCACGAGGACAATCCCTCCCTGAATATGTGAAACACAAAACGCAGACAAGACGAACAACAACAAAGGGAGGTCAGCTAGCAGGGTTCGGTAACAGGAGAGTGATGCAGTGCCAAATCGGAGTCCAAAAAGAGAAGTCAGTGAGGAAAGCCAAAGGTCAAGTATAATAGAGTAATCCAAACAGAGACAGTAAGAGCAGGTATGCGCACGGCAATAACAAGCACTGGTCTGAATGGGAACCAAGGCTAAATAGGGAGGAAGAACCCGCCCATGGAGTTCACAGAAAGGCAGCCGTCAATCACAGGGCAAGGCCAGATTAACCACTTAATGGACAGAGGCAACCTTGGCAGAAGACGGGTGTGGTGCACATCCAATTAAGGACTAGAGCCGTGTTCACACAGTGCAACTAAAAACTTTAAGCAGATTATCAAACTGCACACGCCTCCTGCGCCGCAGCACGCGAGCAGAGGGTGGCGCAGAGGCCCGAACAGGCAGAGATGTTACAGTACCCCCCCTTTTATGAGGGGCCACCAGACCCTCACCAGACAAACCAGTTCTAGAGGGATTCTGAGTCTTCCCTGCCTTGTATTTTGGTTCTGCTTGAACCACAGACGCTTGAGAACCAGGCAAACATTTTTTATTCATCCGGGGTTTCTGATACCACCAGGTTTTAATACCGGAGGGGTGCTCCCAACTTTTAGTAGCTGAGACCTTCTCCTCAGTGACACAATCTACAGAATGTAAAACAATACAGAGGGATGAGCACTGATCTCCCCACTTTACCAACTCCTTTTTACCCCAATCCAAAATAGGGTTATGGAGCTTCAGCCAGGGGAACCCCAAAATAACATCAGCAGAGAGATGCTCCATAACAAAAAGGCTTATGACCTCTGAATGTGTAGAACCCACTTGCAAAGAGATCAAGGGGGTTTTAAAACTGACTTTACCCCTGGCCAGTGGAGTAGAATCCGCTCCAGTAACAGACATAGGTGTATCAAGTGGTAAAAGCTCAATGCCCAAAGATTCAACAACTGAATATTTAATAAAATTTGCTGCAGACCCAGAGTCAACTAGGGCCTTGCCAGAAACAGATCTGTCCCCAGAGGACAAAGACACAGATAACAACATCCTATTGTTATTCCTCCCAAATACCTGGTTGCCTGAGTGGTTCTTCTGATTGCCACTCAGGCACTGAAGTTTTTTCACAGGTGACAAGGGTCTGATCGAGCATTCTCGGATGACATGACCAGAGGAACCACAGTACAGGCACAGGTTATTCCTGAGACGATGCTCTCGTCGTGTCTTGGCGTCCATAGCTCCCAGTTGCATGGGTTCCTCACCAGAAGTGATGGGAGGAAAGGTAGGTTTTTCAGAGGAGAGAGAGGAAGAGACAGAAAACTTGGAGGCAACAGGCCCTACTCTCTCTTTTAAATTTTCTCGGATCTTACGGTCAATACGGACCGCCAAAGTCATGGCTTTCTCAAGCGTCGGGGGATCTGGGTGACCAACCCAGAGCTCCTTAACACGATCACATAGCCTTGTTTAAAGTGAGCTTTTAGCGCTGACTCACACCAACCTGCCGTTACACTGTACTTACTGAACTTAGAGCAATACTCCTCTGCAGAGCGTTTGCCCTGCCGCATGGTGAGGAGTTGAGATTCCGCAAGCGCAATGTGGTCTGGCTCAGCATAAATAGAGCCCAGGGATTTAAAAAATTTTTCCACATCAACCCACTCCTCAGCCTCAGCAGGGAGTTTAAGGGCCCAAGCTTGTGGGTCCCCCTGTAAAAGAGATATAACCACTCCCACCATTTGGGCCTGAGTCACATGTGGATTAATCCGAAAATACAGGCGACAAGACTCCCTGAATGTCTCAAATTTTTCACGGTCCCCTGAGAAACGATCTGGGAGTAGCATCTTGACCTTATAAGGTGCCAAAACAGCTGGGGATGATGCAGCAGCGTCAGTTAGGGTCTGAACCTGTTTAGCTAGCTCAGTTACCAGGCCTGTCAATCCCTCCAACTTGGCTGCAAAGCACTGAATAGGATCCATGCTGTCTGTAGGGAAGCAATGGATGTAGGTTTTTGGCTTGTTATTATGTAAGGGAATTGCTAAGACAGCAATTGCCAGAACTGTTAAACCCTGGGAGGGGCACAAGAGACAGTGAGCCCTAAGCTGAAGCCCCCCGCTTTCCCTTCCTATTGCCAGGCCCTATCCTAGGTAATAGGCGACAACCACGAGGACAGTCCCTCCCTGAGTATGTGACACACAAAACGCAGACAAGACGAACAACAACAAATGGAGGTCAGCTAGCAGGGTTCGGTAACAGGAGAGTGATGCAGTGCCAAATCGGAGTCCAAAAAGAGAAGTCAGTGAGGAAAGCCAAAGGTCAAGTATAATAGAGTAATCCAAACAGAGACAGTAAGAGCAGGTATGCGCACGGCAATAACAAGCACTGGTCTGAATGGGAACCAAGGCTAAATAGGGAGGAAGAACCCGCCCATGGAGTTCACAGAAAGGCAGCCGTCAATCACAGGGCAAGGCCAGATTAACCACTTAATGGACAGAGGCAACCTTGGCAGAAGACGGGTGTGGTGCAAATCCAATTAAGGACTAGAGCCGTGTTCACACAGTGCAACTAAAAACTTTAAGCAGATTATCAAACTGCACACGCCTCCTGCGCCGCAGCACGCGAGCAGAGGGTGGCGCAGAGGCCCGAACAGGCAGAGATGTTACAAATCCCTTTTTGCACACAATTGTGATCTTTAGAATAGTAGTGTGTTTTCACTATCAGGTCAGAATTTTGATATCCTATTTATAGCTCAGTGATTTTGGAAATTGCAGCATGTCTATTATACCTATGGAAACACTGGTGGTTTCCCTATAGGTATAATTGATGCAGAAAGTCCGCAGAGGAAACTGCAAACTTTCTGTGCAAAGTACTGTGGGAAAAACCATGATGCATTGCTGCAGTGCTTTTTCCTGCAGCGCTTTTTTTTTTTTGTTGCTTCGGACGCCACGCAGGGCCTTAGTCTTAATTAGCTTTTTCTCCCTTGTTTTTCTAATTTTCTGAGGATAATAAACGCTAAGCTTTATGATTCCTATATCAATATGCATGGATAGGAAATTGGGTGGTTTTTGCAAATACAGTCCTATGAAAAAGTTTGGGCACCCTTATTAATCTTAATCATTTTTAGTTTTAAATATTTTGGTGTTTGCACCAGCTATTTCAGATTGATATATCTAATAACTGATGGACACAGTAATATTTCAGGATTGAAATGAGGTTTATTGTACTAACAGAAAAGTGACATTAATGTTTAGTAGATCCTCCTTTTGCAAAGATACCAGCCTCTAGTCGCTTCCTGTAGATTTTAATAAGTTCCTGGATTCTGGATTAACCCCTTAGCGATCCATGACGTAACAGTACGTCATGGGTCGCATGGGGATGTATGGAGCGAGCTCACACGCTGAGCTCGCTCCATACACGGCAGATGCCGGCTGTATAATACAGCCAGGACCTGCCACTAACAGCAGCGGTCGGTGCCCGAGCCGATCGCTGCTGTTAACCCTTTACACACTGCGGTCAAACGTGACCGCAGTGTGTAAACGGCACCGGCGGCACAGGCGCCGGCATGTTTCGCCGATCGCCGCCCTCCTGAACGTCACATGAGGGCGGTGATCGGTTGCTATGACAGCCGGAAGCCTATTGAAGGCTTCCAGGCTTGTCTCTGCACGAGATCTATTGGAAGTGCTGCGATTTTCCTATTCACTGCAATACTGTAGTATTGCAGTGAATAGTATGAGCGATCAGACCCCCTAGGTTTCAAGGTACCTAAGGGGTCTGATCATAAATGTATAACAAGAAAAAAAAAAGTTTTTAAAAGTATTGAAAAAATTAAAAAAATATAAAAGTTCAAATCACCCCCCCTTTCCCTAGATCAGCTATAAAAGTAATTAAAGAACATTAAACATAAACATATTAGGTATACACGTGCTCCAAAATGCCCGAACTATTAGAATATTAAAACATTTATCCCGTACTGCGAACAACATAGCGGCAAAAAAAATAAAAATAGCCAAATAGCATTTTTTTCAACACTTTGCCTCCTATAAAAAATTTAATAAAAAGTGATCAAACCATCAGATCTTTCCCCAAATGGTATCAATAGAAACGTCATCTTGTCCCGCATAAAAAGACACCACAACCAGCTCCATACATGGAAATATGAAAAAGTTACAGGTGTTAGAACATGATGACACAAATTTTTTTTTCTATTTTGCAAAGTTTATCATTTTTTTAAAAGTATCAAAACATTTCAAATACTATATAAATTTGGTATCACCGCGTTCGTACTGACACGTAGAACACAGGTAACATGTCATTTGTACCAAACAGTGAACGCTGTAAAAATTAAACCCATAAGAAAATGGCGCAAATGCATTTTTTCTCCAATTGCACCTCATTCTGAATTTTTTTCCAGCTTCCCAGTACATTGCACAGCATATTGAATGGTGCCATTACAAGGTATAATTTGTCCCGCAAACAATAAGCCATCATGTGACTCTGTGAACTGAAAAATGAAAAAGTTATGGCTCTTGAAATGTGAGGAGGGAAAAACGAAAATGCGAAACCAAAAAATGGCCTGGTCCTTAAGGGGTTAAGGTATTTTGGACCATTCCTCTTTCCAAAACAATTCAAGTTCAGTTAAGTTTGATGGTCACCGAGCATGGACAGCCCGCTCTCAAATGATCTGAAAACAAAAATTGTTCAACATAGTTGTTCAGGGGAAGGATACAAAAAGTTGTCTCAGAGATTTAACCTGTCAGTTTCCACTGTGAGGAACATAGTAAGGAAATGGAAGACCACAGGGACACTTCTTGTTAAGCCCAGAAGTGGCAGGCCAAGAAAAATATCAGAAAGGCAGAGAAGAAGAATGGTGAGAACAGCCAAGGACAATCCACAGACCACCTCCAAAGAGCTGCAGCATCATCTTGCTGCAGATGGTGTCACTGTGCATCGGTCAACAATACAGCGCACTTTGCACATGGAGAAGCTGTATGGGAGAGTGATGAGAAAGAAGCCATTTCTGCAGGCACACCACAAACAGAGTCACCTGCCTGAGGTATACAAAAGCACATTTGGACAAGCCAGCTTCGTTTTGGAAGAAGGTCTTGTGGACTGATGAAACAAAGATTGAGTTGTTTGGTCATACAAAAAGGCGTTATGCATGGCGTCCAAAAAAAAACAGCATTCCAAGAAAAACACTTGCTACCCACTGTAAAATTTGGTGGAGGTTCCATCATGCTTTGGGGCTGTGTGGTCAATGCCGGCATCGGGAATCTTGTTAAAGTTGAGAGTCGTATGGATTCCACTCAGTATCAGCAGATTCTTGAGAATAATGTTCAAGAATCAGTGACGAAGTTGAAGTTACGCCGGGGATGGATATTTCAGCAAGACAATGATCCAAAACACCGCTCCAAATCGACTCAGGCATTCATGCAGAGTGGGAATCATCTGTGGGATGATTTGAAGCAGGATGTCCATGCTCGGCGACCATCAAACTTAACTGAACTTGAATCGTCTTGTAAAGAGGAATGGTCCAAAATACCTTCATCCAGGATCCAGGAACTGATTAAAAGCTACAGGAAGCGACTAGAGGCAAAAGGAGGATGTACTAAATATTAATGTCACTTTTCCGTTGAGGTGCCCATACTTTTGCACCGGTCAAATTTTGGTTTAATGCATATTGCACATTTTCTGTTACTACAATAAACCTCATTTCAATCCTGAAATATTACTGTGTCCATCAGTTATTAGATATATCAAACTGAAATGGCTGTTGCAAACACCAAAATATTTAGAACTAAAAATGATTAAGATTAACCCTAGAACGCATACCTGGGGCCTTTTAGGCCTGCATGCTTAACTTTTTGCTCCATTATGATAAAAATTTTGGCCACTATTCAGATTTTAATTTACAATTTTGAAATAAACTTGTGAAAGTAATTTAAGTGTGTTTTTCTATATTACTTGCATGGGGGCTAAAAGGTCCCCAATACCTTAAAATTTATGTATTTTTAACATCATGCATTCTACTGTTAGAAAGCAGACAGTGTACTGAATTCAGTACTAAATCAGCTTTCACTGTCTGTGCCCCGGTGGGGTAGATATAGGTGCCATTAGTTTCAGCACTGATATCTCCCCACTGTCAGTAGGGCGTTTCTCTTAACCAAATGTCATCACTGGGCTTAAAGGAACACCCCCTCCCTGACAATACTGTAACCTAGACTTGTACTGTCAGAGGGGGTATTCCTTACCACCCAGGGATGACACCGAGTTAAGAGGAACATCCTTCTGACAGTGGGGAGATATCAGTGCCGAAACTAACGGCACCAATATCTCCTTCACTGTGGCACATACCGGGAAAGCCAATAGTGTCTGCTTTCTAGCGGTATATAAACCCGCACTTTTAAAGTTGTGAGGCTGGAGCTACAGCTACACAATCTGTGCAGCTACAGATTACAAATATAATTGTGCAGACTTAGGCTACATTCACATCTGTGCTGGACTCTCATTTGGGTCCCCCCTAGACAGATCGCGGTAAAGCAGTGGTTACACGTGGACAATGTTGACTATAATGGGGACTGTTGTTTTAGAAGAATCTAATAGGCTGGTGAGTGCCCTTCCTCTTTTTTCTTGGAATATTTTCACATTTATTTTTCCCCACCATAGGGGTGAAATTGCATTAAATATATAAATTGGACTTATACTTTTTTTTTCTTCACCATTTAACTGTTCCACAAGTGTCTTGGCTGCCATGGCAACCACTCTGAACAAGGTCAGCAGGTGACTGGGTGTAACACTATTTTGACATCTAAGGGCTTATTCACACTTCTGCTTTAAGTGAAATGTTAATCACAGACTACACATGCACTCATTGATTTTAATGGCCACACAAAGACATTCGTTCTTTTTCCACAGACAATTATCTGTGGAAAATGAACAATGACATGCTCTATTTTTTTACATTGCATTCCATATAAACCCATTAAAGGGGTTGTCCCATCTCAAGGATCCTATCTATAATGGTAGCTTATGTAAATTGAAGCCTTTTCCTAAATATATCGCTTTAGAAATGATGCTTTGTTTTCCTGCTATGTGAAATTATTCCTCGCATTGTTTACACAGCGTTTCCATAACCACAGACCTGTGTGATAGGATAAGTGACATCACTCACTGCTCTGCTGGCAGGACAATCAGTTGAGCTAATTGCAGTTTGCTGATAAAGCTGAGTCTGTTATCTCTCTATGTAAACACACAGGTAACACGGAGTCCATTCTCTACAAGCATGTGCATATTATCCGATCTGCATACGTATTTTGATACTTCATAGTGTCCTGTTCAGCAAGCTGGGTGGATGGGGGGAAAATACAAGAAGTAAGAAGACACAGCAGGCAAACTGCTAAAACAGAGAGATGGGAAAGCCCTTTTAAAATCTGTTTTTACTAGACCCAGCGACAAAGAAAAAGAAATGTTGGAAAAAAAAGTTATTTATTTTCATGAACATCAAAAACAGAATCACAGTGGACAACATATAGTCTGAACATCAGTGATGTCCATGATTAACATGCCATAAATGTAAGATAAAGTGGAAATAATATAAGGGCAAACTAGACGGACCATGTAGTCAATCTTCTATTTTTCTAAGGGGTTAATATTTTGGAATCAGAGTCCTCTCCAACTCATAGTACCAGGTCCTGGAGACAGGATACCAATCCTGCGCCATACTATTATGGCAAGAAAAGTTAACTATTCACTCATGGCAATGTAACATATAACATGATGCTGGGCAGGAAGAAGCTATGAGAGCAGCTATGAGAAGCTGGTGGTGCTTTTGATGTATGAGCTATTGATTTCTTGTACGATGAGCAGCCCAACCTGTATATGGAACCTGAGCAAGGCAGCTGTAGTGCAGAGCACAACAGTCACAAGTAATAGTTTACTTACTACAAGCCAAGTGTTTCTATTTATAGCTGTGGCTTGCAGAGGATAAGCTACACACTGGTATATAGAACACCAGTCTTAATAGCCATTTGTGCTGGCATAAGATGTGCCAAAACTATTAAAGGGATTCTATCATTAAAATCACATCTTTTCTCGTTCACACGTAGGAATAGCCTTAAGAAGGGCTATTCTTCTCCTACCTTTAGATGTCTTCTCTGCGCCGCCGTTCGGTAGAAATCCCAGTTTTCATCTGTATGCAAATGAGTTCTCTTGCAGCACTGGGGGCGGGCCCCATCGCTCAAACAGCACTGGGGGCGTCCCCAATGCTGCAAGAGAAATCTCCAGCGCCGCCTCCATCTTCTTCCGGAGCTGGATTCAAACTGCTACGCATGCGCAGTTGGTTCTGCCATTGGGACTTGTGCAGAGCCGACTGGACATGCACATAGCCTTTTTTTGTGGCCACTCATCCCAGCTCACTGTGTAAGCAGCCGCAAGAAAACGGCTGCTTACACCAGGCGGGTATGCGCAGTCGGCTCTGCCCAAGGCCCGGAAGAAGACACGCAGAGAGGCCGTTCCAACTGCGCATGCGTAGCAGTTTGAATCCAGCTCCGGAAGAAGATGGAGGCGGCGCTAGAGAGTTCTCTCGCAGCATTGGGGACGGCCCAGTGCTGTTTGAGTGCTGGGGGCCGCTCCCAGTGCTGCAAGAGAACTCATTTGCAAACAGACGAAAACCGGGCTTTCTACCGAAAGGCGGCGCGGAGAAGACATCTAAAGATAGGAGAAGAATAGCCTTTCTTAAAGCTATACCTACGTGTGATCGAGAAAAAAATGTCATTTTAATGATAGAATCCCTTTAAACTACCTTTTTTTCTAATTACCACATCGGAAAAGCCTTAAGAAAGGCTATTCGTCTCCTACCTTTAGACGTCGTCTCCGCCGCGCCGTTCCGTAGAAATACCGGGAAACCGGTATGCAAATGAGCTCTCCGCAACAATGAGGGCGGGCCCCAGCGCTGAAACACCAATGAGCGCGTCCCCATTGCTGCCCAGAGCTCTTTCCTGCGCCGCCTCCTTCTTCTTTAGCAACTCCGCCTCTTCTGGCTTCTCTTGCTCTTGTAGTTCGATACAAGAGCATAGAGAAGCCACCCCAAAATGGCCGCCAGCCACCTCCTGTATTGAACTGCAAGAGCGGATACCCCAAAATGGCCGCCGGCTGGCTCCTGTATTGAACTGCAAGAGCGGCTACCCAAAAATGGCTGCTGGCCGACTCCTGTAATGAACTGCAAGAGCGGCTACCCAAAAATGGCCGGCGGCCATTTTTGGGTAGCCGCTCTTGCAGTTCAATACAGGAGCTGGCCGGTGGCCATTTTGGGGTGGCCTCTCTATGCTCCTGTATAGAACTACAAGAGCAAGAGAAGCCAGAAGAGGCGGAGTTGCTGTAGAAGAAGGCGGTGGCACAGGAAAGAGCTCTGGGCAGCAATGGGGACGTGCTCATCGGCCTTTCAGCGCTGGGGCCCGCCCTCATTGCTGCGGAGAGCTCATTTGCATACCGGTTAAAACCGGTATTTCTACGGAACGGCGCAGCGGAGACCACGTCTAAAGGTAGGAGACGAATAGCCTTTCTTAAGGCTATTCCGATGTGGTAATTAGAAAAAAAAGTAGTTTAATGATAGAATCCCTTTAAAGGAAATCTATCATTGGGGATGTGCATTTTACACTAAGTACACGGCGGAATAGCCTTTAGAAAAGCTATTCTACTCCTAACTTTGGTTCAGTCCTGAACGCCACCATTTCTGAACTAAATCTCTTTTTCCATATATGCCAATGATGCTCAGGGGGCTTTTCCCCTGTGGTCCAAGCACAGCTTTGTCGTAATTTCAAAATCACCTCCTGGGCCATTGCATGACGTCCCCCTGAGAGGCCCTAGTTCTCATCTTCGCCACATAAGCAGCCGACGCTGTCTTCAGCTGGATTGAAATCCTGTGCATATGCTGTACACGAGCGAAATATGGTCATGTAAAAATCGAATAAAGATGGCTGCCAAGTATGAGCTGTTGGCTCTGTCCAAACCCTAAGTGGAAGAGCCGACAGCGCTTTTGATTCCGCTGAAGACAGTGTCGGCTGCTTACACAAGGAAAAGGAGGACCAGGACAACTGAGGGGGCGTAAGGTAACCGCCCAAGAGGCAACATTTAAGGTATGATGAAGCTGTGCTCAGAGCACAAAGGGAACGCCTCCTGTGCTCTCTAAACATCATTTGCATATATGGACAAGTGATTTATTTAGCATTCAGGACTGAAGCTGAGGTAGGAGTAGAATAGACTTTCTAAAGGCTATTCCAACACGTGCTTCATTTCAAACACATATCCCCAGTGATAGATTCCCTTTAACAGGTCTCTTCAGTCCCTGAAACACACAATCTAATCGTACAAATCTTCACAGTTCCTTCCTGACGTGGACACTGCAGATGGCACCACATACTAGCAGGCAGTCCACTGGATCCACAACAAGCTCAACAGGAGCCTTATGAGCTCCCACTACTATTGGCGCCTACCAACCGTCCACCCTCACAGGTCTATCAGACCAGAACAACGACGCCACTTCCTGTTCTGTGCACGCCTCGTCTCCTCACCGGCCCCTCCCCTTCCCGTGACATCACGGCTACAATGAACAAGTCCATTATACACTGGACACTCTTGTATTGTAGGACTCAGCGGTGATGTCTGTGAACTATGCAGCCGGGTTATCGCCCTATGCAGATAAAGGGCTCTGCGGGCTGCCTGAGGTGAGCTGTGTGTCTGTGCACTGCTAGGGACATGGAGTAGTTAACAGCCGAGGAGTCAGGGCCCTGCTTGTACGAGTCTATAGTGTATAAGGCAGAAGGGATGACGCTAAAGGTAACAGTGCTGGCTCTGTACAATGGTATCGCCAGCTGTTATACTACATAGGTTAGTATACATGGAGCTGCAGGAGCTAGTCCACCGGACATTGTTTTTGTATATAAGTTCGTCACATGTACTCCTCTATCATGTTCAGACCCTATATTTAATGCATATTATAAGAGAACGGCTGCATATGTGTAATATACGTCCCGTTCTTTGCCGGAAATACAGAAGAGTGTAATGCAGTTTTCCTAATGTCCGCAAGGTGGTGCTGTAACGCAAGTTGTAAGTGAACTTCTTTGCGTTGAGAGCCATATAAAATTCAGTAACAAAACACACGTCTGGCTGTGACCTTTCCTGTAACTCTCAAGAGGTTATCCTATAGACTGTAGCCTATGGCTGACCATTCACATTAGGCTGCCATCACTTGTCTGATGGGAGGTTCACACTAGCATTCGCCGGTTCCGTTTTTCAGGTCTGCTTGAGGACTGAAAAACATAAACCCTATCCGCTTAAAAAGCAGTTACCCATGGAACCTATAGACTAACATGGGTGCACCTGGTTTCTACCTGAAATTGTAAAAGACAAAAGGCCTGCTTGCTTTTCTCTTCATATTTTAAGTGGAATGGGGGATGGCGTCTTCGACCGGTCACACAACACTAGTGTGAGCACAGCCTAAAATGAACTGTGGTTGGTTTGTTGCTCCTACAGCCAGTTGTCCCAAACACATAAACAACCAAGAACCTTCCAAGTGTAATTATCCATGTATATGGGGTAGTTTACCAGATGAAAGTCATTCAATGCTAATAAAGTGCTGAAAACGAGAATGACAGACACTTTGTGGGTGTGTTAGTACTACAAACGTTTGCCCACAGTACAAAAATCACCCGCAGGTCTGCCAGTCAAGCCCGTACACAATAGATCTTGGCAGACAGACTCCAGGAAAAATCCAGCACAACAGATCTTGGTCCTGATGTTTGTCACAGGCTTATGTACAACCAACCAACAGCAGAAAGTTCCAAATCTGTCACATGTCAAATGTATGGCCAGCTTATGGCAGGGTTTACACATCACTTTTCTACTGAATAGCTGTTTGCCGTTATTAAAGGGGTTGTCTAGGAATTGGAGCAGCCTGTGGCACTTTTTTAAAAAAAAAATTTTTATTTATAAAAATAAGGCACTTGCTCACCTATTCCTGCACTGCTTTGTCCTGGGCAATGTTAATGTCTAGAAACTTGCAATTGGTGTCATATGAAAGAGGAGATTCTCATCTTTCGTGTGATATGAATGCTAGGTTCACACTAGTGTTGAAGCCTCTCCATCCCAGATTCTGCTTAAAATTGGCGGAGAGAAAAGTCTTGTAAGGAGGACTTTTTTCATGTGGCATTTTTGGCAGAAACTGGGCAGACCCCGCTATAGATTTTAACTGCTTTTTTAAGTGGATAGGGTTTGCTTTTTATGGATCCCAAGTGGACTTGTAAGAAACGCGTAACTTAGTGTGAACCTATCGTAAGCTGGATATAAATATCTCAATCCCAACCAGTGATATCTCTCAAAATTATATAGCTAGAACTGCTTATCATATGAAAGATGAGAACCTCTTCATTCATATGATGCCAAAAGAAAGTTTTTGTTTCATAATGCCTGAGATTTAACAGTTTAAAGGGGCTCTATCAGCAAAATCATGCTGATAGAGCCCCACATATGTGTGAATAGCCTTTAAAAAGGCTATTCAGGCACCGTAAATGTTATATTAAACTACACCCCACCCCCACCCCCCCCCGTTTTAAAATAATAACCTAAAAAGGAATGTTATCTACTTACGGATCGTGCACGCTGGGCGGGCATTCAAGGTGTGTCGTCGTCTTCATCCACGCCTCGACGTCCTCCGGTCCCGTCCTCCCCCGGCGCTCGCTCGCAGACACTGATATAAAAAAAATGGCCTGGGCGTCTGCGCAGTAGCCGTAGTAGAAGCCGCATGCTACTGCGCATGCGCCCAGGCCATATTTTTATACCAGTGTCCGCTCGCGAGCGCCGGGGGAGGACGGGACCCGAGGACATCGGAGGAAGAAGAGGCGGGGATGAAGAAGATGACACACCCTGAATTCCCGCCCAGCGTGCACGATCCGTAAGTAGATAACATTCTTTTTTAGGTTATTATTTTAAAACGGGAAGGGGGGGGGTGTAGTTTAATATAACTTTTACGGTGCCTGAATAGCCTTTTTAAAGGCTATTCACGCATATGTGGGGCTCTAGCAACATGATTTTGCTGATAGAGCCCTTTAAATTGACTCTCCACATCCTCATTTTCACTTCATTTCACATCTTGTACACCATACATATTGGGATTCAATGAATAAAGGGTTTGAAAATTACTAAATTTATTAATGACACAAAAGCTGCCACAACATCAAAAGTTGTTTGAAGGCTTAGTTACAGTTTAAGGTACTAAATCATAACCAAAACTATATAAATTTATTATTGCTCTAATTGTAATGACCTATAACTTTTGGAAGGTGGGGAGTATAAAAAACGAAAATTAAAAAATTGTTGTGGTGGGAAAGGGTTAAACTAAAAGGATCTGGCTTACTGGCATAGTAGAAATGTGTTACTCATAACCGCAATTAAAAACTGTATGCATTTCTTCTATAAAGAAGTGCTGTGTAAACCCAGCCTTAGGATGTGTTCAGATGTTGTGCTTGGGCTGCCATGAAACAGTTTGCTGTTTTTACTGGTGAAATATGCAAAATAGTGTTTCACCTATACAAATCTAAGAAAGATTTTCAATACTGCAAAGGTATGAACTTTAATTCATCAGATTTGTTTCCTTTGTTTCTGCCAATGTGCCGCCAGAAATGAAAACTCTATGAGGATGAGCAATTCATTGATCCCCCATACACTAGTAATTATCTGGTGCATGTAATCGGAACAAACAGACAGGCTAAAACCTGGAATGAGTCATCTTGATTAAGGCCGAGGCCCCGCATAGCAAAATAGTCACTACAAAACCATTGTGTTTTTGGAAATTGCAGAATGTCAGTTACTTACAGAAATTGTGGCGGTTTCGTTATAAGTATATTTGAAGCCGAACATCCGCAGAGGACGTGTCTATGAAAAATAGGTAAAACTGCAGTGTGTTTCAGCAAAGTTTTTTCCTTCAGAGCTATATTGTTGTGGCCCGCTATGTGGGGCCTTAGCCTAAAAAAAGGTTTCTACATTATGGACCTGTGCAATGCTTGAACGTCTTTGTGCTGTTTTGGATGCAAGTACCCAACTTTCCTAAATCACACACTTTTGGTAAGGGTCCATTCACACAGAGGAAATTGGTGAGGAAAATTCCGCTAGTGGAAAAAAAGAGCTAGCAAAACCCATTGAAATCAATGGGAGGCTTTTTTTTTTTTCCACGTGGAAAATTCCACACCAAATTCCTCACCATTTTCCTCCATGTGAATGCACCCTAACTGAGCTCCTAGCCTGAAGTATTTGGTCAGTGGGTGCGTTGATGCTATGTGTGCTTCTGTACAAAAAAAACCCAAAAAACGCACCGAATAATGGTAAAACTGCTTTTGGTTTAGATGTAATCTTTGATCTCAACTGCAATAATTCAATGCACTCTTAGAGTAAGTTCACACAGAGGAATTTGGCACTGAATTTGAAGTGAATTCCACCCCCAAAATTTGCTCCAAATTCTGCCTGAAACCAGCTTCCATTTATTTCAATGGGAGTTGGATGCTGATTTTTCCTCTAGTGGAAAAATAAGCATCATGCTCGATCTTCAGGCGGATTGCGCATGATAACTCCCATTGAAGTGAATGGGAAGCAGAAAATACCGACTGGCACATGCAGATTTTAACACGAAATTTGAAGTGGAAAATTCAGCTTCAAATTCCTGAAGCTGAATTTTTTTAGCTTGGAAAATTTTCTGCATATGAACCCCCTCTAAGTGGTCTGAAACATTATTTAATGTTATTTATTTATTAATAAATAAATAAACAATAATAATTATTTCTATCTAGTTCAGCTGTATCCCGTTTCAGCAATGCTTTGTATGCTCATTGCATATCACATCAATCAACTCTCCCTATGCTGATATTTTGTTCCTATTTATCAGTGGAGATAAAACAATGACTAAAGAATCCAGCACCAGCTAATTCATTGAATGGATACTGAGCTATAATTGTTCGGCATGGCCATGAAACACAAGCTGTGCTTCCTGTTCCATTCTATTTGTTAGTTCCAGCGACTGTGGCTGCTGAGAACAGTTGGGTGTTGTACCCCTACTGATCCTAAAGATAGTTCATCAATATCTTTAACGCAGAAAACTCCTTAATACAAATGTTCATAGTGGACGCAAGTGTCAGTTGCCAGTCCATTTGAAGCTTCCCCTACAGGAGTGACAGGTGATGTGCTGATTCGACCACATAAAAGTAATAGGTAATTTTCTGACAATAGTCAATTTAAATGTCTCATGTTTTTAATATCTGACATTTTCTAGAGTTTCGACTCTCCAGAAGAATTACATCAAAAGGTGGAGGAACTTGCTGACATGGTTCGGAAAGCTTCAAATGTTGTTATTCATACAGGAGCAGGAATAAGCACTTCATGCGGGATCCCTGATTTTAGGTTTGAGAATATGATATTGACTATAACTACTATCATTTGTTATATTATATTATGATTGTGTATGCAGGTATGCCCATGAGTGGCCATTTATTTCCTATGCATATTATTTTTATGAAATCACACTAGCAAAGATTAAAAATAAGCACAGACAAGAAACAAGATCTTACTGAGTAACGGTGAAGTTTATAATCATGTAATGTATAAAAAAACATTGTTATCCTTAAAAACTGAATGCTAGATATAGTTGCTTATGCTTGAAACTGGTATAATGTTATGTGATAAGATGGCATCGGTATCCAAGGTGGGTGCAAGAAAAGAAATGCTTGGCTTGCTGCCACAAGACATCACTTCAAACTGCAGAAGTACTTGCGGTACTTCTGCTAGCAGGCCCGGAGTACAGACCCGCCCCCCTCCCCCCCCTCCATCACACACCGGGTGACGTGGCCACGTAAGCTCAGGCCTGCACCCTGCGTGTATCTGCATTCCGGGCCTGCTAGCAGAAGTACCGTAAGTACTTCTGCAGTTTGAAATTAACAGCATCACTACGCTCCTGCTATGAGCGTGGTGATGTTGCGGCCCGGCACCTGCCCCAGTGTCTGTATGCCGGGTCTGTAACTATAATGGTGCCACTCTGCTTCAGAGCGGTCACCATACCAACCAGCACCTCCGCTGTAACTTTTACAGTGGTAATGCCGGAGCTCCCTGCAATCATGCCTGCAATCAGAGATCTAGGATGTCCCGGTACGAGGAGTCCGGGCAGGTGCCGCCATGCTGCTGGAGGGAGCGGGAGCGACCGCTCAAGTGCGATTCTTTAAATAGGAACTGCGGCCGGCCGCCGGCAGAAGCGCTTCTGCCGGGGATTCCCCTCAGCGCTCCTGCTGGCGGCCGGCTGCAGTTCTCCTTCAGGTCCGACCGGCTGGGGATTCTCCTCAGAGCTCTTGCCGGGGATTCCCCTCAGAGCTTCTGTAAAGGCTCCCCGGCTGGCAGTGCTTCTCTTTTGCAGGCTGCTCTATGCAGCCTGCAAAAGAAATGACAATGCATTGCATTGCATTAGTGATCAGACCCCCTGGGGTTCAAGACCTCTAGGAGGTCTAATAAGTGCAAAAAAAATGAAGAAAAAAAAAATGAAAAAAAAAAAATAATAAAGTATTAGTAAATAAAAAGTATTACAAATTCAAATCCTCCCCCTTTCCCTAGAACACATATAAAACTAATACTGTTAAAACTGTGAAACACATACACGTTAGTTATCCCTGTGTCCAAAAACACCCACTCTACAAACCTATAAATATATTTTTCCTGTACAGTAAATGCCGTAGCGGGAAAAAAAAGTTGTCTAACTGCCCCTTCCCCAAGACTGAGTTTTTTCCCCCCAATTGGAATTCAGCCTGACTACATCCAGGCTAAGTATAGGGTATCTGCACTGCTCATATTCCGTCGGGAAGGGGTTAATAGGAGCACTGCAGATACGCTATATTCAGCCAGGCTGAATTCCAAGTGTTGGGGGGGGGGGGGGAACAGTCCTCAAGCTCAGGGAACGGGCAGACAGACAACCAAAACACCCCCTTCCCTTCCCCAGCACCCAGAAACTACTGCACCCAAACACTCCGGCCATTTTAATTTTTTAAATTTTCCAGTAGCTGCTGCATTTCCCCCCTAGGCTTATACTCGAGTCAATAAGTTTTCCCAGTTTTTTTGTGGTAAAATTAGGGGGGTCGGCTTATATTCGGGTCGACTTATACTCGAGTATATATGGTAATAATCTGACATACTCATTTTTCCCAATATTTTTTTTGTAACTGAAAAATAGTAACAAAACAATAGCCATATTTGGTATTGATGCGTCCATGCTATAAAAATAAAAACCATTGCTGTTTTGTTTTTTGGGTTTTTTGGTGACATGGTCTCAAAAACACCCAAAAAACTACAAAGTAAATATGAAAAAGTCACATATTACCCAAAATGACAGCTGATCCCACAAAAACAAGCCCCTTACACCTCTTTAGTGATATAAAAATAGAAACATTATGGTGACTCTAAAATAAATGATTTTGGCAAAGAAATTATTTTATTGTGACAAGTGTTACAGCCTTATAAACTTTGTATCGCCAGCAGAATTAAAGCAGGTTGTTATTAATGGCGCCAACTGACTTTTTTTTGTTGTTGCCATCTCCTTAAAGTTTTAATGAAATTTCATCTATAAGCTAATTGATTCCCAAAATGATGCAATAGACATTGGAGTGGTCTTCGGTGCTTTGACCGTTCAGGGCCGGTGGTCCAAAGCTGAGACCTCCTCCCAGATCAACTTGTTGGAACTAAGGGCCATCTTGATAGCCCTGTCTCATTAGACCTCTCGTCTCCAAGGCTGTCTGGTCAGAGTCCAGACTAACAACTCCATTGCAGTCTCCTACTTGAACTTCAGAGGGGCACCAGGATGGCCCTGCAAGAAGCCTCCTGTTCACTTCTTTGGGAGGAGTGTCACGACGTTCCAGTTTTTTTGACTTTCCATATGTGGACAAATGGGGCGGCAGACTTTCTAAGCCAAGAACAGCTAAACCTGGTAGAGTGGTCGCTTCATCAGAAGATCTTCCTCCAGTTGTGCTTCCAGTAGGGTATGCCGGACGTTTATTTCTTACCTCCCGCCTGAACCACAAGCTTCCCTGCTACGTGGCCAGGTCCCTGGACTCTCAAGTTATCTCCGCTAATGCTGTCATGATTCTCTGGTCAATCTTTCGAGTTCTGTGTCTGGTGTTATCATGTAACCGCCCCAGGGATGGGTAGATAAGCTACGTTAGGCAGGGGAAAAAGGGTTTGGTTTAGAGGTTAATTTTTATTTCATCCTGAACAACCCCTTTAACATAGTCTTTTGCATGGTGACTACTACCATCACTGCAGACACAGGAAACTGACTCAGCAGCCCTGTAGCACTCCCGCTGCCTGTCTTTTCCCCACGGTTTTGGCCACAACACCCACGCACAGAATTGCAGGAATAGCAGCCACCCTGTGTATTTTTGTAATGCTTCTGTATTAAACAATGTCTTCAGCTACATCATTTTTTTGGTACAGTTGAAGCTGGATATGTGACAGCATTCCATTCATAGACACTGACCATAAAACAGAAATGCTGTAAACATAACCTTCTTAAATTGATGCAAAATCTTATTTTTTTTCAGAGGTCCTAATGGTGTGTGGACATTGGAGGAAAAGGGTTTAAATCCTAAATTTGACACAACATTTGAAACTGCACATCCATCTGCTACACACATGGCAGTATTACAGCTACAGAGAGTTGGTATCTTGAAGTTTTTGATCAGCCAAAATGTAGACGGATTACATGTAAGATCTGGATTCCCCAGGTATGTTGGTTTGGAAAATACAGAGGGAAGAAACATAAAAAGCTCATGAATTTGCTTTTTTTTTTTTTAATTGTTTATTTATGAGAGTTTAACAATAAAGTAATACAGCAAGACCAACAAAACAGTATCGGTCTAAAAAACAATACAGTGAGAATACAAATGATAAACCGTCAAGAAAAGAAAGGGACGGGAAAAACGAACACGGACAAGACAAGACAGGGAAAGGAGAAGGGAAGAAACAACAAAGGCAAAACCAGAGGTTCCAGAAGGTGGTGCAATCACAGAGGCTATGAATTTGCATTTTGACCTTCAAATAAAAGCAAGATTATGCAACAAATTCACATTCATTATCTTCATACTATTTGTTGTGTGTTTTTCAGTTCAAAAATATGAAATTATGTAAACTCTTTACCTTTCTGAAAGACTATGCACATGAGTTTGTTTCTAATCTATAACCACGGAGAGACTGGTCTGCAAGACTGTATAGAAAAATTTTTTAGGATACTTTTAATCTACAGTGTTTGAAAAAATGTTTTATTTTAAATTGATTTAAGGTGCATTGGAGGAATAAATGATGATTGTAAACTGCACTTCTCCCATTATCCTTACCTTCCACTCTAATTCTGTAACTACAGCAGCTAAAGTCACAATCTGGTCTTACTTTAAAGCCATGTCGCTTTATCCCCTCACCCTCGTCTATAGTCTCTCACTCTGCCAAACTAGTATCCCTGCGCTATGCTGAGGAGGTCCAAAAGACCGAAACAGCGCTGTCTATAGCTGGAAATCTGTTCCTTTTGGAATAGTCATGCATGATGTTAAGGGGGCTGCCCCTAGAGGGCAGCATACAGAGGCACTGTTCTAATTACATCCTAGAGAATAGATTTGCATATTTTTTACTTGACAACTTGACATTTAACCCCTTAGCTGCTGTGATCAATGCTGGCTGCAGTACCTAAATGATTTTTCAGAAGAAAATTACACAACTGATATCACCACCTCCATACAAACCCCCTAAAATAAATTGAGCCCATTTATTTTGCATGATAAACTCCATAAATCACCAGTTCTCAAGCTGTGGGGCGCGACCCTTTTGACAACCCCTTTCACAGAGGTCATCTAAGACCATCAGAAAACACATATTTCCGATGGTCTTGGGAACCGAGATACCGCTGTCTCCAGGCAGGTCCACTCACATGCAGAGGAGCCCACATACGATTACCCGGCGTGACGCCATAATGCACATATGTGAACCAGACACAAGTGTAGAAAGCAGCTATTGTGTTTAAAGCAGCTACCCTGTTAAAAGCAGCAGTATTAGAGGTTAAAAAAAAAATTATGGTTGAGGGTCACCACAACATGAAGAACTGTGTTAAAGGGCCATGGTATTAGTGAGGTTGAGAACCTCTGCCATAATCTATAAAATTTAGCCAGTATTAATATTTTCTGTTAATCTCACCTTTCAAACGCAAAAAGTAAAAAAAAAAAAAAAAAAAAAAAAAAGCTGATTTAAAAATTCATATATACTGACCAAAATACAAGGTCTTGTAAAGCTACACTGAAATAAAATTTAAAACTGTATGGTAATGCAAATGCAGTGAGGGGTAAAACGTTACTGGTTGAGGCTAAAATGCGTTAGATCGCTAAAGGGTTAAATGCACATAACGCACCAGAGTTATGTGCCTGCAGTATTTAATTCAACCATAACTTCAAAATTTATTTATTAAAAAAAAAAAACCTTTTTAGGAGAGTTTTGCCATTTTAATGTAACTGTTAAGGCTCGTTCACATGGGGACTGAGGGGTCGGATTTTGGCTCGGAATCCACATCATAATCTGCCCCCTCACAATGGTGGTCTAAGGAGACCGCTCACGGAAAAAAGAAGCAAGCTGCCCTTTCTTCAGTGGATTCTGCGGCCTCGCGACAGCATCCTCTGGTCTAGGCCCATTCATTTTGGGCTTACTCCGGAGCGGGAAGCCGCGACTGACGGTCGCGGCAAGTGTATT
The DNA here is from genome assembly GCF_031893055.1 of Leptodactylus fuscus. Taxonomy (NCBI): domain Eukaryota; kingdom Metazoa; phylum Chordata; class Amphibia; order Anura; family Leptodactylidae; genus Leptodactylus; species Leptodactylus fuscus. The sequence continues at coordinate 199,409,173 of NC_134265.1, forward strand.
TTCGTCCCAATTTTGACGCGTCTTAAAGCGTCAAAATCAGGACCAAAATACGCTATTCCGTGCCCGTGTGAATTGGGCCTTAGGAGGTTAAAGACTGCAGCATCAGACACAGTATGCAAATAAAAATGGAAACTTAAAACTAAATATCCAGAACAAGCTTTTTATACTGTCTACTATAATAATAAAGGCATTTTTATATGAACTGCTTATACATGTTGAGCCCTTTACCATAGACTCCTTGCTTCATTTTCATTCTAGCATATAAGCTTGTTAAGAGCTTTCAGTTTATTCTGTACTTTCTGTAATTTTTTTTTAGGCAGTATCTAGCAGAGCTTCATGGAAACATGTTTGTTGAAGAATGTACAAAATGTGGAAAGTAAGTATCTGAATGATATATTCGTTACTAAATTTTTATTTATTTTTTGCGTCTTTTACTTAGATTTTGATCTTACAGTTTTCACTAGTCTATAAAAAAATAACCTTTTACCTGTGTTCTATTGATCAGTAAATTCGAACTATTTTTATGCCTTAATATCTTTAAAAAAAACAACAACAAAAAAAACAATCCTTTTATGTATCTGTGTAGGGTTCATATTTTTGTTGGACAATAGTTTTTGCTTATACCATTTTGGGGAATGTCTGTAATAATTTTTTGGAAGCAAAATGGGGGGAAAAAAATGTAGTTCGTAATCTGAATTACAGAATTCACCATATGAGATTTTTGTACGTTAGTAGTACAGGCATTTTTGCCTACCTTATTTAACCACTTCAGTACCGGGCCAATTTGTGGTCCAGGACGAGACACATTTTAGGCTTATTATGTATGTGCGGTTTTGAGGTCTGTAAAATTTTTCTCGTATGTCTTAGTCAACTAATTTTTGCGTCTTTTTTCGGGGACACATAGGGCTTTATTTTTATGTTATTTTTATTTTCAAATGTGTTTTAATTTTTTTTATATCCAGGAAAATATAAACAAAATAGGAGGGAAATTGTGTCTGGTTTTCAATTTATAATTTTTTTTTTATTTAATAACACAAAGTGTCACTGAAAAACTTTATAATATAGTTTTTCCTCTCCGTTACGGTAATTTTTATTTTGTATGGTGTCGTCGGGGGTGGGGCTATAACCTTTAATAACGGCGTTTTATTAGCGTATTATTTATTTATTTTTTTATTTTATTTTTTTAAAACTTTTTTATTTTTATTTTATTTTTTTCCCAGATTGTGTCCCCATAAGGTGATAAGAGACCTTTGGGGACATCTGATCACTTTTTTTTTTTTTTGTACTGGAGGCTGATTTCTCCTATAACTGAGGCTGCTACATTTAATCTCAGTTACAGGAGAAATCCAACCTCTTGCACACTGCTACATGGTATACAGAGCTGATCTGAGTCCTGTAGGACCCAGAAGCTCTGGCAGGACACTGCTCCCGGCAGATCACATGTCTGCTCAGTCAGAGGGCAGCTGATTGTCCATAGCCGTGTATACAGCGCTCATTGAGTGCTGTATACACAGCGATCGAGATAGCAGAGCAGGTAATAAATCTGCCCTGCTATCTCTCTGGGAGCTGAAGTTACAGCCGGCTCCTAGTGAAAGCAGCTGAACGATCTTGTGCAGCTGCTGTGTTCTGGCTTGGACGTACAGGTACGTCCTGGCAGAACTAGACAACCACTATCCGGACGTATATAGTCTATGGGCGGTCCGGAAGTGGTTAAAGGCTAAGTTCACATCCTCACCTGGTATCTGTTCCTGGATTCCGTCCCCAAATCTGCTTGGAAAATGCAAGCTGGGCTTTTATCTCTGCATTTTCAGGTGCAAACCAGGCATTATAGTCCCCAAGTGGACCCAAAGAAGCCTAATGTAGGTGTGAACCTAGTGTAACTGTGTTACTGCTTTTATATTCTTAACCTTGTGACACTCTCTTGGGGTACTACTAATTGAGTTTAATTATTTGGCTACAGTCCAATTGAATGGATTAATTAAAGTATTGCAGCTGTCAATAATTAGCACTACAAAAATTTACAGTACAGCCTTGGCCTAAAAGCACAATGAAATAAAAAAAAAAAAAAAATGTAGAAAAAAACAGAAGGCACATTGACAAACAGTTACATGCATGGACCATTACACTCCTATAACTGATACAAGAGCTCCTCGGCAAACCGTTCTCTGCAAGAAATTACAAAATGAAAGCAGTGATATGATTGGTCGCTTTGGACAACAATGGATGGTTTCCTAAATCTGCCCCAGTGAAACTTCCTGCTAGATATGTACACGTAGGAGACTTACAGACTGTCTGCTGCTAGAATACTTCTAATAGTGACAGATGCCTGTGTTTAACTGGAGCTCAGAAATAAGTGGACTTTGTGATCCTGCTAAACGGCACACTAAAAGATTACAGTTTGTGTAAGTATAGTGAATATGGCTAGAGTTTCTGTACACTCGACAGTTTTTACACTTGAGCTTTTCAACTCTTGACTATAAGATAAAATGTGTTTTGCTTTCCAGACAATATGTTCGAGATTTTGTGGTTGGAACCATGGGTTTGAAACCTACTGGTAGACTTTGTGATGTTCCCAAAGTTAGAGGCCTTCGAGCTTGCAGGTAAAAACTACATTTGTAGTTTAAGAATAACGTTTCATCTTAAAGGGAGAGCTATAGTGAAATTCTTTTGAATGCAAAGTTTGCTCATGTAGTCCTTAGTTTGCTTAAACTTATTGAGCATGCGCTGTCTGTTATTTTTGCCCTAGGTTTTGCTGTATACCCAGAAGAGAAGGAGAGGCTTCTTCTCTTCTTGGTATAGGGCAAAACTAACAGGCGGGGCTCGCTCAGTATGTTCAAGCAAACTAAGGACTACATGAGCCAACTTTACATTCAAAAGAATTTCACTACTGTTCTCCATGACGTCAGAGCAGTGGGAGGATTAACTCGCACTGACCTGGGGGACGAGCTAAATGCAGGATGGACGTGTTAAGTGATGAAGCAGCAGTGCTCAGTCCCTGAAGAAAACTCCCCCTGTGCTCCAAAGTCCTTATTTAAAAGTGCTTTTTCTACACATCCCTGGGGTTCTGAAACATAAGGTATTGGTTTTTTTTCTCCTGATAACATCATCTATAGCACTATAGGAGAAGTGTAAAATAGCTGGGGGCGGTGATAGACTCCCTTTAAAATGGGCCTAAATGTTGCAGCACTGAAAACCATAGTGGGTATCTTAAATATCTAATTCTTTAAAAGCTAGGATACATTCACCTAATTCATATGGATTTCAATTTCCTATTATCGGAGTTTTTAGGATGTAATCCAATAGAAAATATTCATTCCTTTATTTTTTCAGGGGAAAACTGGTAGATACAATCCTTGATTGGGAGGATTCTTTGCCAGAAAAAGATCTGAATCTTGCAGATGAAGCCTGCAGGTATGTTATTTGAATGATAATTTTATGTTAGCATTCATTGTACTCTGTAATGAAGTCTTATTGAATTTTATTTTCTTTCTAGAAAAGCAGACCTGGCCATCACTCTTGGAACATCTTTACAAATAAAACCAAGTGGGAATCTTCCTCTGTTGACTAAACGCAAGGGTGGGAAACTGGTGATCGTAAATCTACAGCCAACTAAACATGTAAGTTTCTAAACAAGGTTTGTCATGTTTAACCCCTTAAGGACACAGCCCAAAAGTATGTTAAGGACCAGGCCTATTTTTTCAAAATTGACGTCACTTTAAATGGCAATAACTTTGAGACGCTTTAACTTACACAAGTGATTTTGAGATTCTTTTCTCGTAACACATTATGCTTCATGTTAGTGGTAAACACTAATCAATATTTTTGTATTTACTTATTAAAAAAATAGGAAATTTGATGGAAATTTGGAAAAAATTGCAATTTTCAAAATGTGAAATTCTCTGCTTTTCAGGCAGATAGTCATACCACCCAAATACAGTAATAAATATTATCTCCCATATCTCTGCTTTACATCGGCATCATCTTTTGATTGTATTTTAATTTATTTTGGACGTTACAAGGCTTACAAGTGTAACAGCGATTTTCCAGATTTACAAGAAATGTAACTGTTTGTTTTTTTGTTTGTTTTACACACTTTATTTTTTTTTTTTTTTAAAAACCCTTTTTTACATTTTTTTTTATTTGTGCTGCAAGCACACTAGAACCACATATATACTAACTACAGACTGCAATACACGTGTATTGCAGTCTATAGAGGAAGCTAGCTATGCAGATGCATAGACTAGCTTCCTCTCGTCCTGGCATCCAAGGGGTTAACCCTCCCCCCATCGCATGCACGTGGGAATGCGGGAACTAACCACATTCCCTGACGTACAGGTACGTGATTTAGCGTTAAGGGGTTAAAACATTTATCTACTTTGTGTACACTTTTTTTTTTTTTTTTTTTTTTTTCTTTTATACAAGCAACCCTTCATTTTTGGAGACTGTTAGAAAGCTTATGGGTTATGTTCACAAAGTTTTGCAGTCTTATCCTGCACCAGAATGATTACACAGGCTGATACAGGGGAAACACACCCCCCCCCCCCCCACACACACACACTTTTTTTTTTTTTTTTTTTGAGGGGGGGGGGGTGTTGTGTTTGACCATTTTTGTAATCTATTTTACTACCCTTTCTAAATTCCTTTTTATTATATAACAGACTGTAACATTCTCCTTAGTACCCTCTAACTGAGCTGTTGTTAGGGAAAGTCTGTACACAGTTATATTGTATATACGCAGAATGGAAGCATTTACCAAAGGGGGGAATGATCCCTTCAAATAGCAGTATCTACGGTTTTTTACCACCTAGAAAAATGGTTCTGGTGTCATAAGAAACTTATTTAGTCATTCATGTAATATCACACTGTTTTTATCTCAGGTTGTTATAGCTAGTTCTTAAATCATGGCATCATATGAAAGCTTTCTTATACCGGAAACATTTTCTAGGTGGTATAGAACTGAAGATGTAGCCATTTGAAGGCACTATATGCCCTTGTTCGTAAATGCTGTATGGACAGTCTACCTGGCATTACTTAGATCATTGCTTATTGGAACTTTACAGCCTGTTTTCTATTAAAAGGCAGTTTGATAGATTAATAAAGTATATTACAAAAATATTCACCACCACCCCTGACACAATAGCGAAAAATCAGTGGACAGAGTTTTATGGTAATTAGAAGAGACCATAAGGCTATGCAACTTCTAAAAAAAATAAAAAAAATTCTCAGTGCTCATGATCAAGAGTGCCCAAAAAACCTAGAGCCCAGTTTGGCATTTGGGGAAGAATAAGTTTTTTGACAAATGCACAAATTCCCACTTAAAATTAAACCCCCATCAATATATTTTCAAAAGATTACATATTTCCTTGAATAGACGTGCAAGACCAAATAAAAACCCAGGTTCCCTCCTTCCTGTGTATAGAATATCACCTACCTGAAGTAATGTGATAAATAAAAAGTAGCACATTAGCTCTCCCCAAACATGTTTCACCACACAAGTGACATCCTCGGGTAATAGCATGGCCGTCACTTACAAACTGGGTTCAGATAAGCTCCTTCTATTGTCTTACACTTATCAACACAATTTTCAAGATGATATTACATTAATCCTTATGGAGATTTATCCCCTTAAAAACGCAACCTAATACACCTTAAGGCTAAGGGCCCCACGTTACAGAAAGTGTTTTTTGTTTGTTTGTTTTTGTAGTGATTTATTTATTTTTTTCATTTTTTTTTTTTGAGCCAAAGTCAGGAGTGGATTTAACAGAAGGGAAATATGTCTAAGAACTGTATTTTATATATCCCATTCTTTTCAAACTACTCCTGACTTTGGCTGAAAAAACTGCAGCAAAATTGGCAACAAAAAAATGCTGCGTTTCCACAATGTGGGGCCTTAGACTAAAGAGGTATTACCTCATTTCTCTCAGCAGTTGCTTGCTGTCTCTTCTTGCTTTCTGTATTCTTCAGCAAGCTGGTGGGCAGGCTTTGACTGTTTGATGGATAGGGCACTATGAAGTACTTCAATAGATATACAGCCATGGCCAAAAGTTTTGAGAATGACACACATCTTATATTTTCAAATGATCTGCTGCCCTCTGGTTTTTATGTGTGTTTGTCAGATGTTTTTATCACATACAGAGATATAAATACAATCATATTATGAGTAACAAAAGCTTATATTGACATTTAGAATGAGCTAATGCAGCAAGTCAATATTTGCAGTGTTGACCCTTCTTCTTCAGGACCTTTGCAATTCTCCCTGGCATGCTCTCAATCAACTTCTGGACCAAATCCTGACTGATAGCAGTCCATTCTTGCACAATCAATGCTTGCATTTTGTCAGAATTTGTAGGTTTTTGTTTGTCCACCCGTCTCTTGATGATTGACCACAAGTTCTCAATGGGATTAAGATCTGGGGAGTTTCCAGGCCATGGACCCAAAATCTGTTTTGTTTCCTGAGCCATTTAGTTATCACCTTTGCTTTATGGCAAGGTGCTCTATCATGCTGGAAAAGGCATTGTTGGTTGCCAAACTGCTCTTGGACGGTTGGGAGAAGTTGATCTGTAATCTGTAGTTGTTGGAGGACATTCTGGTACCATTCTTTATTCATGGCTGTGTTTTTAGGCAAGACTGTGAGAGAGCTGATTCCCTTGGCTGAGAAGCAACCCCACACATGAATGGTTTCAGGATGCCTACAGTTACCTTTTGCAGAATATCAGTCTGTCCCTGATGTTTTTTCTGGAGAGAAGTGGCTTCTTTGCTGCCCTCCTTGAGACCAGGCCTTGCTCCAAGAGTCTCCGCCTCACAGTGCATGCAGATGCGCTCACACCTGCCTGCTGCCATTCCTGAGCAAGCTCTGCACTGCTGGTAGCCCGATCCCGCAGCTGAAACACTTTTAAGAGACGGTCCTGGCGCTTGCTGGTCTTTCTTGGACGCCCTGGAGCGTTTTTGCCAACAATGGAACCTCTCTCCTTGAAGTTCTTGATGATGCGATAGATTGTTGACTGAGGTGCAATCTTTCTAGCTGCGATACTCTTCCCTGTTAGGCCATTTTTGTGCAGTGCAATGATGACTGCACCTGTTTCTTTAGAGATAACCATGGTTAACAGAAGAGAAACAATGATGCCAAGCACCAGCCTCCTTTTAAAGTATCCAGTGGTGTCATTCTTACTTAATCATGACAGATTGATCTCCAGCCCTGTCCTCATCAACACCCACACCTGTGTTAAAGAGGACCTTTCACCATATCTGGGCACAGGCAGTTCTATATACTGCCAGAAAGCTGACAGTGCGCTGAATTCAGCGCACTGTCGGCTTTCCCGATCCGTGCCCGGTGTAAAGCGCTATCGGTCCCGGTACCGTAGCGCTTTACAGTCAGAAGGGCGTTTCTGACCATTAGCCAGAGACGTCCTTCTGCCTCGCGGCGCCAATCGCGTGGAGCCGGGAGGAACGCCCCCTCCCTCTCCTGATAATGCTCGTCTATGGACGAGCTGTGTGAGCAGAGGGAGGGGGGAGTTCCTCCCCGCTCCACAGCACAGCGCGATTGGCGCCGCGAGGCAGAAGGACGTCTCTGGCTAATGGTCAGAAACGCCCTTCTGACCATAGAAGAGCTACGGTACCGGGCCGTAAGCTCTTCACACCGGGCACAGATCGGGAAAGCCGACAGTGCGCTGAATTCAGCGCACTGTCAGCTTTCCGGCAGTATATAACACTGCCTGTGCCCGGATATGGTGAAAGGTCCTCTTTAATGGAGCAATCACTGAAACAATGTTAGCTGGTCCTTTCAATGCAGGGCTGCAATGATGTTGAAATGTGTTTTGGGGGATAAAGTTCATTTTCTAGGCAAATATTGACTTTGCAAGTAATTGCTGTTAAGCTGATCACTCTTTATAACATTCTGGAGTATATGCAAATTGCCATTAGAAAAACTGAAGCAGTAGACTTTGTAAAAATTAATAATTGTGTCATTCTCAAAACTTTTAGCCATGACTGACTGTAGACATTGCCTTTACCATTATAGATTTATCATTACTAGAAATATAATATAGATCAACTATGACCAGTAAATGCATATTACATGGAGAGAAGAAAACTTCAGCTTTTCAGACATTCATACTACCTCAATACAGTAATAAATATTATCAACCGTATCTGTTTTATGTTGGCATAATCTCTTAATTGTCCTTTCATTCATTTAATGTGAAGGCTTTCAAATGTAACAGCAATTTTACAACCTGACATAAATTACTATTCTCAAAACTTCACCTTTCAAATAATTCAAGGCTGTATTTGGGAAGTTTAACCCACTAAAATAAAGGTGAAATGTAGACATTTACAAGGGGTTTCCTTTAACCACTGGTATATGTCTATATTTCACCTTCATTTAGTTTTAACCCCGTGAAACATAAATACATCACAACTTGTAGCAGTTTCTCCTGAACAAGGAAATACTCCGTTTGTGGACATGATTTACTGTATGACTACATGGGTTGAGGGCCTCAGAATGGAAGGAGTGCTATTCTGCTTTTGGACAGCAGATTTTTCTGAAATACCGAAGACAGTGTGTGTTGGCAATTCATATGTTATTAACTGCACTTATCAAACTACTGTGTTTTTCCTTAAAATAACAGCTTACAGCTAACCCTCATCACCTTTTTCTTCAATTTTTTTTCTCCCTTTTATAACCTAGGATCGTCATGCTGACTTACGTATTCATGGATATGTGGATGAAGTGATGACGCAGTTAATGCAGTGTCTAGATCTCAAAATTCCTGGATGGACTGGTCCACCGACTAAATTAGAATTAAAAGATCAGATCAATGACTTCCCTATTGACTACAATGGAGATTCAAATTCTTCACATATTAAAACTGAAGAAAGGGATGCTTGCATAGAAGAGAAACCTCATCTGCCAAAAAGGGCAAAGGTGGAGACAACGTGTGCATGAATTTGGATCCATAGTCTATGAAAGATTTTTGTGTTAAAGTGAGAATTTTCTGTGCTGATCCATTGATGTGTAAAAAAAACAAAAAAAACAAAACAAAGTTCATTGGAATGGGAGCAAAACAGGATGATTGAATCTTACAGACTGTTTTTATTACATTTATGTACAAAAAAATTGTACATAGCCTTGCATTGTAAACCCTCTTTAGTATTGTTTAATTTCTGAATTTTCTAAACCATTCCATTGTAAATATCTTTTAAGTAGTTCTGCACAGTTCAAGCCAAAGGTGTACGAACAACATTTCATGTGCTACCAGTTAACACCACTTCTTTTTGAAGGGGTTATCCAACTTTCTGAGACTGATGTCCTGTACATAACATGGGACATAAAATTCAGGTTGTGATAGCTGCAGTACTCCCTCGCCAGACTGGTTGTGGTTGTCCCATACACTTCAATGGGACAACACCTTTATTACGCACAACCACTGCTATTAAAAGTATGACTAGAAGGCACTGCAGCTTGCACATTCACAGGAAAACAGCAGATCTGCATGGAGCAGCCTTTATTAAGAATAGGACATTAAATAAATAAAATCCTAAGTACTTTGGTCTGAGGGGAAAAAGTTATCACTTAAAAAATATATATCCTTGTACCGTGTTAGCCAGTGGATATGAAATGAAAGAAATTTTCTGAGAGAAGTCCTCAGTAGTTGATACCTTTTTTAATGGCTAACTCGAAAAGTTTTTTGATGACATATTTCGAGCTTTCGGGACTACTATAAAGGTCCCTTCATCAGGATGGTATAACACTGTCTGAAGGTAGGCATATATATACAGAGAAATGGAGTGTTAGATGCAAAATAGATGGAAAACAGAACATAAACTGTTTAAAAAAAACAAAAAAAAACATATCAGTTCACAGGAAAGTTCTCTGGGTTTATGGCTTCTTTGATCAGTGATGTGGTGTCTAGTGGTTATAAAAGGCCATAAAACCCTGGGCCCTGTTTAAACCTTGTTGGAGAGTGCGAAAGGTCTTCATAAGTTTAAATTCCCATATGAGGCGATCTCTTCTGTCTCTGAAATTCCCCCTTTAGTACCAGGATCTTCATATCCTGGGTCATATTATGATTTTGATTACAGAAGTGTTTTGGCACCGGGAGGTCCATTCTTTGCTCTCTAATCGTATGTCTGTGTGAGTTCATCCTCATCCTAAGTGACTGTCCTGTCTCACCTACATACAGGCCCTCAGGACACTTAGTACACAATATCAAATACACTACATTAGGTGTGCTGCAGGTGAAGTTACCTGGTATCTTGTAGTGTCGATCAGAGTTCGGGATCTTTATTTTGTCCGTAGTCAGTATATGCGGGCAGGTTTTGCACCTCTTCTGTCCACATGGAAATGTTCCTTTGTTAGTTGGAGGTGACAGCTGCTAATAATCTTATTCCTGAGGTTTGGTGGCTGTCTGTAACACAGGAGAGGGGGTTCTGGAAATATGGATTTTAGATGGTTGTCTTTTTGCAGTAGTGGATGTAATTTGCGTGTAATTCCTCTCAGCGTCTCCAGGTGGGGGTTAAATGTGACAACCAGGGGCACCCGAGTGTTCTCCTGTTTAGTATTGTATTTTAATAACTCTGATCTTGGTGTTCTGGTGATTTGGTTATCAATTGTTCTTGGATGGTAGCCCTGCCTCAAGAATGTGTTTTTGAGGCCCCCAATGTGCTTGTCTCTGTCCACCGGGTCTGAACGTATGCGATGGTATCTGATGGCTTGGCTGTAGACAATGGATTTCTTTATGTGTTTCGGATGAAAGCTATCCCATCTTAGGTAGGTAGGTCGGTCAATCGGCTTCCGATACAGTGATGTCTCAATTTTGTTGTCCTGTATCTTGATGACTGTGTCTAGGAAGTTTATTTCTGAGAAGGAGTGATTGAGCGTCAGGTTGATGGTGGGATGGAACTGGTTGAATTGTTCAGGGAAGGTTTTCAGCTGTTGTTCAGACCCAGTCCAAATGATTAGGATATCATCAATGAAACGGTAGTAGGCCAGAGGCCTGGTGGTGCAGGTGGATAGGAAGTCACTCTCAAGCTTGGCCATGAAGAGATTAGCGTACTGTGGCGCCATTTTGCTCCCCATTGCGGTGCCGGTCCGTTGTAAATAGATGCAGTCACCAAAGGAGAAGTAATTGTGAGTGAGGATGAATTTTGTCAGTTTCACCACCGATTCAGTGTTCATACCTCGCTTTTCCATGAAAAACTGGCAGGCATTTATACCGTCCTGGTGTGGGATGTTGGAGTATAGGGATTCTACATCCATGGTGGCCAAGATGGTTCCATCTGGAAGGGGACCTATAGTGGATAGTTTGTTTAATAGGTCTGTAGTATCCTGTAGGTAGCTGGCTGTATCCTTCACTAAAGGTTTGAGGATACCCTCCACCCATCCAGAGATTTGTTCAGTGAGAGTCCCAACACATGAGATGATCGGTCTCCCTGGGTTCCCAGGTTTGTGCAGTTTTGGAAGCATATAAAAAGTCCCTGTCCTTGGGCTTGCTGGTATGAGGCTGCTTAGGCCTTTGGCTCCATCAGATAGACCGGAGATCACCGTTTTTAGTTTTTTGGAGTATTCCACTGTGGGGTCTGAATCCAACTTGGAGTAGTAGTGTGTGTCATTCAGTTGTCTGTGTGCTTCCTGTATGTAGTCTGATGTGTTCATCATGACTATAGCGCCACCCTTGTCCGCTGGTTTAATGATGATGTCGTTATTATTTCTCAGAGATTTTATGGCCCTTCTTTCCTGGGCACTGATGTTAGATGGCAGTGCTTTATTTGTATCCAGTATAGTTGATTTGACCATGTGTCTAAAACAGTCTATGTAATTATCAAGATGGATATTGCGTCCATTGGGAGGAGTCCAATCAGATGTCTCCTTTTTTACAAAGGTTGGGCCCTCTGTATGAGTAGATTGGGTTCCCTCTGTGTCATCCGTGTCATGAAAATATTCCCTCAGGCGCAGTCTCCTGAAAAAATCCTCCATGTCACTGCACAGTTCTATTTTATCCACGGTTTTTGACGGACAAAATGAGAGTCCCCTGGAGAGTACCCCAAATTCTGCTTCAGTGGGTTCATAAGTAGAGAGATTGATCACACAGTTCGGTGTTTCCAAATCTGAGTGTGAGTGATGGTCCCGTTTGTTAGGTATAGCTTTTACTCTGTGTGTATTCTTATAGACTCCTGCAGAAAGTCTCAGTCTGTGGAGTTTCTTTTGTTTACTATGAATTAGAGATGTCCGCAGT